>NW_011494913.1:8082434-8128376 GCF_000754665.1 Bison bison bison | reverse complement strand
GACGAGAGGACCCCAGACGCAGAGCCGAGCCGCAGGCTGGGCTCTGCAGGAAGTAGAGCTTCTGCACGAGATGCCAGGCTGGGTCTGGGCCGTGTAAAGTGAGTGAGGGAGGAAGGACGCTGATTAGTGCCAGACACCATGTAGGAGGGGAGAGACAATGCTGAGAAAGGGACTGAAGATGCCTGGGTGAGGTGAGGGGCACGATGTTGACTTCTGCTTTAAAAAATGTTCTCTCATAGCAATACTGTCATGAGGAAAGATGGAGAGGGTCCAGGCACCACATTTCCAAGTTCAGGCTCCTGAGAGAATGATAAAACCAATAACCCCAAGAGGGACACAGGAGGTACAAGAACTCTGGCGAAGGACTGTGCAAAGCTGAGACACTTTCAAGTGTCTATTGGAACTCAGTGCTGAATACTTGCTTAGATGGTTCCGATGCTCAAGAGGGAGATCCAGACTGGGGACACAGATGTGGAAGGCAAAGGCACCACCGTGTAATCCAAGGCCTGCGGGAGGAGGTGTTTTACCCAGGGAGAGTCAAAGCAAGGAGAGGAGAGGAGAGGGGAAAAAGGGAGAGGAAAATCTAGCGAGAGAGGGAATGAGAAAGGAGTCGGCCACCACAGGAGGGATCCAAGGGGGCAGTGAAAGAAACAGGAAGTGGTATTTAAGAAGCCAGGAGGTAGTTTTGATAGGTGAGGACTTAGGGCCTGAAAGAGGTCTTTTGGGCAGAGTCATTAGTACTGAGATGTCTCCTCCCAAACTATTTTTGATCAATCATTTACTAACATTTTATTGCTCACCAAAGGCCAGGAGGAGATGAGTCGAGATCATAGGCAAGTTGGAGAGCAGCCTCAGGGAAGGATGAGGGAGGGACCAGGCTGAGATGGTTTGATAAGACCTCAGAAAGAGAAGCAGGTAGATTGAACAGTGAGCTGCTCTTTATTGAAATGTGATCATGAAAGAAGAGGATTATTCTGTATTTTCAACTTTAAAATAGAAGGATGAAGGAATTAACATTTATTCAGTGGTTGCTACATGCTGGGTATATAAATCTTTCAACATGGCTACGATATAGATGTTACTATACCTCTCAGGGGACGCACACTGACTGCCCACCCCACCAGGCACCATAGTAACCATTTGCATGAGTTGTTTTTTGACAGGAGGTCCTGGTCAGGGACACAGAACTAATAAGCCACCACCCACCAGGGGAGTTCAGGAAAGGTCTAACACTGTGTGTCCAACCAGCTCCGAGTCCTTCTTGCTGGTGTCCATCTTGGCTGAACAAGGCGTGCACCACCAGGAGGGACTCTGAGTCAGAATGACTGGCTAAGGACAACCCGGAAACTAGTCCCATCACCATAAAACCCGAGACTGTGAGCCACGGGGCAGAGCTGTTCTCCTGGGTTCCCTTACCTACTGCTCTCCACCCGGGCACCCTTTCCCAGTAAAATCTCTTGCTTTGTCAGCACATGTGTCTCCTCGGACAATTCACTTCTGAGTGTTGGGCAAGAGCCCACTTTTGGGCCCTGGAAGGGGTCCCCTTTCTGTAACACACCCACTTTCCAGGAGAGAAAACTCAGGTCCAAAGAGGCTCAGCTGCTTTCCAAATGTCACCCAGAACGAGTCCGGGTTTGCCTGAAACCAACACCCATTCTTTTCATGTCACTTTTGCTCATTTGTCCACCAATCATTTATTGAAAACCCGCTACATGCCAAGACAGGAATTCATCTCTGAGGTGACAACTGGAGGCAAATCAGGCATGACCACCACCCTCTTGAAACCTACAGTTTTGCAAGTGTTAGGATTAATCAATAGTCACATAAATAATGATTTATTTGCAGTTTGGATAAATGTTAGGAAGAAAAAGAATCGTGAGCAACCTGAGGATGTAACAGTAAGACTGGTCTAGCCTGTACAGTCAGGAAGACTCACTTGGGAAAGGAGAAGTCAGGACAAGACCTTGAGGATGGGTGGAGTGGTCCCAGGAGCAGTGCTGGTGGGGCTGGGCCCGCACTGCCCGGGTCGACCTGGACCCACATCTAACAGCCAACGATTTTTTTCAGTTTTTACTTTGTACTGGGGTGTAGTCGATTAGCAATGTTGTGATAGATTCAGGTGGACAGTGAAGGGACTCAGCCATTCTTGTACACGTATCCACTCTCCCCCAAACTCTCCTCCCATCCAGGCTACCGCATAACATTGAGCAGAGTTCCATGTGCTAAATGGTAGATCCTTGTTGGTTACCCATTTTAAATACAGCAGTGTATACATGTCCAAACTCCTTAACTACCCCTTCCCCCATCCTTCCCGCCCTGCAACCATCAGTTTGTTCTCTGTGATAACAGTCTGTAATTCTTGCAGAGATGGGACAGACTAAGGGATGACATAGTCCCATACTATCCTGGGCCGGTCTCTATCCTGCTGGGCTGTGAGTGTTTTCTCACTCCTCTCTCTGCCCTGAGTGACCATGAGTGCCCTTCTAGCCCTAGGACTCCCTTACTGTCTGTTTAGTAAACTCACCTGGCCCTGCATCTTGAGAAAAAGATGCACTCAGCCCAGGGGAGGGTCTTGGCTGAGAAAGGTGCTCTCCCACTTGGCAGTCTGCTTTCCCTTCAGGCACTTGGTTTGGGCATCACAAATAAAATTTAGATTGTGCTCGTCAGTGTAGAATTGAAATGGGTCTTAGCCTAGCTCTCAAAAGGGCCAGAATGTTTCACAAAAATGACAGTATTAGGTTGTGGGGGGATATCTGCTATCTAGACAAATCATAACACACACATGTTTATTGAACTAGTGAATTTGGGGAAGGGCCTTGAACCCCAAGTATGTGTGTTACTAGATTTTGCTGCATCATTTCAAAATGGCTCAACAGCAGTGGGGAAACTGAGTCCCGAAGAGTTGACTCTTGGGATCAGAACTAGAAAAGGCCTCCCAAAAGTTCCACCTTTAGATCCCACGGGCCACTCTCCAGGCACGTTCCTCTAAGTGTTCCAAGTTCTCTGACTCCTGGGACCTGTGGAGTGGGAGGACCACGAGCTGTGTGG
This sequence comes from Bison bison bison, assembly GCF_000754665.1. Taxonomy (NCBI): domain Eukaryota; kingdom Metazoa; phylum Chordata; class Mammalia; order Artiodactyla; family Bovidae; genus Bison; species Bison bison. The sequence goes on along the minus strand of NW_011494913.1, from coordinate 8,125,328 downwards.
TCCCTGGTTCCTGTCTCTCCCCTTCAGGGCACACATTCTTCAAATGGTACCAGGGTTGATCATATGTCCAAGTAGCTCTGAGACTCGTGCCTATAGAACACGTCAGTTAGAGGAAGGCTGTCTACTAATGAGATCACTCTTGCTGGCCGGCACGAGACTGGCTTACTGTCCGTGTGCAGCAGGACGTGGGGTGTGTGTGTGTGTGCGTACTTTGTGGTGTGTGTACAGATGAGTGGTGTGTATGGTGTAATGTGTGTGTTTATGTTTGGGTGTGGATGTAGTGCGGTGTGCGATGGTTTATGTGTGTGCTGTGGTGTGGTACGAGTGATGAGGTGGCGTGTGTATGTGATGCATGTGTATGGTGCAGCACGGTGTGTGTGTGTGTGAGGGGAAGTGGTGTGTTCATGGTATGTGTACATCTGTGTGCTGGGCTGTGCATGTGTATATGTATGTATATGTGCGTGTGTGTATATCTGTGTAGCACGGTGTGTGTGTATGTGTGTGAGGGAAGTGATGTGCTCATGGTTTGTGTACATCTGTGTGCTGGGCTGTGCATGTATATGTATGTAGTATGGTATGTGTAGAAGCAGAAGACATTAAGAAGAGGTGGCAAGAATACACAGAAGGACTGTACAAGAAAGATCTTAATGACCCAGATAACCATGATGGTGTGATCACTCACCTAGAGCCAGACATTCTGGAATGAGAAGTCAGGTGGGCTTTACGAAGCATCACTACAAACAAAGCTAATGGAGGTGATGGAATTCCAGTTGAGCTATTTCAAATCCTAAAAGAGGATGGTGTAAAAGTGCTGTATTCAATATACCAGCAAATTTGGAAAACTCTACAGTGGCCAGAGGCTAGAAAAGGTCAGTTTTCATTCCAATCTCAAAGAAAGGCAATGCCAAAGAATGTTCAAACTACTACACAATTGCATTCATCTCACATGCTTGCAAAATAATGTTGAAAAGTCTCCAAGCTCAGCTTCAACAGTACGTGAACTGAGAACTTCCAGATATTCAAGCTGGATTTAGAAAAGGCAGAGGAAACAGAGATCAAATTGCCAACATCGAATGGATCATAGAAAAAGCAAGAGAATTTCAGAAAAACATCTACTGATGTTTTATTGTCTGTGCCAAAGTCTTTGACTGCATGGATTGCAACAAACCATGGGAAATTCTTAAAGAGATGGGAATACCAGACCACCTTACCTGCCTCCTGAGAAATCTGTATGCAGGTCAAGAAGCAAGAGTTAGAACCAGACGTGGAACAATGGACTGGTTCCAAATTGGTGAAGGAGTATGTCAAGGCTGTATATTATCACACTGCTTATTTAACTTATATGAGTGAATAGATAAGAGTGAAACACTGGGCTGGTTGAAGCACAAGCTGGAATCAAGATTGCAGGGAGAAATATCAATAACCTCAGATAGGCAGGTGACAACGCCCAGATGACAGAAAGTGAAGAAGAACTAAAGACGCTCTTGATGAAAGTGAAAGAGGAGAGGGAATGAGCAAGCTGGCTTAGGACTTAACGTTCAGAAAATTAAGATCATGGCATCCTGTCCCATCACTTCATGATGGATAGATGGGGAAATAATGGAAACAGTGAGAGATTTAATTTTGGGAGACTCCAAAATCACTGCAGATGGTGACTGCAGCCATGAAATTAAAAGATGCTTGCTGCTTGGAAGAAAAGCTATGACCAACCTAGACAGCATATTAAAAAGTAGAGACATTACTTTGCTGACAAATGTCCATCTAGTCAAAGCTATGGTTTTTCCAGTAGTCATGGATGGATGTGAGAGTTGGCCTGTAGAGGAGGCTGAGTGACAAAGAATTGATGCTTTTGGACTGTGGTGTTGGACTCTTGAGAGTCCCTTGGACTGCAAGGAGATCAAACCAATCAATCCCAAAGGAAATTAGTCCTGAATATTCACTGGAAGGACTGATGCTGAAGCTGAAGCTCCAATACTTTGACCACCTGGTGAGAAGCACTGGCTCATTGGAAGAGTGTGTGTGGTGCACAGCTGAGCAACTGAACTTACTGACTGATGCTGCGTGTATGTAAGTGTGTGGTAGGGTGTGATGCGTGTGTGGTATGTATGTAGGTGTGCAGGGTACGTGTGTATACACATGGGGCATACGTGTGTGTGTGTGTGTGTGTGTGGTGGCATGTGTGTGCATGTGTGTGTGTGTGTGTGTAATCTATCTACGTATGTGTGGCAGTGTTTGTGTGTGTATGTGGTGGCGGTGATGGTGGTTTAGTCACTAGGTCGTGTCTGACTCTTGCGACCCCATGGACCATAGCCTGCCGGGCTCCTCTGTCCATGGGATTCTCCAGGCAAGAATACTGGAGTGGGTTGCCATTTCCTTCTCTAGGGGATCTTCCCGACCCAGGAATCAAACAATCGAACCCAGGTCTCCTGCACTGAAGGCAGATTCTTTACCGACCGAGCTATGAGGGAAGCCCCGTATGTATGTGCTGGGATACATGTATGTTTGTGGTGTATTCTGTGTGCATCTATGTGCAGTAGGTAGTGTGTTTGTTTGTGTTGTACATGTATATGCATGTTTTGTGTGTATGTACATGTGTGGTGGGGAGTGTGTGTGTGATGTGTACACACATGTACGTGTGCAGTAAAGGCTTCTTGCAGTGTGGTGTGTGTCTGTGCGTCCATGGTGGGGTGTGGGCAGTGGGGGGAGCTGGGCATAGTGGTCGATAGCTCCCTGCCCACGCAAACACCATGTGGCTGTTCTGTGAGCCCATCCTCCCCAGACGACTCACCCAGGTGTTTGGCTCCTGGCTTTTCACCCAGTACTCTCTAAACTGGAGGGGGATAAACACCATGTTTACTCCCAAAGAATATCCAATTCCTTCCTGTGTTCTCCAGTCTTTCCCTGAGTCCAGGAGTTGCTGGTCCTGACCCCTTCTATCCATCTTCCTGGGAACTCACTGGTTCCCCAGTTCATGCCCAGGTTAGCCCTGACTCTGCTGGATGGCCACTCCTTTGTGGGCTCAGCTCAAAGGCTCTCCTCCCCATCTCTAGCCTTGGCCATGCCCACCACACCCAGGTTACCTCCATCTCCTCTGGGAGCTTCTGCAAACCCTACCCTTGAGTAATTCTCCTTGGAGAGTCCTGCTCACTCTCAGCTGGGAGGGAGCCTGCCCATGATCATACATCTTTTAGTATATTTGAAGCAGCTTCTCAGGGATCACAACTCATACCAAAGTTCATTCCAGCTTCGTCATGATGAGAGAGGCTCTAAACCAATGAAGAAACTTCTGTCTTGGTAATGATATGTTATTGGGGAAAAATAAGGAAATAATCATTGTCAGGTAGAACACAATAAATTATATCTGCTTACACTTTCTGCAGGATTGGTTCAAGTCCCTTGATCAACTTTCAAGGGTGACTATCAGTTGGATGGGTTTCCTATGTGAGGCTTTTAAACTCATTAAAGTAAATCAGAAAACTGCTAAAGCACTTTATCAGCATTTTATCAAGAATGTAAATTATCCTTGGCTGCTACTGCTGTTAAGTTGCTTCAGTCATGTCCAACTCTGTGCGACCCCATAGACAGCAGCCCACCAGGCTCCCCCATCCCTGGGATTCTCCAGGCAAGAACACTGGAGTGGGTTGCCATTTCCTTCTCCAATGCATGAAAGTGAAAAGTGAAAGTGAAGTCGCTCAGTTGTGTCGGACTCTTAGCGACCCCATGGACTGCGGCCCACCAGGCTCCTCCAATCTATGGGATTTTCCAGGCAAGAGTGCTGGAGTGGGGTACCATTGCCTTGGAGCACCTGTTCCAACAAACCACAAAATTTTGATGCAGATTTAGGACAGGTGGTGCTAGTGGTAAAGAACCCTGCTGCCAATGCAGGAGACACAAGAGACACGAGTTCCATCTCTGGGTCGGGAAGATCCCCTGGGGAAGGCCATGGCAACCCGATCCAGCATTCTTGCCTGGAGAATCCCATGGACAGAGCAGCCTCGCAGGCTATAGCCCATGCGGTCCCAAAGAGTCAGACAACTGAAGCAACTTAGCATGCACGATTTAGGACAACTTCTTTCCAGTAGGTGCTATTTCCTGTGCTTTCACTGCAGCAGTGGACGTTAGGGACAGTTTATGTCTGGGTGATAAGGATTTGAATGAAAGTAAGTGGTGGCTGTGGATGACTTCACTTAGAGTTGGATCCACAGACCCAGCGTGGGACCAGTCAGCAGTCATGGGCTGCAGTGACGTAGTGGTGAAAGACGTCCCTCAGGCTGATGATGTTCAGGCCTTTGTGGATCAAAGTCTGTTCTGTGCTTGTGAGATGAGCCTTAATCCAAACCAGAACTCCAGCTTTCCCAGTTCCTGACCAAACATCCTGTCATGGGACAAACACAGAACTACTGCGAAGTACAACAGCCAATCCAGGAAAGAAGAAGTGATTTGTTTACACATGTGAGGCAATCCCACTTGGAACCAGCTTGCAGGAGGTAAGGAAATGAAGGAGGGTAAACACAAGGACTGGGCTTCTGTTTTTACACCCAGGACAAAGCTGCTTGTTTCACAGAGGATTTGTCTCTGCCTGAATCAGACAGTCTTACTACGAGCGTGCTCTGTTCAAGACACATAAGCACTAAACTCATTATTTACTGGAACCAGGGGACGGGAGAAGCTCCCTGTCCTGCATCCAGTCTTCGTTGTTTGTGGTGACGACACTCCCGCCCTCTCTGAGCCCTTGTTGCTGCTCACCTTCAGCAAGTGAGCTGGGACAGACCCGAGGGTCTGCCTTTGCAAAAAAGGCTCATCAGGGGGAAGTCCATTTCTTTCCAATAAAGAGCACTCACATATTAATACAAAGAGTTTTCTCAGTTTGCTCAACGAGCTTTAGATTTCTGGTAAATAAAACAAAATAGTCCCAGCCTCCCATTTCCCCAGGAGGAATCTGTAGGGGGAGAAGACAGTTCATCATCCGTATAATGGTGCTTGGGGCCGCACCTGCAGACTGCTGTATGCAGCCTTTGCTGGCAGAAGTGAGGCTGCTGCTTCGGATGCAGCAAGCCATGGACTGGAGAAGATAGTAATTTGGCATAGCAAGTTCTGGGAAATGTGATTGGGTCATGTTTCAGGAGTTATAGCCATACTGATGGCTTTTCTTGGTCATTGAGTGCAGTTGTATAAATAAGAAGTGGTTTGTCTGTCCCTGTTAATTTTAACATTAGATGACAAAATTCCTGAATTCAGTTCCCCTGTCTTGTGAAAAGTGGTGATAAACTTTATGCCAAATACAAATGGATACTGAATCCTCCTCCTACACTTTTCTCCTTTGTCCACATCCACGTAAAAACTGAGAAAAATAAGCACTCACTTTCCTAGCCTCCTCTGTAACCATTAGTAGCCAAGTAAGAGATTTGTGGCCAATGGGAAATAAACAGATATCTGCCGAGGGCTTCTGGAAGTGTTTCTGCTTTCCTTTTATTAGCAGAGTCAGTGGCTCAGGCTCTATCTACCCCTTCTTCCTCCCTCAAATATTGATGTAATTCTGGAGACAGAGCGGTCATCTTTCAACCATAAAACAACAAACCTAAGGACCGAGGCCAACAAGAACACGAGAGTGGAGGGACAGATGAAAACCTGGGCTTTTGACCGACGCGTAGAGCTGCAAAACTAGTACCAACATCGCTTGTCTCTAACATCCATTCGTCTGGACACAATTAGGGGCATTTTTAGATGGTTGCCTGAAGCTGAAAACATCCATAAATAATTAAATAACAAAAATTTTAATTCCATCCAGAGGCCAGAAGAGCATTTTTAAAACATTCAGTTCCATTGATACAGTCTATTTCCTGTCAAATTTCAGCCTCTTTGTAATGGGCTTTCCATTGTCCATTGTTTCAGTTGGCTTTATTTTACAGGGAACACGCAAAATATAATGAAGTATAGCGACTTCCCAATGAAGTTCAGAACTTAATCTGCTATGCCCGGATGAGGTTAATGACTCTAAACCTTGAATAAATAACAAGGTTAGTGTTATACCTTCCTTTGCTATTAGTTTTTATTTTATCATATAATATGCTTCATCCATAATTAGCCCTGTGATGAGGGTCTGGACAATATTTCTGCCTCCATTTTCAATAAGATTGGAAAATGATTGCCATCCCCATATCCATTCACAGGAGGTTATGGTTCTTAATGTAATGCTGCAAGGCTTTGAGTTCTTGGAAGAAAGCTAGGTATGACTTTCATGATACATACATTGTTGGTGTGCAATGTTTCAATCACAGCTGCCATCCTGAATGACTAGGTGAAAAGAAACCATCTCTAATGTGTATTCTAGAGCTCCCTATTTATAGTCATCTAGCCCTGGGATTTCTTTGGAAGGAATGATGGTAAAGCTGAAACTCCAGTACATTGGCCACCTCATGCAAAGAGTTGACTCATTGGAAAAGACTCTGATGCTGGGAGGGATTGGGGGCAGGAGGAGAAGGGGACGACAGAGGATGAGATGGCTGGATGGCATCACTGACTTGATGGATGTGAGTCTGAGTGAACTCCGGGAGTTGGTGATGGACAGGGAGGCCCAGCGTGCTGCAATTCTGTGGTCACAAAGAGTCGGACATGACTGAGCGACTGAACTGAACTGAACTGAACTGATGGTCAATCCTGGAGAAGGCAATGGCACCCCACTCCAGTACTCTTGCCTGGAAAAGCCCATGGACGGAGGAGCCTGGTAGGCTGCAGACCATGGGGTCACTAAGAGTAGGGCACGGCTGAGCGACTTCACTTTCACGTTTCACTTTCATTCATTGGAGAAGGGAATGGCAACCCACTCCAGTGTTCTTGCCTGGAGAATCCCAGGGACGGAGCCTGGTGGGCTGCCGCATGGGGTTGCACAGAGTCGTACACGACTGAAGCGACTTAGCAGCAGTAGCAGCATGGTCAATCCTGGCAAGTAAAGGATACTTTTATAAAACAAATAGAATGAACATCCATTCCAGGAATTTGCAAACTACAGCCCATGGGCCAAATCTGGACCATGTGCAAATAAAGTTTTATTGGAACACAATCATGCTCATTAATTTTCATACAGTTTATGACTGCCTTCAAGCTACTACAGTAGAGATGACTGGTTGCCACAGAGAACATATGACCTGCAAAGTCTAAAATATTTATTACCTGGTCCTTTTTAGAAAAAACTTGTTGACTCTAACCTAATCTGTTAATTCAGATTGCCAGTAAAAGACTTGCATACTCTCTCCTTTTAGTTAAAAATTAGCTTTGTAAAAGTATGCTATATTTATAGCCCTTATTTCATGTATAATTCACATCTTTTCATTTCTACATGAAGAGATTACTAACCAGCGAATTCTGAAAACAGATAACATGATGAATATGACAGGTAGCAGTAGTCTACATAGCCCATCCACAGAGAATGGCTAGAACATCACGTTATAAACTTAGCTACCAGATGAAATTTGATTTAAAAAAATACAGCTGGTAAAATTTAGAGCTGAAAAATTTAAGCCTGGGATACTGGATTTGACCAAAGTGGGGAAACAAAGAAAAGTGAAATGAAATTGTGTATCTGGCCATAAAAGAAAACTTTCAATCGCAGAAGCTATTATCAGGAAAACTGAATGATGACAGAATCTTATTGATTAACCTGCTCTTCATTATAAACTCTAAATGGAAAAGAATGTATCCTTATGAAAGGCACTTCTGAGAAATAAAAATGGAAAATGTTTCATTAATTAATTTTAGAAAAATAAAAATGATTTAACCACAGTATATAGAAATTAAGGAATTAAATTGGCTTGTGAAGTGAAAGTCATTCAGTCATGTCCGACTCTTTGTGTCCGACACTATACAGTCCATGGAACTCTCCAGGCCAGAATACTGGAGTGGGTAGCCTTTCCCTTCTCCAGGGGATCTTCCCAAGCCAGGGACCGAACCCAGGTCTCCTGCATTGCAGGCAGATTCTTTACCAGCTGAGCCAGAAGGGAAGCCCAAGAGTACTGCAGTGGGCAGCCTATCCCTTCTCCAGCGGATCTTCCCAACCCAGGAATTGAACCAGGGTCTCCTGCATTGCAGGCAGATTCTTTACCAATTGAGCTATGAGGGAATTTATTTCAGAAAATGCTTCCTTCAATGAGAATTCATTAGGATTCATGTAATTGTGAATACAGTGTCACTTAAAATGGCACATCCTCACGTGTCCTGTTTGTTTCGTGGGTGCCTCCCTAGTTCAGAAATGGCCCTGAACAGACCTGAAGAAACTTTTCTGTGTCAGCAGAGTGAGGTGCTGTGAAAGCAGATACAGAAATACTGTTTCCAAGTCTATTTTTCCATTGAGACTCTCTTGCCCTCACACCACTGCCAGTGAGGCGGCTGAGCCCCGCGTGTGTGCTTTGGCTCTCATGCAGCTGGGAAAGCCTACCAAGGACATCTGCTCACATTTCATAAGTTTAGATAAGCAGCGGCTGTCGAAATGGAAAAACGTTATCACCCTTTTCCCACTGAAGCCCAGCATTGTGACGATAGAAATTCTGTGCTTGTGGGCCTGAGATGCTATCTCTGATGAAAACCACGCTCCAGAAATATTTATTTAACGGTCAGCTTCTCTTCTTTGAGAATCATGGCAGAGAAATTTGGAAAGAGAAAAATTAATGCCTTCCTACTGTAAATGAGAAGAAGCAGAGGATGCAGAGTGGGGGGATCTGACACTGCCAGGCTGCGGGGAAGACTGCCAGGACAGCAGCAGGAGTCCGGTCCCTCAACACCCCACCCCCACAGTTTTGTGCGGAGAGCTGAATAGCCCCTCCTGTCTGAACATCTGTGTGAGAAGTACCCATGAGAGTCGCTGTGGTCATCTTCACCGTAAGAGGGACCAGCTGCCTTATAACTGGTTCAACGGCAGATGGTCAAGCTAACTGGACATAAGACTTGGCCTTACGTGTCACACTACTAGCCAAGGTGAGAGAGAGCTCTATTTGGTTTGTACTTGCAATATTTTAAATAATGAAACAAAATAAAAAAGGTTTAATTGACTACTTATATTACTTCATTATATCCTTAATCATAGTAGATGATGTGACTCTCTTCTGGCATCCTTTCTAAATATCCTTGTTCCATAATTCAGTAAAGAGTCATCTGTATATATTTTTCAACCTGAAAGACTCACAAAGGTCCAGACGACCCAGGGTCAGCCATCCCATTCTTCCTCAGTTTCAGATTGTTTTCACTCCCCAGCTCTCAACAGGGCCTCACTGAGCCCAGGTACCATGCTCCCGGCCCTTCTCTTCCCACCTCACCGTTCCCTTGGATCTCAAAATATTTTCCAAGAAGATACCAGGGCTATCTGAGTAAGGAATAAGGAATTTGGATGAAAACCCAGAAGGCTCCCTTTCTCCCTCTCTTCTAGATAATCATGTCCTGCTGTCCTTCTCAAGTCAAAGTTGCCATCTCATAATCATAGTCATACCTGTACCATGATCGATGAGTGGTGGGAGTTTGGGGAACCCCAGCAGGCCTTGGGGAGCCCTAAACTCATACCAGTGGTACCCAGGTGTGACTCTGATGCTCAGAAAATACTATCTCTCATCCTCAAGATTCTAGGCAAAAGGAAAACACAACTTCCCTTAGCTCTCTGCTCCAGACATTACAGATCCCCTGTGCCAGGAACTGATTCTCATATGTGAATCCAATTGGGTGACCCACCAGGTCAGGGCAGAGAGAGCATCTCATAACACCAAGCAACCAAATTGGGAATCCCAGATGTCTTCACCAGGATGCAGATATCCAACAGCACTCACTGGGTTATTCCACAGCCATGAGCTGAAACTATCAATCAACTGTCAACAAGCATTTACTGAGAGCACATGGACAGACCACAGTTGCGGGGAAATCAGAAAAACTGAGAAGGAATTCTAAATATAGCTCTAAGCCATGAAGGGGGAAAACCTAAGTGGCATGCATAATCCATATAATCAATACAGGTTCAAGATGAAATAGAAATCCTAAGTAAATGAGCAGAACATAACACATTCAGTCAAAATCCTCCCCTTTTAAGACACCATGCTGGAGTGGAAAAATGACAAGTTCTCTCCACTTGTAAAGAACCAATAATTCTCATCTTTTGTGAATCATTATTGAGCACCTACTCTATGTTAGGTCTTGACCTAGTGCTAAGGACACATACAAAATGGGAAATTCTCCAGCCTTCTCCTGTCTTATGCCAAGCTGAAAAGGTAATATTTATACACATGAAAATCTAGCCAGTGAAATGTTAGCAACACCAATAAGATGCTGTCGTTTACTAGGCACTTTTGATATCCTGACATCTTTATCAAACACTCTCCATCCACGTCTTCATTTCATCCCCCATCATACAGTGTGCAGCACAGGGTGGCACGTACTGTTTGCACTGTGGTTCTTTCGGTGCAGGAATTATTTTTGCTCTTGCATCATATATTCTTTAGATAAAGTCAAAGAACATATCTAGTGCATTTTGGCATTCCATGAAATCCCTAGGAGAAAAATTCCTGTTCCATGGTTTATTGTGAGGATAAAATTGGTTAACATATGCCAGGGTTTGGAAGAGGGCCTGGCTTGCAGTGAGTGTAGTTTAAGCATTAGCTCAGCTGCACTCACACATTAGAGGTCAGCTGGTGGCCTGATTCTCAGCCAGCAAGCTGGGGAAAGAGAGGAGATCCCCCCAGAGCTAACTTGTCTAGGCTCACAGCAACAGCAATGCATAGGCAGGCTGACACTCTCCTGACCTGCAGCCCACTTCCTCTGCAATTTCTCCACCAACTACATTGCAGACCCCACTGCCCTTTGGCCACCACTTTCCACCTGCTCCCTGGACTTTCACCTACACTCAACAAAAGCCTGATTATGCCTGCCCTCTGCTCTTCTGGGCTTCCAACACACAGTGGAACCTGTGCAAGGACAGATATAAGTCTAAAATCCTTCCTGTTAAGGGTGGGAAAGAGATTCCCTTCCCATCCTTCTTCTCAGAGCATTCATCTTAGAAAATGCCTCATTGTAAGTACTTTCTCTTCCTTTTGAAATATAAACGTTAAATGAGACAGCACCCTGCCTCCCAGTTCAGTGGGCACCTGGCTCCAAGTTGCAAAACCACCTCCTGTCATAAATATGTGAGTTTGTTTTTCCACTGCTCTGTCACAGTGAAGGGGCTTGTGTAACTCGATAAAGTTGTGAGCCATGCTGTGCAGGGCCACCCAAGATGGATGGGTCATAGCTGATAGTTCTGACAAAATGTGATTCATGGAAGGATGGCAAGCCACCCCAATATATTTGCCGTGAGAACCTCATGAACTGTATCAAAAAAGATATGACACCGAAAGATGAGTCCCACAGGTTTGAAAGTGTCCAATATGCTACTGAGGAGGAACAGAGGAGAACTACTAATAACCCAGAAAGAATGAAGTGGCCGGGCCAGAGCAGATACAGCTCTCAGCTGTGGATGTGTCTGGTGATGGAAGTAAAATCTGATGCTGCAAAAAACAATATTGCATAGGAAACTGGAATGTTAGGTCCATGAATCAAGGTAAGTTGGACATGGTCAAGCAGGATATGGTAAGAATAAATATCAATGTCCTAAAAATCAGTGAACTAAAATGGACGGGAATGAGTGAATTTAATTCAGATGACCATAATATCTACTACTGTGGACAAGAATCCCATAGAAGAAACAGGGTAGCCCTCATAATTGACAAAAAGAGTCTGAAATGCAGTACTTGGATGTAGCCTCAAAAATGACGAATGATTTGGGTTCATTTCCAAGGCAATTCATTCAACATCACAGTAATCCAAGTCTGTACCCCTACCATCAATGCCAAAGAAGCCAAAGTTGATCAGCTCTATGAAGACCTAAAAGATCTCCTAGAACTAACACCAGAAAAAGATGCTCTGTTCATCACTGGAGTTTGGAATGCAAAAGTAGGAGTAACAGGCAAGTTTGGCCTTGGAGAACAGATGAAGCAGGGCAAAGGCTAACTGAATTCTGCCAAGAGAATGCACTGGACATAACAAATATCCTTTCCAAAAACACAAGAGATGACTTTGCACATAGACATCACCAAATGACCAATAGTTAAATCAAATTAATTATGTTCTTTGTAGCTGCAGATAGAGAAGGTGTATTCAGTCAGCAAAAACAAGACATGGAGCCGACTGTGGCTCAGATCATCAGCTTCTCATAGCAAAATTCAGGCTTGAACTAAAGAAAGTGGGGAACCACTAGGCCAGCCAGGTATAACTTAAATCAAATCCCCTATGAATATGCAGTGGAGGTAATGAATAGATTTAAGGGATTAGAACTTGTAAACAGTGTGCCTGGAGAATTATGGATAGAGGTCTGTAATGCTGTACAGAAGACAGAGAACGAAGCCATCCCAAAGAAAAATAAAAGCAAGAGGGCAAACTGGCTGTGTGAGGAGGACTTACAAATAGTTAAAGAAAGAAAAGAAATGAAAAGCAATGGAGAAAAAGAAAGGTATATCCAACTAGATGCAGATTTCCCAAGAACAGCACTGAGAGACAAGAAGCCCATCTTCAATGGTCAGTGTATAAAACTAGAAGAAAACAACAGAAGGGGAAAGACTAGAGATCTCTTCAGGAAAATTGGAGATATCAAGGGAAGATTTTGCCCAAGGCACAATAAAGGACATAAATGGTAGAGACTTAGTAGATGCTGAAGAGATCAAGAAGAGATGGAAAGAATACATGGAAGAACTGTACAAAAAATCCAAATGAACCAGATTGCTACGACGGTGTGGTCAGCCACCCAGAGCCAGACATTCTGAAGAGTGACTGTCTGGTGGGCCTTCAGAAGCACTGCTGTTAATAAAGCTAGTGGATGTGATGGAATTTCAGTAGAACAATTCAAAACCAGAAAGGATGAGGCCATCAAGGTGTTGCATTCAGTATGTAAGCAAATCTGGAAGACCCAGCAATCGCCACATGACTGGAAAAGGTTGATCCTCATCCCAATTCCCAAGAAGAGTAGTACCAAAGAATGTGCTAACCATTGGACAATTGCACTCTTATCCCATACTAGTAAAGTCATGCTTAAAATCTTTCATGCTAGGCTTCAGCGTTATGTGAGCCAAGAACTTCCAGATGTCCAAGCTGGGTTTAGAAAAGGAAGAGGAACCAGAGATCAAATTGCGAAACTTCACTGGATCATAGAGAAAGCTAGGGAATTCCAGAAAAACATCTATCTCTGTTTCATTGATTATGCCAAAGCCTTTAACTGTGTAGATCATAATAAACTGTGGAAAGCTCTTAAAGAGATGGGAATACCAGACCATATTACCCGTCTCCTGAGAAACCTATATGCCAGTCAAGAAGCAACAGTTAGAACCCTGAACAACTGATTTGTTCAAGATTGAGAAAGGAGTATGACAGGGCTGTCTGCTGTCACCCTGCTTGTTTAACCTATATGCTGAGCTCATCATGAGAAAAGCCAGGCTGGATGAGTTACAAGCTGGAATCAAGATAGGTGGGAGAAACATCAACAACCTCAGGTATGTGGATGAAACCACTCTAATGGTAGAAAGTTAAGAGGAACTAAAGACCCTCTTGATGAGGGTAAAGGAGGAGAGTGAAAGAGCCAGCTTAAACTAAATATTAAAAAAACCCTTAGATTGTGGCATTCAGTCCCATTACTTCATGACAAATAGAGGGTGAAAAGGTGGAACTAGTGACAGATTTCCTCTTTGAGGGCTCTAAAATCACTGCAGATGGTGACTGCAGCCATGAAATCAGAAGACATTTGTTTCTTGGCAGGAAAGCTATGACAAACTTAGTGTGCTGAAAAGCAGAGACGTTACTCTGCCAACAAAGGTCCGTATTGTCAAGGCTATGGTCTTCCAAGTGGTCTCCTATGGTTGTGAGAGCTGGACCACAAAGAAGGTGGAGCACCAGACAATTGATGTCTTTGAACTGTGGTGCTGGAGAAGACTTCTGAGAGCTTCCTGGACAGCAAGGAGATCAAACCAGTCAATCTTAAGAGAAATCAACCCTGAATACTCATTGGAAGGACGATGCTGAAGTTGGAACTCCAGTATTTTGGTCATCTGATGGGAAGAACTGACTCATTGGAAAAGTCCCTGATGCTAGTAAAGATTGAGGGCAGAAGGAGAAGAGGGCATCAGAGGATGAGATGGCTGGATGGCATCACTGATGCAATGGACATGAACTTGGGCAAACTTGGAGATGGTGAGAGACAGAGAGGCCGTCCATGGCGTCTCAGAAGAGTCGGACATGACTGGGCATCTAAACACTAGCAAGGCCAAGTGGCCAACACAAATGGTTCCCCAATTACCAAGTAAAGCTGGGATGAACTCTGGGTGGCAATCAGGCCTGTTCACATGAGGTCTGGTTACTGTTTATCATGAGAACACACATGGGATTGATTATATTTGCTTGTCTGCAGAAAAAGGGTAAGGTTGCTTCTTGTTTTTGCAGTCCCTTAGTAGATTTCCTATGATACCCACAACATTCTGGGGTAATGCTTATTCAGTAATAAAAGTGTTTGCTTTCCCAGCTACTTTGTGGAGAGGATTTTGGGGGTTGGGAGATGACTGTGGCCCCAGCAGTGCCCTGTAACTGAAAGGTTGTTGCTGAACCCACGAAAAGACACCGTGATTCTTGGCCTCCAGAGGAGAAGAATTCAATCTGGGGCCAGAGACGAGGCTTGATCGCGCAGAGGTTTTGTGCAATAGAGTTTTATTAAAGTATAAAAGGGATAGAGAAAGCTTCTGACACAGACATCAGAAGAGGGCAGAAAGACTACCCCCTTGCTAGCATTAGCAATGGAGTTATATACTCTCAAATTAGTTATTGCAATGAATCAAAAGAATGTCTGGAGGTTGTAAAGACCTCACCAGACCTACTCCCCTAATTTACATTTTGAGATAACAGAATTAGCCAGAAGGTTTTTTCCATAGGCTGTCCTCAAGCAGGATACATTATTGTTATATAATCTTAAGGAATGTAGAGGGGAAAAATAGTTTGTCCTTTCTTCCTCCTTGAGAATTCCAGACCCTTCTCTCCTTGGGGACCCCTAGACTTCCTATCAACCTGCCTAGGAAATGACTGTCTCATAACTCTGTCTGACATAGGCGTGGCTCCTTCCACAGGCCTTCTGACCAGGCTTCCTGCTTCCCCTGCTGCCCCTTCCATCTATTATTTATGTGGCTCTCAGTGGAAATCAAATCACATCAGAGACTGAGAGTATACAACTCCATTGCTAGTGCTAGCAAGGGGGTACTCTTTCTGCCCCCTTCTGATGTCTATGTCAGAAGCTTTCTCTGTCCCTTTTATACTTTAATAAAACTATTGCACAAAAGCTCTGCGTGATCAAGCCTCCCAGAGTTAAAGTCCCCCACAGGCAGCTTCCCCACGAGCCAGCTGCTGCCCGTCTCTATGCCTCGCCCTGAGCCCATCCCTGTCCTCTGGACTCCAGCCATGCTTCCTCTGTCCCCTGAACACAGGATCTCAGTGCTGCCCACCTCCCACCCCTCTGTGCCCCTCCCCAACCCACCACAGCAAGGTTTCTTTCTGGATCTGAAGCAGGGGCTCCTCACTACTCAAATCTCAGTTCCTTTGCTTATGAGGGTGTGCTTTGCTGGACAGTGTGCCTGGGGCAAGCTATTTTTGGAGCACCCCAGAGGCCAGGCTGTTAACTTCGAACTGGAGTATTTTCAGTTTGCATACTGATTTTTAACTCTTGTTCTGTTACTATGGAAAGATTTAAGATTACTTTTTCCAATTCATAACCTCTGAAGTTTGGGAGCAAGATCTTCAACGCTGAAAAGAACTCGGAGTCGTGATACACAAGCAGATTCTCTACAATTTCTTAACTGGCACAATTATATGGCACCAATGTCATGAACAAAGAAGCCCAGGTTTGTAACTTGGTTGGCATTTGGGGCGAAGAATTTGGTGACAGAAGAAACCAAGTGCCCAAGTCTATGCTGTCCAGACCATTGAGATGGGAATGCTTTAAATAGCTTCCACATAAAATTTTTTTTACAAAAAGTGTGGCTTGTCAACAGATTTAGAATGGAATCTGTAATTTCCAGGATCTGGAGCATTCTATGGCCATTGTCGTTGGTGTCCCCAGACCTCCATTTCTCATGTGCTTCTGCCAATATTTGAGAACAAAACATATTTGCAAAATAGCTGGTACAGGAGGCCTGTCATTTGGTTTTGGTAAATGTATGGTTTGGTTCTTTCACTTAACCAAGTAAGTCCAGATTTGTGATCCACCCACATATAGTCTGGGTATTGGTCAGCTTAATTATGCAAGGTAGGTACAGTTCCTCCAGGTTGTACGAGGATGGTTTATGAGCCCTTCGGAACATGTGATTTGGCAGACATTTGTGCCAAAAAGGGAGGTGCTGGAGTTGCTCACATCTTTATTGAGAGGTTTGAGGACGCCACCCATGGCTCAAACTGCAGAGTTTGATTGCAATGTTGTCCTGGAATGTCACATGTTCCATTTCAGTGAGAAGGGAAAGTTTCTATTGTCCTTATCTGAGTAAGTGACAGACCGCCCTAGGGCTTCTGTGGAGTTTTCTGGGGCCCAAATGACACTTCAGAGAGAAGACAAAACATGACACTGGACCATTCCTGGAGTGAGTTTTCTTCTAAAGGCCCTGCTGTACACCCAGGCTCCTGGTCTAAAGGGATGGAAACCTTGGCAGTCCGTGGAAGGCATACCCCATTTATCTGCTGGCACTGTTAGGCTTCAGCTACACTTGTTAGTTCTTATATCTAGTGAGTCATAGCATATTTAATCCCAGAATGGCAGGTTTACAGATGCCAGAAGGCATTGGTTGTCTAAATACTAGTTCAAAAGACATCAATTCATGTTCCCTATTTGGAGTATTACAGATCACAGAAAACTAACCAAACTAATCAAATGGATCACAACCTTGTCTAACTCAATGAAACTATGAGCTATGACAGGCACAGCCACCCAAGACAGACAGGTTATGGTGGAGAGTTCTGATAAAACGTGCTCCACTGGAGAAGGGAATGGCAGACCACTTCAGTATTCTTGCCTTGAGAACCCCACAAACACTATGAAAAGGCAAAAAGATATGACACAGAAAAATAGATATGACATACATGCATGCACACAAAAAGCTATGACACAGAAAAGCCTCCCCAGGTCGGTAGGTGCACAGCATGCTGCTGGAGAAGAGCGGGGATACAGCCCCAGAAGCAATGCAGAGGCCAAGCCAAGGGAGAAGCAACGCCTGCTGCGGGTGTGTCTCATGGTGAAAGTCAAGTCCGATGCTGTAAAGAACAACACTGCACAGGAACCTGGAATGTCAGGTCCATGAATCATGATAAATTGGAAGTGACCAAACAGGAAACGGCAAGAGTGAACACCAACATTTTAGGAATCAGCGAAATAAGATGGACCTGACTGGGTGAATTTAATTCAGATGAACATTATATCTGCTACTGTGGACAAGAATCCCTTAGAAGACATGGAGTATCCCTCGTAGTCAACAAAAGGGTCCAAATGCAGTACTTGGGTGCAATCTCAAAAACAACAGAATGACCTCTGTTCATTTTCAAGACAAACCATTCAGTATCACAGTAATCAAGTCCACGCCCCCACACTAAGGCTGAAGGAGCTGAGGCTGACTGGCTCTATAAAGACCTACAAGAACTTCTAGAACTAAACCAAACCAAAACAAAACAAAACAAAAAGATGCATTTTTCATTAGAGGGAACTGGAGTGCAAAATTAGGAAGCCAAGAGATACCTGGAGATACTCCAAGGTAAGTTTGGCCTTGGAGTACAAAATGAAGCAGAGCAAAGGTTAACAGAGTTTTGTCAAGAGAACGCACTGGTCATAGCAAACACCCACTTCCAACAACACAAGAGATGACTCTACACATGGACATCACCAGATGGCCAAGACCAAAATCAGATTGTTTATATTCTTTGCAGCCAAAGAAGGAGAGGATCTATAGATTCACCAAAAATAAGAGAAGGAGCTGACTGTGGCTCAGATCATGAACTCTTTATTGCCAAACTCAGATTAAATTGAAGAAAGTAGGGAAAACCATGAGACCATTCAGGCATGAGCTAAATCAAATCACTTAAAATTATATGGTGGAAGTGAGAAATAGATTCAAGAGATTAGATCTGATAGACAGAGTGCCTGAAGAACTATGGATGGAGATTTGTGACATTGCACAGGAGGTCATGATCAAACCATCCCCAAGAAAAAGAAATGCAAAAATGCAAAATGGTTGCCTGAGGAGGCCTTACAGATAGCTGAGAAAAGAAGAGAAGGTAAAGGCAAAGGAGAAAAGGAAAGACATACCCATCTGAATGCAGAGTTTCAAAAGACTAGCAAGTAGGGATAAGAAAACCTTCCTAAGTGATCAGTGCAAAGAAATAGAGATTAAAAATAGAATAGGAAAGACTAGAGATCTCTTCAAGAAAGTTAGAGATACAAAGGGAACATTTCATGCAAAGATGGGCACAATAAAGGACAGAAACAGTATAGACCTAACAGATACAGAAGATATTAAGAAGAGGTGGCAACAATACACAGAAGAACTATACAAAAAAAGATCTTAATGACCCAGATAACCACGATGGTGTGATCACTCACCTAGAGCCAGACATCTTGGAGTGAAAAGTCAAGAAGAATCACTATGAACAAAGCTAGTGGATGTGATTGAATTCCAGCTGAGCTATTTCAAATCCTAGAAGATGATGCTGTGAAAGTGCTGCACTCAGTATGCAAGCAAATTTGGAAAGCTCAACAGTGGCCACAGGACTGGAAAAGGTCCATTTTCATCCCCATCGCCAAAAAAAAGCAATGCCAAAGAATGTTCAAAGTACTGCACAATTACCCTCATCTCACACACTAGCAAAGTAATGCTCAAAATTCTCTAAGATTGGCTTCAACAGTACATGAACTGAGAACTTCCAGATGTTCAAGCTGGATTTAGAGAAGGCAGAGGAACCGAAGATCAAATTGCCAACATCCTTTGGATCATTGAAAAAGCAAGAGAATTCCAGAAAAAAACATCTACTTCTGCTTCATTGATTATGCTAAAGCCTGTGACGCTGTGGATCACAACAAACTGTGGAAAATTCTTAAAGAGATGGGAATACCAGATGACATGACCTGCCTCCTGAGAAATCTGTATGCTGGTCAAGAAGCAAGAGTTAGGACCAGACATGCACTGGTTCCAAACTGGGAAAGGGGTACGGCAAGGCAGTATATTGTCACCTTGTTTATTTAACTTCTATGGAGAGTACATCATGTGAAATGCCAGGCTGGATGAAGCACAAGCTGGAGTCAAGATTGCCAGGAGAAATATCAATAACCTCAGATATGCAGATGACTCCACCCTTATGGCAGAAAGTGAAGAGGAAGTAAAGAGCCTCTTGGTGAAGGTGAAAAAAGAGAGTGAAAAAGCTGGCTTAAAACTCAAGATTAGAAAAACTAAGATCTTGGCATTGGTCCCATCACTTTATGGCAAATAGACGGTGAAACAATGGAAACCGTGGCAGAATTTATTCCCTTGGGTTCCAATAACTCTGCAGATGGTGACTGCAGCCATGAAATTAAAAGATGCTTGCTCCTTGGAAGAAAACCTATGACAAATCTAGACAGCATATTAAAAAGCAGACATTAATTTCCCAACAAATGTCTGTATGGTCAAAGCTATGGTTTTTCCAGTAGTCCTGTACAGATGTGATGTTGTACCGTAAAGAAGGCTGAGTGCCAAAGAATTCCTGTTTTGAATTGTGGTTCTGGAGAAGACCGTTAGAATCCCTTGGACTGCAAGGAGATCAAACCAGTCAATCCTAAAGGAAATCAACTCTGAATTTCATTGGAAGGACTGATGCTGAAGCTGAAATTCCAATACTTTGGCCACCTGATGCAAAGAACTAACTCATTGGAAAAAGCCCTGATGCTGGGAAAGATTGAAGGCACAAGGAGAAGGGGCATCAGAGGATGAGATGATTAGATAGCATCACCAACTCAGTGGACATGAACTTAAGCAAACTCCGGGAGAGACTGAAGGACAGAAGAGCCTGGCACGCTGAAGTCTATAGTGTTGCAAGCAATCAGACAAATTCAGCAACTGAACAGCAACACAGATGAGAAAGTTTGTCAAAATTAAGTAAGTCGAGAGCTGGGGGTGTGGATAAAGCTTATTTTAAGTTTTCAAAGGAGGTCCATGTCTCTGGAGGTCAGGAAATGGGCTCTGGGGTGGTCTTGCGGAGGCATCCATACAGAGGCTTAGCAAAGGCTGCAAAATTACAATTCCATTGGCAGCAATAGCCACTGCTGATGGCTACTAACATTTAAAAATTCTGAATCACTACACTGTACACTTGTAACATATAATATTGTACATCAACTCTACTTCAGTTTAAAAAAAAAGGAGAGGGAAGTCTATATAGATTCAATTCCTGGCTTTGCATCCCTAGAGAGGAGCATTGAACTACACTTGGAAATGGTCTCTTCTTTTTTCAGTAGCATGAATATGTTCTACACTCGGTAACAATCCTACTTCATTTGCTTGTGAAGCTCAGAGTCTAACTGGGACAATTTTTTTTTATTTTTAAAGAATTCATCTCTTCAGAGACATTTAAGTCAAGATGAGTTTCTAGTAAGGAAAGTAGAAGATTTGAGATTTGGTCTGAGAGCAAGGATGAAAAAATGCTTTTCTCATTACAATGTACAGTGGCATTACATTTACACAATAAATCTGTGCTGAAAAGATTTGCTGGTGAGCAATTAGAAAGTAGAAAGGTGGGTGCTCAGAGGACCTGACATTGTGGGGAAGAGCTGAGGTGTGTGCAGGGACCCAGCCCAGAGGCTCCCACAGGTCAGATCGTATCAGAAGTGACAGGTAGAGAGAAATCCTCTGAGCAAAAAGAAAGTCACACCAGTGTCAACTGCACTATCCAGTCCCCGGGCCTCCATCTTAAATCGAACGGCAGGCCCTGGGGTTTGACCGAGGATCTGCTGACATCCTCACTTTGGAGAAAACTGTCCCTCAGGTGGAGACAATGAAAATTCTGGGGATGCTGAGGCCTAGGAGGGTTTTTCTTTAAACTTTCCTTTCTTGTAAATTCAGGGCAGTTTCTCTCCCAAGGTTCTGCCTTCTTGAAAACCGGCAATTGCCTGCAGGTACATGGAGAAGGCACTGCCTGACCTTTAAATTATCCTCAGAGTCATACTTATTTTTCCTAAGGATTCAAGTTGCAAAGCAGGAACGTGTGTGTTTGTGTGCTCAGTCGTCTCTGACTCTGTTACCCCAAGGACTGTGTGCAGCCTGCCAGCCCCTTCTGTTCATGGGATTTTCCCAAGCAAGAATACTGGAGTGGGTTTCCATTTCCTTCTCCAGGAGATCTTCCCAACTCAGGGATCAAACCTGCATCTCCTGCATTGGCAGGAGGATTCTTAACCATTAGGGCCACCTGGGAAGCCACCTGAAAGCAAAGCAAGAATGGTCACTTTTAATTTCCTTTCCTTCCTGCTTTCCTATAAGTTGTTGCCAAAGAATTACGTGATAGCCTCCACTATTATGTTTAATGGCTGTCCTGACTAATTAACCATGCTATTTTGAATTTGCTTTTTTATTATCAAAGAGAGAATTTCCTACTAAGTAGAAATTAGGAGACTAATTTCTGAAGCCTCTGCTAGGGTTTCCAGATTTAAATGCAGTGAGACTTTGAAAAGTTTGTACAAAAGGTTCAACAAATAAAATTTTTTAAAGTTCAACAAAGGCTTTTGGATGTTCTCTTTTCAGAGTGCACAATTTCAATCTCTGACCAATTAACTCAGGAGGAAATGCCTCTGAAATTGCCCCTACTAAGCTATGGTTTTTTCCAGTAGCCACGTATGGATGTGAGAGTTGGACCATAATTAAAACTGAGCACCGAAGAATGATGCTTTTGAACTGTGGTGTTGGAGAAGACTCTTGAGAGTCCCTTGGACTGCAAGGAGATCAAACCAATCAATCTTGAAGGAAATCAGTCCTGAATATTCATTGGAGGACTGATGCTGAAGCTGAAACTCCAATACTTGGGCCACCTGATGTGAAGAACTGACTCACTGGAAAAAGACCCTGATGCTGGGAAAGATTGAGGGCAGGAGGAGAAGGGGACAAGAGAGGATGAGATGGTAGTGTTAGGTAGGTAGAATAGGGAAAAGGAGTCCAAAATGGCGGTGGCTAAAAGACAAGGAAGGTCAAAGGAAGGTCCGAGGACCAGAGTGAAGACTTCAGGCAGAACAAACAGCACTCCAAGCTAAGCCCAGTTTGCATAGGGCAGGCCCAGGTGGAGAAAAAAAAAAAAAAAAAAACATAAAAGGAGGAGCCAAAGCGCTTTCTCACGGTCTCTCTCTCTCTCACTCTCTCTGTCTCTCACTCTCTCTCTCTCTCTCCCTCCCTCCCCACGTACTCCTCCACTCTCTTCTCTTCGAGTCTTGGATTCTCCTGCTATCTTCTAAATACAATGGAGCTGTAACACTGATTTGCCTAAGAGCTGTAGCACAGTTTGTCCAAGACCCGAGAGCTGTGACGTGCCGAGGGCTTTAATGTCCGTTGCTCCAAATCTTTGTTGTGATGAGACAAAGAACCGAGGAACATACACTTGAGTGACAGTAGGATGTCACCACCGACTAGATGGACATGAGTTTGAGCGAACTCCAGGAGTTGGTGATGGACAGGGAAGCCTGGTGTGCTGCAGTCCATGAGATTGCAAACAGTCGGACATGACTAAGCCACTGAACTGAATTGAAACCTTGAATATTAGCTTGCAGTAAAGCTATTGCTGGACTTCCCTGGTGGTTCAGAAGGTAAAGAATCTGCCTGCAATTTAGGAGACCCAGATTCAATACCTGGGTCAGGAAGATCCCTGGAGATGGGAATGGCTACTGTCTCCAATATTCTTGCCTAGAGAATCCCATGGACAGAGGATCCTGGTGGGCTACAGTCCACTGGGTCACAAAAGAGTTGGACACGACTATGCAACTAACACTAAAGTCGTTTTCTGGTCATTGACAAAGGGCCTGGAAGAGGGTGTGGCCATCTATTACCCCTGGTTGGGTAGAGGGCTTCTTCAGGGGCTGCCTAGACTGTCTGATAACTACAGGATGTGTGCTCGGTCCCTCAGTTATGTCCAGCTCTTCACGACCCCACGAACTGTACCTTACCTGGCTCCTCTGTCCATGTAATTTTCCAGGCAAGAATACTGGAATGGAGTGCCATTTCCTACTCCAGGGGATCTTCCTGACCCAGGGGTTGAACTTGTGCCTCTCGGGTCTCCTGCATTGACAGGAAGATTCTTTACCACAAGCACCATCAAGCTACGGTGTAGTGGTGGGCAGAAAGAATGCCGGCTATTAGCCAGTCAAGGGGTCTATGGGTGGGATAATGAATAGCAATTAGTCTTCCCAATTCCTCTATGAATTTTGTTGGATCTTCTAAGTGGCAGTAAGAGCATTTTAGATTTTCAAAGTCAACTGCTATCCAGGGGACTCGAATTCTCTGGCGTGGGGAACATTTCAGGGCATGACCACAGAGCCTTGGAGAGTAGGAGGAATCACAGGGACAGCCAAAGGAGCTGCCCTGCTCTTCTTGGTTACTTCTGCTAAGCTCACGTCTGACTTTCAGCATTGACACAGGTAACCTCTGTGACCCTGGCTAGAGGCCAGGCCTGAATGCCCTCTGCAAGTCTTCTTGAGGAAAGGAGGTTGAAACTAGCAGTTAGACGTTTTCTGTAGAAGCTGGGGTCTTAGGATCTAAGGGAACTGTTTGAGGATTT
Source organism: Bison bison bison (assembly GCF_000754665.1). Lineage (NCBI taxonomy): Eukaryota > Metazoa > Chordata > Mammalia > Artiodactyla > Bovidae > Bison > Bison bison. The sequence continues at coordinate 8,101,475 of NW_011494913.1, read as the reverse complement.
TGCAATGGGGGTTAAACCAGGGACCCAGAGATCCAGAAGAACTTCTGGGGAATCAGGGAGTTAGGAACATATGGGAGTATAGGAAGGAGGAAAAGGGGGATTTTTAAAATTTTTATTTATTTTTTATTGAAGGACAATTGCTTTACAGAATTTTGCTGTTTTCTGTTGAAAAGGGGGATTTATATCAGATTTAGTTTTTAATTTTGTTCTAAGTTTGACTGTGTTCTTTCATTTTATTAAGGGAGTCCCTGAGCCTAGGTATTATAACCCTTCTTTGGGTTTTCTTTTCAATTTGGTCCTCCCAAAATACCAGTAAGGCAGCTGCTTAGTGTTGATGGAAAATTAGTTAGTCAATGTAAGAGAGGAATGGAAAATTTTCATTTGAGCCAAATTTGAGGCTTATTAACTGGGAAGAACATTTCAGAAAGCCATGGGAACTGGTCTACACATTAGCAGTCCAGGCACAGTTCTTAGTGTTTTGAGGCAGAAGGCTGGACATCAAATGACATATTACTGACAGTTTACACAATCCAGATCTAAAGGTCATTGTAGCCCCTTAGAAGATCAAGAAAGAATGTAATCTTCAAGGAGTTGTCTTGTTGATGCTGGGAGAATGTTTCTCCTTATAGTTAAGTGGGTATTTCTGCCCACAGGAGAGATTTAGTGAATGCCTAATGCAGATACACAGCACAGTATGGAGACAGAGGAGGCCAAAGTGTAAAGAAGATTTTTTTATGTTTAAATTTTTTTGTCTTGCCATAAAATATAAATTTTTATTTCACATTAACCCTGAAATTTTTTCCAGTTTCTTTTCCAATTCAAAAGATCTGTCTTTTGGCCACTGATGAGTAAGAGCTCCATTAGAGTATTTATTCCAATAGCAACTCAATCTGAAACTTAGCCAGGCCCTACGGGGCTCCTGGGCATGGAAGCCTTTCTGTGTCCCCTATTACTTGTTTGTAGGGGACAGACTCCACCTTGCATGATCTTTCCTGAGTTCCAAAGGGCAGGTTGGAACAGTCGCTAATCAGGGAAGGGAAGGGATGCAGAAACAAGGGAGGAACAGTTAAGAAACAATACTGCAGCCTTGAGGCAGAGTCCTGGTTCCACCTCAAGGGATATACACAAGGCATATTCCTCAAGGGAAAAACTTTTGGGCTATTTATAGAACTAAAAACCCCAGAGAATGGAAGATGAACCAATTCTCATTCCAGAGAGAAGGTCACAGCTTGATAATCTTGAGGACAAGAGAAGTTTATCTGGAGACCACCTGAGACCAGATTAAAGGAGTACAGGCTCTGCGCATACCCACATACCCTATATCATCAGCAATCCCACCCTTGAACTATTGCTATAAAACTCCTTGACAAAACCTCCCAGGTTAGGAAACAGTGTTTGAGGGTCACAAGCCTGCTGTGCCCCTCTTTGCCTGGCAAAACAATAAAGCTACCCTTTTCTACCTCAGCTAAAACTCTGTCTCTGAGATTTGATTCAGCACCACTGCACAGAGGTTGAGCTTCCAGGATCAATTTCAATAAGCCTATTTATGAAAATAAGCAGAGGTAATTTTCCAGGTTTAGAATAAATCTTTGCGAGTGATGCAAGAGGCATCCCTGGTGAGGCGGCAGAGGTAGACCCTATGATTCAAAAAGGTACACTTCCAGAAACAGCCTAACAAAGTAAAGGCCTCCATTGCATAGGTGGTGAGGGCGGCATAGTGAGAAGTTCCCCTGGTCTCCAGCACAAATGCGGGGTGAAGAGTGAGTCAGTCATGCCCTGCTCTTTGTGACCCCATGGTCTGTCCATGGGATTCTCTAGGCAAGAATACGGAAATGGGTTGTCTTTCCCTTCTCCAAGGGATCTTCCTGACCCAGGGATCAAACAGGTCTCCTGCATTGCAGGCAGATTCTTTATCATCTGAGCTACCAGGAAAGCCCCAAATGTGGGGTACCTCTGCCTACAAAGCCGCTAAGTTATGGCACTGGGCAGGTTCTACTGGAATGGGACATTTCCAGCAGTAACAAGCAGCAAATGTTGAGACAACAAACATACAGGAGCCAACTGTGGGAGCTGGAATGGCTGGACACAGACAGTGCTGCTTGTGCCTGTGTCTCAGAACCCCAGTCTACTCAACTGGCCATGAAATGCACCCCCTGTAAATGCACCTTCTAGATGGCAGAGACCAGAGAGAGTTAGCCAGATCTGCCCTGGCTAACCAGTCAAACTCTTCGGGACATAGAACAAGACAGAAGGGAAAATTTCATCCAGTTTTTTTTACATGCACTTGAACAGCTTTGCCTAGGTCTTGGGTTTCTTAGAATCAAGATAATGCCTGAGAGGTTGGGGGCTGAGTAACATTTTATAGAGTATCTGTGGCATGGAAATTTTCTTGAGGTTGGTGGGTGAACTATTTTTTTGCTGAAAGTTTTCACTTTTGTCTCAGGCTCAAAAGATTTGTTGACAAAATAAGCTAGAACTAGACATGGAACAACAGACTGGTTCCAAACAGGAAAAGGAGCACGTCAAGGCTGTATACTGTCACCCTGCTTATTTAACTTCTATGCAGAGTACATCATGAGAAATGCTGGGCTGGAAGAAGCACAAGCTGGAATCAAGATTGCTGGGAGAAATATCAATAACCTCAGACACGCAGATGACACCACCCTTATGGCAGAAAGTGAAGAGGAACTAAAAAGCCTCTTGATGAAAGTGAAAGAGGAGAGTGAAAAAGTTGGCTTAAAGCTCAACTTTCAGAAAACGAAGATCATGGCATCTGGTCCCATCACTTCATGGGAAATAGATGGGGAAACAGTGGAAACAGTGTCAGACTTTATTTTTTTGGGTTCCAAAATCACTGCAGATGGTGATTGCAGCCATGAAATTAAAAGATGCTTCCTGGCTTCCCTGGTGGCTTAGAGGTTAAAGAGTCTGCCTGGAATTCAGGACACCCGGGTTCGATCCCTGGGTTGGGAAGATCCCCTGGAGAAGGAAATGGCAACCCACTCCAGTACTCTTGCCTGGAGAATCCATGGAGGGAGGAGCCTGGTGGGCTACAGTCCATGGGGTCACAAAGAGTAGGACACGGTTGAGTGACTGAACTGAACTGAACTGATACACAAATAAATAATACAAGTATTTATCATAGAATTATTTAGCTTAATTTCAATATATTAACAGGAAAAGAAAAGAGAAACAGAAACAGCAGAGGATACATCACCAAACTGGGTTTTGACCAACATCCAGACTCAGTCAGCTTTGGGAAGTGCTGTGTCACAGCACATCTGGAGTTCCAACTGGGAAAAGGTCCCAGGCAGTGACTCCACTCTGTGGGTGAGACTTCAAAGACTGCCATTCAATGTTCCCATTTATAATCCCAGGAAGCAAATGGATATCATCATCAATCTTTGAGCAAAACTGCAGCTCTGGTATTATGTTAATTTTTTATAATGTTGTTTGCTTTGTTCTGAAATCTTGGAATGTCGCTAAGTCCAGGGAGTCATTGGCCAGATCTCCTCCAGGGACTTAAAAAATTCCAAGATCCCTATCTATCTACTGTGTTTCTCTCCTGACACTAATAGCAGGTGCGGCTGGCACCTATAGCAGTAGTCAGGGCAGTGTCCAGATAGGTTAGAAGCAAGGTCAGAGGCCTGCTCTGCTTGTCTCTGAAGCCTAAACAAGACTATCTATTTAATTTCCCTAACACTAGAGTCAATCTGATAGGTTCAAAATGAAGCAGGGAAAAAGCTAACAGAGTTTTCCCAAGAGAATGCATTGATCATACCAAACACCCTCTTCCAACAACACAAGAGACGACTCTATACATGAACATCACCAGATGGTCAAAACCGAAATCAGATTGATTATATTCTTTGCAGCCAAAGATGGAGAAGCTCTACACAGTCAGCAAAAACAAAGCTGACTGTGCCTCAGGTCATGAACTCCATATTGCAAAATTCAGACTTCAGGTGAGGAAAGTACGGAAAACAACTAGGCCATTCAGGTATGACCTAAATCAAGTCCCTCACGACTATACAGTGGACGTGACAGATCCAAGGGATTAGATCTGATAAACAGAGTGCCTGAAGAACTATGGAAGGAGGTTCATCATGTACAGGAGTCTGTGATCAAAACTATCCCCAATAAAAAGATATTCAAAAATGCAAAATCGTTGTTTGAGAAGGACTTACAAATAGCTGAGGAAAGAAGAGAAGTGAAAGGCAAAGGAGAAAAGGAAAGATACACCCACCTGAATGCAGGGTTCCAAAGAATAGCAAAGAGAGAGGGAAAAAATGCCTTCCTCAGTGATCAACACAAAGAAATACAGGAAAACAATACAATGGGAAAGACTAGAGATCTCTTCAAGAAAATTAGAGATACCAAGGGAACATTTCATGCAAAGATGGGCTCAATAAAGGACAGAAACAGTATGAACCTAACAGAAGCAGGAGATACTAAGAAGAGGTGGCAAGACGACACAGAAGAGCTATATGAAAAAGATCTTAATAACCCAGATGACCACAATGGAGTAATTACTTACCTAGAGCCCAATATCCTGAAGTTTGAGGTCAAGTGGGCCCTAGGAAGCATCACTTTGAACAAAGCTAGTGGAGGTGATAGAATTCCAGCTGAGCTATTTCAAATCCTAAAAGATGATGCTGCAAAAGTGCTGCATTCAATATGCCAGAAAATTTGGAAAACTCAGCAGTGGCCACAAGACTGGAAAAGGTCAATTTTCATCCCAATCCCAAAGAAAGGCAATGCCAAAGAATGTTCAAAGTACTGCACAATTGCACTCATCTCACATGCTAGCAAAGTAATGCTCAAAATTCTCCAAGCCAGGCTTCAGCAAAATGTGAACTGTGAACTTCCAGTTGTTCAAGCTGGAGTTGGAGAAGGCAGAGGAACTGGAGATCAAATTGCCAACATCATGAAAAGGAAGAGAATTCCAGAAAAATATCTACTTCTGCTTTAATAACTATGTTAAAGCCTTTGACTGTATCACAACAAACTGTGGAAAACTCTTAAAGAGATGGGACTACCAGACCACGCGATCTGCCTCCTAAGAAATCTGTATGCAGGTCAAGAAGCAATAGTTAGAATCAGATATGAAACAATGGACTGGTTCCAAATTGGGAAAGGAGTTCGTCAAGGCTGTATATTGTCACCCTGCTTATATAACTTCTATGCAGAGTACATCATGTGAAATGCCAGGCTGGATGAAGCACAAGCTGGAGTCAAGATTGCCAGGAGAAATATCAATATCCTCAGATATGCAGATGACACCACCCTTATGGCAGAAGGCAAAGGAGAACTAAAGTGCCTCTTGATGAAAGTGAAAGAGGAGATGAGAAAGCTGGCTTAAAACTCAACATTCAGAAAATGATGATCCTGGCGTCTGGTCCCATCGTTTCATGGCAAAAAAGTGGGGAACAATGTAAACAGTGAGACTTTATTTTCTTGGGCTCAAAAATCACTGCAGATGCTGACTGCAGCCATGAAATTAAAAGATGCTTACTCCTTGGAAGAAAAGCTATGACAAACCTAGAGAGCACATTAAAAAAAAGACATTACTTTGCAAACTTCTATATAGTCAAAGCTATGGTTTTTCCAGTAGTCGTGTATGGATGTGAGAGTTGGCCTATAAAGAAAACTGAGCACTGAATAATGATGCTTTTGAACTGTGGTGTTGGAGAAGAATCTTGAGAGTCCCTTGGACTGCAAGAAGATCAAACCAGTCAATCCTAAAGGAAATTAGTCCTGAATATTCATTGGAAGGACTGATGCTGAAGCTGAAGCTCCAATACTTTGGCCACCTCATATGAAGAACTGACTCATTTGAAAAGACCCTGACGCTTGGAAAGATAGAATACAGGAGGAGAAGGGGAGAACAGAGGATGAGATGGTTGTATGACATCACCAACTCAATGGACGTGAGTTTGAGCAAGTTCTAAGAGTTGGTGCTGAACAGGGAAGCCTGGCATGCTGCAGTCCATGGCGTCACAAAGAGTTAGACATGATTGAGCAACTTAGTTAGCTGATCATGTAATATGCCTGGCTGGATGAATCACAAGCTGGACTTGAGACTGCTGGGAGAAATATCAGCAACTTCAGATACAAAGATGATAGCTCCCTAATGGCAGGAAGTGAAGAGGAGTTAAAGAGCCTCTAGATGAGAGTGAAAATAATGGTTTAAAACTCAACATTCACAAAAAGTAAGATCATGGCATCCGGTCCCATCACTTCATGGCAAACAGAAGGAGAAAAAGTGGAAGCAGTGACAGATTTTCTTTTCTTGGGCTCCAAAATCACTGCAGACAGTGACTGTAGCCATGAAATTAAAAGATGCTTGCTCCTTGGAAGGAAAGTTATGACAAATCTAGACGGCATAATAAAAAGCAGAGACATCACTTTGCTGACAAAGGTCCTTATAATGAAAGCTATGGTTTCTCCAGTAGTCATGTACAGATGTGAGAGTTGGACCATAAAGAAGGCTGAGCAGTGAAGAATTGATGCTTTCAAATTGTGGTGCTGGAGAAGATTCTTGAAAGTCCCTTGGATGGTAAAGAGATCAAACCAGTCAATCTTAAAGGAAATCACCCCTAAATATTCATTGGAAGGACTGATGCTGAAGCTCCAATACTTTGGTCCCCTGATGCAAGAGCCAACTCATTGGAAAAGACCCTGAAGCTGGGAAAGACTGAAGGCAACAGGAGAAGGGGGTGGCAGAGGATGAGAGTTAGATAGCATCATGGAGTCAGTGGACATGAATTTGAAAAAACTCTTGGAGATAGTGAAGGACAGCGGAGCCTGGCATGCTGCAGGCCACAGAGTCGCAAAGAGATGGACATGACTTAGTGACTGAGCAACAAGAACAACAACGATTCTTAGGAGCGGAAATTCCAGGTTATACAGCATGTGTTGTGAAATAAAACTCACATTTCATGGCAAGAGAAGCAAAATTTAATCATAAAACCTCTTCTCTGCCCTTTGACCTCCTCTCGCCATTCTGTGCCTGTCTGTTGTTCAATCACTAAGTCGTGTCTGACTCTTTGTGGCCCCATGGACTGCAGCCCACCAGGCTCCTCTGTCCATGGTTTTTCCCAGCACCAGGCACTGACCAAACCCCCCTCCATGGGCAGAAATGCCTGCCCAACCATAAGGAGCAACATCCTCCCAGTGTCAACAATTCCTTAAAGATAGCATCCTTTCTCGGTTTCTTAAGGAGCCACTTAGATCTTTATTGCGTGAACTGTCAATGTGTCATTTGATGTCCAGCCCTCTGTCTCAGAAAACTTATATAACTATGCCTGGACTGCTATTGGGCAGAACAGTTCTTAACGCTTTTAAAGATGTTCTTCTCAGTTTATAAGCCTCAAATTCGGTTCAAATAAAAAGTTTCATTTCTTTTTTAAATTGACTGACTAATTTTGTGTTGACCCTGTTTAATCATTTGAGGAACGGCCGGACTGTTTTACAAAGTGACTGTTTCATTTTAAATTCCTACCTGCTTGCATATTTTTAATTACTTAAATTAAATAAGAAATTATATTCATAATCAGTCATAGTAACTGAACTTGTTACTGTGGTAGCTCATACCATAGTACTCAGCTGAAAAAATAAGTCCTATCAAAGAATAAATGATTATTATGTTACTTTGTGTCTTTACAGCTATGACTGACAGTCAGTGACTTTTAAATTATCTTCTCATAGGAACCTAAGCTAATGCATTCCCTTCAAAAGTTGGATTTAGGAGTGTTTTCTCATTACCAGAGAAATGCAAATCAAAACCACAATGAGGTACCATTTCATGCCAGTCAGAATGGCTGCTATCCAAAAGTTTACAAGCAATAAATGCTGGAGAGGGTGTGGAGAAAAGGGAACCCTCTTACACTGTTGTTGGGAATGCAAACTAGTACAGCCACTATGGAGAACAGTGTGGAGATTCCTTTAAAAACTGGAAATAGAACTGCCTTATGACCCAGAAATCCCACTGCTGGGCATACACACTGAGGAAACCAGAATTGAAAGAGACACATGTACCCCAATATTCATCACAGTACTGTTTATAATAGCCAGGACATGGAAGCAACCTAGATGTCCATCAGCAGATGAATGGATAAGAAAGCTGTGGTACATATACACAATGGAGGATTGCCGCCAAGTTGCTTCAGTCGTGTCCGACTCCGTGCGACCCCATGGACTGCAGCCTACCAGGCTTCTCCGTCCGTGGGATTCTCCAGGCAAGAACACTGGAGTGGGTTGTCATTTCCTTCTCCACAATGGAGTATTACACAGCCATTAAAAAGAATATATTTGAATCAGTTCTAATGAGGTGGATTAAACTGGAGCCTATTATACAGAGTGAAGTAAGCCAGAAAGAAAAACACCAATACAGTATACTAACGCATATATATAGAATTTAGAAAAATGGTAATGATAACCCTGTATGCGAGACAGCAAAAGAGACACAGATGTAAAGAACAGTCTTTGGGACTCATCGACTTGATAGCCACGGGTTTGAGTGAACTCCGGGAGTTGGTGATGGACAGGGAGGCCTGGTGTGCTGCAGTTCATGGGGTCACAGAGAGTCAGACATGACTGAGTGACTGAACTGAACTGAACTGGAGAGGGTGAGGGTGGGACGATTTGGGAGAATGGCATTGAAACATGCATATTATCATATGTGAAATGAATTGCCAGTCCAGGTTTGATGCAGGATACAGGATGCTTGGGGCTGGTGCACTGGGATGACCCAGAGGGATGGTACGGGGAGGGAGGTGGGAGGGGGGTTCAGGATAGGGAACACATGTACACCCGTGGCAGATTCATGTTGATGTATGGCAAAACCACTACAATATTGTAAAGTAATTAGCCTCCAATTAAAATAAATGCATTTAATTAAAAAAAGAGTTTATGGGTGTTCTTTATCACTGAGCCACCTAGGAAGCCCTAGCTTAAAGGAGACAGACAGTTCTTTCCCTGAGACACTCATCCACACAAATGTAGCATGTTTGCTGCCTACTGCTGCCTTCCCAAATCAAGAGGATACATAATTTATGAGAATGTGACAATGGTGTATTAAAGAGAGGAAATAGTGACAAAAAAGAAGGCATAGGAGGAGATGCTGAAGATAAACCTTTACCACAAAAAGATAAGAATCAAATAAGATCTATGTCACATAATTAACTATGCAACTGTAGCTGTAAGAGAGAGGTTCGATGAGGCGTTTCCAATTACTTCAATTAATTTAATAACCCAGAAGTATTATACTTGGAGAAAACATCAGTTAAGATCAGTTCAGTTGCTCAGTCATGTCCGACTCTTTGCAACCCCGTGGACTGCAGCACACCAGGCTTCCCTGTCCATCACCAACTCCCAGAGCCTGCTTAAACTCATGTCCATAGGGTCGGTGATGCCATCCAACCATCTCATCCTCTGTTGACCCTTTCTCCTGCCTTCAATCTTTCCCAGCATCAAGGTCTTTTCCAATGAGTCAGTTCTTTGTATCAGGTGGCCAAAGTATTGGAGCTTTAGCTTCAGCATCAGTCCTTCCAAACAATATTCAGGGCTGATTTTCTTCAGGATTGACTGGTTTGATCTCCTTGCCATCCAAGGGACTCTCAAGAGCCTTCTCCAACACCACAGTTCAAAAGCATCAATTCTTAGGCGCTCAGCTTTCTTTACAGGCCAACTCTCACATCCATAGATGACTACTGGAAAAACCATTAGACAGACATTTGTCAGCAAAGTAATGTCTCTGCTTTTTAATATGCAGTCTAGCTTTTCTTCCAAGGAGCAACAGTCTTTTGATTTCATGGCTGCAGCCACCATCCACAATGATTTTGGAGCCCAAAAAAATAAAGTCTGTCACTGTTTCCATTGTTTCCCCATCTATTTGCCATGAAGTGATGGGGCCAGATGCCATGATCTTTGTTTTCTGAATGTTGAATTTTAAGCTAGCTTTTTCACTTTCCTCTTTCACTTTCATCAAGAGACTCTTTAGTTCTTCTTTGCTTTCTGCCATAAGGGTGGTGTCATCTGCATATCTGAGGTTATTGATACTTCTCCCAGCAATCTTGATTCCAGCTTGTGCTTCATCCAGCCTGGCATTTCACAGGATGTACTCTGCATAGAAGTTAAACAAGCAGGGTGACAATATACAGCCATGACAAACTCCTTTTCCAATTTGGAAACAGACCATTGTTCCATGTCTAACTGTTGCTTCTTGACCTGCATACAGATTTCTCAGGAGGCAGGTCAGGTCGTCTGGTATTTCCATCTCTTGAAGAATTTTCCACAGTCTGTTGTGATCCACATAGTCAAAGGCTTTGGCGTAGTCAATAAAGCAGAAGTAGATGTTTTTCTGGAACCCTCGTGCCTTTTCTATGATCCAATGGATATTGGCAATTTGGCCTCTGGTTCCTTTGCTTTTTCTAAATCCTGCTTGAACAATTCTCTATAATGAGAGGATTTTTTATTATGTCTCCTTCAGCTATAGAGAAACTTCACAAATGTTTATCTCAAGTAGCAAAGAACCTGATCTGTCAGCAGCAATTCATGTCAGCCATGCTCTTGCTACTGTGCCCTGCTTGCAAGTACCAATGACTTCACTGCTGTTCCCAGTAATTAAAAATACCAAATGCCCAGTCATTAATGTTGTTACTAATAGGACACATGTGAGAGAAAGTATCTCTTTTGTTCTGCCTAGCATTTTGTGTTGATGAATCTCAAAAATCACAAAAACGACAGAACCGGAAAACTATATGGGAAATAAGTAGTTTTTAACCCAAGGGGAAACAAGCTCATTTGGGAATCTGCTGAAAAATGTAGACTTTTGGCTAGAAAAATGAGTAGCAACCATCAATAGTATCAGGGCTGCTAGTTAGCTATCCCTTACTCAGCTTAACCAGTAGGGCTGTGAGTGACAACCAGAAACCCTTACCTGCAAGATTCTCACAGAACAGATGTCCTTAGAGTCTGCTGGTGGGGCAGAAAAAAATTGTAGGCGGTCAGAGACTTCTGGAGATTAGCCCCTCCAGAGCAGGCAGGCAGATTGCCTCCAGTGGCAAACAGTTTAGAAAAATTACCTATTAAGGTATCTTCGGGAGCTGACTGTTCCGAGGGGAGTCTGAGACTCAGGCTCAGAAAGAACAAAGCCAGAAACCACAACTGCCTGTAAGGAGGCTGCCTTAGAGAAATGGTGCTGTCACTGACGCTCACAGAAACATTGCTGTCCAGCCGGTCCTTCCTTCCTGCTTCTTTCTTCTCATCACCGGCTCTGGATCAGCCTCACACAGGAGCATATGATGAGCAGGTCCTGAGTCAGGAAGCCGGGCCACCAGGAAGACCCAGGAATGAGATCTGTTTCCATTGAGACCCAGGAATGAGATACGGGGCTTATAAAATGAGCAACTCTCTAGTTAGGAAGAAGGATGCCAGGCAGCCCAAACACAACAATTTCCACTATTGGGGAGGGGATGGCCGAGACTGAAGAGCTGGGGAAGCGACTGATGGAGAGGCCTGGCAGGGGCTTCTCACTGGGGGAAAATGTTGGATCCAGGCTGAGCCCTGGGAAAGGGCAATGCATGGTCCCGGGTGAGAAAATGAGATGCCGGTTACACCAGATGTGGTCCTTCCCCAGAGGCTCCGAGGCCCCACCCTGGTGCCCTGGGTACATAGATCCATCCCCCATTCCTATGCCACTACTGGAAAGAAAGGGAAGGGAAGATGATGAGTGGGAGAAATGGACCTTATAGAGTGTTTAAACTTTCAACTGACTGCTAATTTACAAACAGACGGGCAGAAAGGGAGAGGTTATTTTAAAATGAAAGATTGTGACATACAGAAAAATTTGAAATGAACTTTTAGCACTGTATGGAACAGGAGCTTCAGAGCAAGAGGAGATAAAATATATAGCTTAAAAATTAAAGTTGGAATTTTTGCACCTTAAATTATGGGGAGTAAACACCCAGGGTTCAAGTGACCCTGATTGCTGTGCACAGGGCCCCTGACAGCCCCTGGAATGAGATCAAGTGGCAAAGAGAGAAGCGCTGGGGCAGGAGAAGGGCCGGGGAAGGTTGATCTTCTGCAACACTTTTTTTTTTACTTTGTTTTCATTGAAGTACAGTTGATTTACAATCGTACATTAGTTTCAAGTTTATAGCATAGTGATTTAGTATTTTTATGGATTATACTCCATTAAAAGTTATTCCAAGATAATGACTATAATTCCCTGTGCTATAGAACATATCCTTGCTGTTTATCTATTTTTTCTATTTTTTATTGATGCATAGTTGATTTACAATATTGTGTTAGTTTCAAGCACACAGAAAAAGTGATTCTGTTACACACATATATGTATATATCTAAGTGATTTTTAAATTTTTTTAATTGCAATTCGTTACATGACACTGAATGTAAATCCTGCTATTTATCTCTGTTACACATGGTAGCGTGTGTCTGTCAATCCCAACATAGGAGTTTTGAAGAGTAGAGTTCCTTCTCAGGGATGCAAGGGCAATTTCAACAGTGTCAGATTGGGCCTAGAGTTTACTGGGGAAAGTAAGCCTAAAGAGGAAGCTGTGTTCCACAACAGAGCTTTCAGGCAGCTTCCTCAGCTCTGGGAAGTGGGAGGGAAGTTCATGGTCTGTATCTCCAAACTGGAATCCCTCTGGAGCCAACAAGGCCCGTGACTGGGAGGAGGCCATGGAGGTGTTGTGCAGATGCCTGAAGATGATCTCTCGCTCTGTGATGTGATGCCTTTGCCAGGCTCATTCCCACCCAGGAGAAGATGGACTCCTGCAGGGGGAGGGGTGCACAGCCCGATGAGGGATGGCAGGCCGCAGGGAAGAGAAGCGGGAGCCTTGTCTGGTGGCCAGGTTTGCTATATGAATTTGGGAGGTAAGAGGCAGTGCACAAGCCCTCACCTCATAGGGCACACCGTGATGTGCATGCCCACAAATGGGCCTCCTGTGCAAGCCCAGACTTCTGGGGGAGGCCCAAAGAGGGAGGCAGAGCTCAGCCAGAGCAAGGACATCACTGCTCAGCTCTGAGCTTCAAGCTAGACTTTTAAGTCTATGGCAAAGTTTTGGACAGCTGGACTATTGATTGAGAGCAAAGGATTTCTCAAAACCCACAAATAACACTTTTTTAACATCAAATCTTGGAGAAGTAACTAGAGAGTAAAGCAAATCGCCAAGGGACAACAGTTATAATGTAAAAGTCATTTCCACCTAAGAGAGAAAGCCTCCTGGGGCTGGGAGCCATGAGGACTTGGGGAGGACCGCAGCAGCGGTGGGCTGAGCAGAGGCCCGCTCCCTGCACCTGTAAGCTGACAGAGAGCGCGCAGGAACAGAAACACCACAGACGGTGCTCACTCTGAGATGACTCGGCTTTTGCTGTGAGAGTAACTGAGACAGTCATACTTAAAACTGACAGAAAACTTACTGCATTGGACTGAACACTCTGTAGAGGGCCAGGATGTCTGTGTCTTCCACGCAGTTTTGGAGCTCAAGGGCTAGCGGGGAAGCAGGTGCTAGAAAGGAGGGAATGGCATTTCTGTACAGGTGGGATGCAGGGTGTGAATTCTGAGACACCAGACCCGGCTTACTGCAGAAACCGACGATTCTCACCCTGGGTGTGTGGAGCTCCTTTGCGCCTGCTGTGAGTGCCAAGTACTGGGGCACAGGTGGAAGGAGGTGGCCAGGACAACCCGTACGGGAAAAGTGCAGGGTGTTCCGTGCTGAGGGAAGGCAGCCACCAGGATCCGAGGGCAGGGGGACTGGGAGTCTGAAAGAGGAAGATAGGGCATTGGCAGGGCCTCCTCCTCTGTGAAACTTGCCTGTTGTCTAACCACCGCTGGGAGTTACCCTTTCATGGACATCTCAATGTAAGAAGAAATTCAACCAAATAAGCCTAGGGAGTTACAAGTGAAAACACTGTCCCTGTGTTCAGCCCACCCCTCTCACTGTGCCTCGTGTAATTCCCTGGCTCTGCTCTGTGGCTGCCTGGTACCCCATTTCATGGTTGGTTGGACCATAGCTGTTTTATTTATCATCCCCCCAAGTGGTGTGTACTGAGTGCTTTCCAACTTGTTTCTAAAGTGAGTAATGCTGCAATGAAATGGATTAACTTGAACATCCTCACTTTCAGGGGTGCAGGTTCATTTGCAGGATAAGTTGCTAGGAGTAAGTGGTTGGATTAGAGAGTCTGTGCGTTTGTAATTTTGATATTAATAAACTGCTCTCCAAAAAAAGTTATTCCCATTTCACTCCCACCAGCTATTAGGAGGGAGTTTCTGTCTCAGAGTTTTGAGACTGTCTTCCAGGTCTGCCCCTCCATTCTCCATTTTCTCAGGTCCCATCTGCCCTCAGTGAGGAAGTGATTTTCTGAAGAGAATCTGCCTCTTCCTCTTGCGTTCTCTCCTACCACACTGGTGTGAGCCATGGCCCCACTCACTTGGGCACCTGTGTGGGCCTCCCAACTCCCCTCCTGCTTGTACCTTCCTCCACCTCTTCTCCACATGCAGGCAGTGGGGTGCACACCTCACCCAGAGCCACAGGCAGGCTCCTTATCACTTCCCACAGGCAGCCACAACAGAGTGCTTCCCACTGCAGGCTCATACGCTGTGCACACCTGTCCAAACCTGGTGAAGAGTCTGCTCTGCTGTAACTTCCGAGTCCACCTGAGTCCCAGGACAAGGTCTCTACACCCAGGTGAAGATGCAGAGCACTGTTCTTGGGTTCTGCCCAGAGGCCTCACAGATCTACCCAGGGAGCTTCTTGAATCCCGCTGCCCTGCTGCACACACACACAAACACACACACACACACACACACAGGCTTACTCAGGCCTCTGCTGGAGAAAGAGAAACATAGCCGCCTCTGCAGGCCGAGGGTGTGGAGGAGAGAGGAAGAAGGGATGGGAAGTCCTCAGGGCCAGGGTGAGGGTCAGTTAACCTGGAGGGTACTTTACAGTTGATCTCTATGGGAGGAGCACGGCTAAAATGATGAGTGGTCCCTATGGGCACCTCTAGGTCCCACCTCTTGGCTGGCGCCAGGTGGGCAGAGCTTGTGACAGGAAACGTGCACTGTCCTGCCCTGTCTGTGAGCAAATCTGTGGGCCTTGCCTTCCAGAGGGCACTGCTCTTCCCAGCGTATGTTTGGGGCTGCATGGAGGAGGCTGAGATCCCCCTGGGCCTCCAGATGGCATGGCTTGAGTTCCTCTAAATATTCCACCCAGTGAAGAAGCAAAGGTTTGGAACATTCAACTGAGAGGCTCAGGTATGGTGTCTGCTTTCTATGTTCCCACAGCAAATGTGTGTCCAGCTACTCTTGCTGGGCTGAGTGGAGTGGGGCTCAGAGCACAGGGACACAGCCCTAAGTTGGGGCAACAAGCTCTGCTGAGTGCCTGTGCCTGCGACACGGTGAGGGGAGGGAGGGGGGAAAGGCGACCACTCTCTCCTAGGGACCCTCCCAGCAGCCCCTTGCAGGGGCAGGCAAGCAGACCTGCCAGGGCAGAGTCCTGGCAGCAGGCCTGTCTCTTGCACTGAGATGATGGTCCTGGAGAGCAAGGGGGCGGGATGACCCATAGGGGGCTAGGGCATTGCTCAGTCCTTTTAGTGAATTTCCCACTCCTGGGCATTTTTCCTTAGTCATAAATGACAATGCAGTCTCTGATTACCTAAGATAAGCTTTAAATAAAAAGATGAGTTCATCCAGTCCACAGGAGAGACCAACACGGAAGGGCAGGACCCCTCACCTGAAGAGTTAGGGACACTGTACTCAGACACATATTCCTAGAGCCTGGGGAGCGTCCAGTATCCCGTAAACCCTTTATGACATTCAGATTGTGCTGAATTTCACTTCAAGGTCCTTTTCCCCCGTCTTGGGGAGGGGGGGGAGTGGTTTGAAGGGGAAATTCTGAAAAATCTGGGCGGATGGTCATTTCCCAGACCAAGGTGTCACCAGAATGGATGACATTGTCCAACCTCGCATTGTCGCATCTGTCTCCCTGGCTCTTCTCAATTACCTGAAAACAGAGATGCCTGACAGGATGCCGGCAGCCCTACCATCTCAGTCCAGAATCCTTTATTGTCTGGTCAAAGAAACGGAAGAAGTCTTTATTAGAGGCAGCAAAGGAGGCTCAGGAGGGGTGTCCTGAGATTTGGTGTCTCGGATGGGGCGGGGGCAGACGGGGCGGGGGAGGAGGATGGGGCAGGGGCAGACGGGGCGGGGGCGGAGGCACCTGCGGCTCCCGACCCGCCCACACGCTCTGCTGGCTGCTTGGCTCCCAGCCACACACCGCAGCCCTCAAAGTCACCTGTGGTCCAATTCACTGCAGAACTGGGGGCAGAGGGGTCTTGCCCAAGGTCACCTCAGGCGAACCCGGGCACCCAATACAGACGTCCCCAGCTTCAGTGTCTGTACATCCCTGTGGACTATGTGCAGGATTCGTTTGACAGAAAGTGTGTGAAGTCAAGTGACCGTTCCTGGGAATGGGGGGGTCATATGAAAACTCATGCCACAGTTTTCTAATCACAGCTATTATTCCAGACACCTTGACTCCACGGTAAAGAGCTTATAAGCCCAGGGTTTCACATGGCAGCTGAGATTTTCATTAAACTGCTGCCACTGACCATCATTTCTTCTCAAATGTGAGAGCCTTTTGTAGAGTTTGGCAGGGGAAGGAATTTCATTAATGCAATGTCTGTCTTTGCAGCTGTTTTCCAAGACCAGCTGCAGGGGATGATGGAGACAGAAGAATCCATGTCCTGGGGGAGGGGAGGTGGACGGATGTCACCTGCAAGCGGACCCACACCAGGGTCAGAGCCACCCAGCTCCGGGTGGACGAAAGTCAGCCTTCTGCCGGGTAAGCGGAGTCGGCCTGGCCACTGTCCTGCTCTTTCATCCATACAGCGTCGTGGCTGCATTTGCTCTTCAGCCCGAAGCTGAGTAGTTGAAGCACAGGCCGCATGGCCCACCAAGCCAGAAAGATTTACTCTCTGGCTCTTCACAGAAAAAGTTCGCCAGCCCTGCTCTACATCAAAATGTGAGGCTATGAGTAATCTGTCCATGTACCATGGACTACTGTGACTCACTGAGATCCCCTTCACCAACAGAACTCCACGTTTGTCTGATTTAAGAGAGTCAAGATCACACGTGCCCGCTCCCCACAGGAAAGCCAGCTCTGCCGCCACCTGCTGGAGCAAGTTGGTACGGCACGCTCTTTCTCCATAAAGCAATCTCTCTCCCACCAGGTCTCTCCCTTCACTAAGCAGAAAGCACTGCCTCCACCCAGGACTGGCCCAGCCTCAGGGCTCCCTCTGTGCCTCGGGAGCCTCCGGGAGGGCGGAGGGCTCTGGGACAGTTTGCCATCAGGGTGTGCCCCATTTCCGTCTAACGGGGAGGTTCCCAGAAAAGCAGGTGGAGGTCAAGGGCCAGTCAGCCCGGTGCCGCCGTGCTGACTCCTTTTGCCTGGCACATACACCTCATCTCTTCCCATCCATCACTGAGCCTGAGCCCATGGTCTGAGGACACCCATGCCTCACCTCTACCGGACCTCAGGGCCTCAGGAGCCTGCCACCCCCAAAGATGCCCGCATCATCTACTCTTCGGGCCGGATCTTCAAGGAGCTGAGGCAGGCGTGCCTGGAGAGGGGCGTCCTGTTTGAGGATGTGGGCTTCCCAGCCAACAGCACCTCTCCATTCTACAGCGAGGGGCCCCAGATCCCCTTTGTGTGGAAACGGCCAGGGGCGAGTGCTGACAGGAGGGGTCAGGGCAACAGAGAGGGGGTGTGCAGTTCGGTGCCCAGGATGGGCAGCGAGGAAAGGACGGGCGAGGGGGCGGGCAATACACAAGCTGGACTGAGACACAGCTGCCGAGCCCACTGCCAAGGAGTTGTGTGGTGTGGAGGCTGCAGTGCTGCTCAGGGGCAACCAGCTGCTCTTGGGGTGCCCCCTGCCCCCTGTGCCCCGCCCCATGATTCCTCGAGACCCAGGACTCAGGGGCAGAGACGGTCTTGTCAGTAGGTGGTGAGTGGCAAGCAAAGCTTTATCTAGGAGTGTCAGGCGACACGTCCCACTAGAGCCTAGGAGTGCACATGCAGAAACGGGTGGGAGGCAGGTCCCTGCAGATCCTTCATGCTATTACTGAGGTGATGCCTGGGCTGTGCTCAGTGTGGACAGAAGATCACTCAGCAAGCGCTTAAGACGTGTGATGGACAGACGGCGTGTGCAGCAGGAGTTCTCTCCCTGAACCACCTCCCTTTCAGGAGGGGAGCCACTGTCTGTGCCACGCTCCACCCCACACCAGCAGTCCAGAGGTGACAGTCACAAGTGGCACCAACTGGTGCCTAGGACCATGAGTCAATATTTGCCATGCTGGATTAGTCAGGGCTCAACCTCTGACCATGGAGAAGGCAATGGCACCCCACTCCAGTCCTCTTGCCTGGAAAATCCCATGGACCGGGGAGCCTGGTGGGCTGCCGTCTATGGGGTCGCGAAGAGTCGGACACGACAGAGCGACTTAGCAGCAGCAGCAACAGCAGCAACCTCTGACCAGGAACTGGATGGCTCTCCTTTCCTCAGGATGGGTCCTTGTCTGAGAGCATCTCCTGTGGGGCCAGGACGCTGTGGGCAAGGCAAAGGATGGGACCTAAAGGGAGACCCTATGGCAAAGCCTTTGACTGTGTGGATCACAATAAACTGTGGAAAATTCTAAAAGAGATGGGAATACCAGACCACTTGACCTGCCTCTTGAGAAACCTATATGCAGGTCAGGAAGCAACAGTTAGAACTGGACATGGAACAACAGACTGGGTCCAAATAGGAAAAGGAGTATGTCAAGGCTGTATATTGTCACCCTGCTTATTTAACTTCTATGCAGAGTACATCATGAGAAACGCTGGGCTGGAAGAAGCACACGCTGGAATCAAGATTGCTGGGAGAAATATCAATAACCTCAAATATGCAGATGACACCACCCTTATGGCAGAAAGTGAAGACGAACTGAAGAGCCTCTTGATGAAAGTGAAAGTGGAGAGT
>NW_011494913.1:8080224-8082232 GCF_000754665.1 Bison bison bison | reverse complement strand
TATGGTTTTTCCAGTAGTCATGTATGGATGTGAGAGTTGGACTGTGAAGAAAGCTGAGTGCCAAAGAATTGATGCTTTTGAACTGTGGTGTTGGAGAAGACTCTTGAGAGTCCCTTGGACTGCAAGGAGATCCAACCAGTTCATTCTAGAGGAGATCAGTCCTGGGTGTTCTTTGGAAGGACTGATGCTAAAGCTGAAACTCCAGTACTTTGGCCACCTCATGGGAAGAGTTGACTCATTGGAAAAGACTCTAATGCTGGGAGGGATTGGGGGCAGGAGGAGAGGGGACAACAGAGGATGGGATGTCTGGATGGCATCACTGACTCGATGGACGTGAGTTTGAGTGAACTCCAGGAGTTGGTGATGGACAGGGAGGCCTGGCGTGCTGCAATTCATGGGGTCGCAAAGAGTCAGACATGACTGAGTGACTGAACTGAACTGAATATTCCATTGTCTGAATATACCGGGTTGAGTTTATCTATTCACCCATTGATGGACATTTGGATTGTTGCCATTTTTTCGTTATTATGAATAATGCTGCTATGAACATTCATGTACAAGTTTTCTTTTATTATTTATTATATTTATTTATCTTTTAATTGAAGTATAATTGCTTTACAATCTCGTGTTAGTTTGTGCTGTACAATAATGTGAATGAATCATATGTATACATGTATCCCATCTTTCTTGAACTTCCCTCACACCCACCCTGACCCACACCTCTAGGTCATCACAGAGCATTGAGCTGAACTCAATATGCTTACAAAGCTTCACACTGGCTATTTTACACGTGGTAGTGTATATAGCACTGGGAGGGATTGGGGGCAGGAGGAGAAGGGGACACAGAGGATGAGATGGCTGGATGGGATCACTGACTCGATGGACGTGAGTCTGAGTGAACTCTGGGAGTTGGTGATGGACAGGGAGGCCTGGCATGCTGCGATTCATGGGGTTGCAAAGAGTCAGACATGACTAAGCAACTGAACTGAACTGAGTGTATATAGGCCAATGATACTCTCTCAATTCATCCCAACCTCTCCTTCCCTACCCTGAATCCACAAGCCTGTTCTCTACATTTGTGTCTCTATTTTTGCCCTACAAATAAGATGTACAAATTTTTATGTGGACATGTGTTTTCATTTCTTTTGTGTATCTAGCTAAGACATTGCTGGGTTAATACAACTTTATTTTTAATGTTTTAAACAGTTGGCTATTTTCCAAAGTGATTTTTAGCCTTTTCACTAGCAATATGTGAGTGTTTAAAATTTTCCAGTAATTTTCAGTTCAGTTCAGTTCAGTCACTCAGTCGTGTCTGACTCTTTGCAACCCCATGGACCACAGCATGCCAGGCCTCCCTGTCTGTCACCAACTCCTAAGGTTTACCCAAACTCACATCCACTGAGTCAGTGATGCCATCCAACCATCTCATGCTCTGTTGTCCCCTTCTCCTCCTGCCTTCAATCTTTCCCAGTATCAGGGTCTTTTCCAATGAGTCAATTCTTTGCATGAGGTGGCCAAAGTACTGGAGTTTCAGCTTCAACATCAGTCCTTCCAATGAACACCCAGGACTGATCTCCTTTAGGATGGACTGGTTGAATCTCCTTGCAGTCCAAGGGACTCTCAAGAGTCTTTTCCAACATCACAGTTCAAAAGCATCAATACTTTGGCACTCAGCTTTCATTATAGTTCAAATCTCACATCCATACATGACCACTGGAAAAACCATAGCCTTGATTAGACGGACCTTTGTTGGCAAAGTAATGTCTCAGCTTTTGAATATGCTATCTAGGTTGGTCATAACTTTTCTTCCAAGGAGTAAGCATCTTTTTATTTCATGGCTGCAGTCAGCACTCCATCTGCAGTGATTTTGGAAACCTCAAAAATAAAGTCAGCCACTGTTCCCACTGTTTCCCCATCTACCTGCCATGGAGTGATGGGACCGGATGCCATGATCTTCATTTTCTGAATGTTGAGCTTTAAGCCAACTTTTTCACTCTCCACTTTCATT
>NW_011494913.1:8073160-8080124 GCF_000754665.1 Bison bison bison | reverse complement strand
GCAGGGTGACAATATACAGCCTTGACATACTCCTTTTCCTATTTGGACCCAGTCTGTTGTTCCATGTCCAGTTCTAACTGTTGCTTCCTGACCTGCATATAGGTTTCTCAAGAGGCAGGTCAAGTGGTCTGGTATTCCCATCTTTTGAAGAATTTTCCACAGTTGATTGTGATCCACACAGTCAAAGGCTTTGGCATAGTCAATACGGCAGAAATAGATGTTTCTCTGGAATTCCCTTGCTTTTTCAATGATCCAGTGGATGCTGGGAATTTGATGTCTGGTTCCTCTGCCTTTTCTAAAACCAGCTTGTCTTTTAAACTTAATTTTTATGTGCGTTTCCCTAGGTCATTATATATGCTTCAAAGTTAGCTTCTTAAGTATTGTGTAATAGTCCATCCTGTGGGTATAACCTAACTATTGTCTATACCCTCCCATTGGTCATTTAAATCATTTCTAAGTTTTTGCCATTACAAGTAACTTGATGATAACAATTTATATTTTTTGGCTGGGATTCTTAAAACTCAGATAAAGGATGGAAAGATATCCCCATTTTAAAGCTTTTTTCATATTTTAAATATTCCCCTCCCCAAAGGCTATGTTCTATTCTCACCAGTATCTTAAGGGTGACCACATCACCACCCTCACCTCCCCGTATCTAACCAACCTATTGGAGGACTTTCAGCAGATGGGGATAGGTTTACCTTATCAGGAGTCAACTGAATTCTGCTTTCTTTTGTGATTTCAGAAAAGGACATAAAGTTCAAGAAGCTAAGCCTGATTTCCTGTAAAAACATCATTTATCTAATGGATGTATGCTTCCAAATATGTGGCCACAGATAGATGTTAGGAATCGTTCTGTAACACGGACTTCCCTAGAACATGGATAGTCTTCTTCACAGAGCATCACCAAAGCCTGGTGGTGCTGGTGCCAGAAGTGGAGCAAAATCAAGAGGCACAGACTGGCCAGTGGGGAAAATGTTTGTGTAGGGACTCGGGGATCTTGGTGCCACTTTGAGATCCTGTCAAAGGGAATGGGAGTTTCGTGTGTGTGTTGTGTGTGTTTTCAACTGTTCTGTTGCCATCCCCCTTCACCCCTGCCATAATCCCTCTTCAGAGATTCATGGCTTAATAATTAAACCACCTCTCTCAGAGCCCCGAATCTATGTCAGTCATGTCACCCGTGCCAGCCCATTGCTGTCCCCCTCTGCAGCCTCAGGAGCATGGGTTGAAATGATGCTTATGTCTTCCTTTCTTTCTTAATGGACTTGGCACAGACCAGTGGCAATGTGAAGCTAGAGTTTGGTGAATTCAAAGTCTTCTGGGACAAGCTGAAGAACTGGACAGTGTGTAATCAGTAGGTGCCAGGGGGACTATATAAGCCTAGAGCTGTGCTGCCAGCCAAAAGGGCATTTGAAAGGGTGGAAGTAAGGAAGTCAAGGTGGAATTCCAATACTTACTTCTAGTACTTATGGAAGGACCACAGTGCTTCCACCCCCAAAAAGGAAAACAAAGAGACCCACATATGTGGAGGCCCTTAGCCGAGCATTGCGCTTTCTTTCCTGGTGAGGAATCTCCCCCCTGCGTGGGCCCCACTAGTGCCATCCAGAGAGCCTCAGTAGAGGCTTCTGCATGCTCTTCTTTCTTAGTACCTCTGCTCTCTCCCTACAGAACCTTTTCCTTCAGTTTGATTCTGACAAATCCGGCACCATGTCCTCCTACGAGCTGCGGACCGCCCTGAAAGCAGCAGGTAAAGAGAAGCCTGGGCTGCCAACTTCAAGCTGCCTGCGGGTCGGGTACTGTCTGTGGAAGCCACTTGCCTCTCATGGCCTGGAAAAGAGGCTGGACTTTGACCTGAATTGATGCTTCAGCCCAGCCTCAGCTTCAGGACACACTTACTCTGATCAGAGCACATGTTTTAAATCACTGCACAATATTGGCAGGGATCTTTAAAGTGCATCCATTAAGGATGAACTTAGCCTAACCCCTTGGAGGCCTCAGCCTCTGGCCAACTTTCTGGCCAAGCAGACTTATATATGACTTTGGTGGCAAGCTCCCAAACCTCTAATATTGGCTTTCAGATGGCAGTTAACACAGAAGAGGCAGGGCATGTTCATCCCGTGGTTTGGAGTCAGGGTTAGGGTACACAGTTTATGTACCCCTCTGTCACTGGGGCCCTGCCTCTGGCTTTGTCACCAGTAGACTGAATCCACACCAGTGAGTCCGTCTTAGCTTATATCCATTTCCTTCATGAAGGAGAGGCTCCAGGTGGCATTCCTATCCCCCTGGCTATCACTGCCAGGACGCTTTGAGTCTTTAGGGCTCAGCTGTCCTTTGCACATGATGGCCACTGCAGCCTACACCCTGCCAGGCCACAAAGTGTTTCTTACAAAGCATTCTTCACAGATACGCCCCTAAAATCTGGTTCCTTCCCAGGTAACACAAAATCAGGAAGTACCGTCAGCTCAGATCTGATAACAGGACAGAATGTACAAAATCAGGACCAACCTGGGTCCTGTGTGAGGCCAAAGCAACAAAACTAGTTATAAATGTAAGAGTGCCACAAAGGAGAAGGGCCTGATCTCCTTAAGAGCTGGGTAATCTCGGTGAGGAAGCAGTGAGTGGTGGCATGAGGTGAGCTCTTAATTCCCTGCCCAGGAGTTGCACCTGGGCAGCCTGGATGAAAACTGGGAATCCTAGCCACCAAACCAGCAAGGGCTAGAGGCTAGAAGCTGTTTTCCCCCGGATCTTTGCCCCAGTGAAAAATGCACATATCCCGGAGGCAGAGTCTGTAAACATAGGTACAAAGTTTATTATTAGAGACACAGCACACGTCGGAGAGCACACAGAAATGTTTGTGCTTGAGACTGAAGCAGGGCGGAGACGCGCACCTGGAGAGAAAGGGTGTGGGCGCCCTCCTTAGTGAGAGGGAGCACAGTAAGGAGTCGATTCAGTCATTTATGTGGGTCAGCTCTTCTTTTCTTTTCCCACACCTCACCTACCCTGGTACTCTCCCCTGGGTTGCACATGCACCCCTCAACCAAGAAGGATCTCTAAGTGAAGGCTTCTGGGAAGAGCAAGACTCGTCACGGTCTGGCATTATCCCTTGGCTTCTGACCCACAAGGGGCCTTCCCAGCATGTTTAGTGTCTTCCTTGTCCCAAAAGAGGGGGAGGAGATCCCTTAATTCTTTACTCAGGGTTTTGCCTCTGCCTCTCTTTGTCCTTGCCATGATTGTTTCCTTGAGATGTTTACAAGAGATAGAGACTGGATATTTACCCTGCTTCTGTTGTTATAGCCATTTGGAGGCAAACAGGAGGCTGATTGTAAATGCCTCATCTGGAGCCCACCTAACTGTTACTCAGGAAATGCAAACAAGAGGCTAATTGTAAATGTCTAACCTATAGCCCATCTATCTCCCACGTTAACCACCTCCCCCCATGAGAGACATGAGCCCTAATAAATCTTTATTGGGAAGATGAAGAGCAAAGGTCTGATTTCCATAACTTCTTCAAGCTGGCAAGGAACTCGTAGACCGTACCTAGTGGGGGTCACAGAGCTCTCATGCTGTCTTATTAAGTGGGCTCCAGGGTAACTTCTGTTGTTGTTCCAGTAGGGTTTCTTCCCAAGAGTGGTTGGAATCTCTGCGTCACCATTACCTTGTCTGGGAAATCGTCATGTCCTTAGAAAGAACAAACTAGACAAGTTGATTAAAAAGATGCGTACCAAAGATCAATAAAAAAAAATTATTATAACCAGGTTCAAGCAGGAGTAAAACCAAGGTTACATTCGGTAGCAACTTTGACCCTGGTCCAGATAGAGTCAACATTTGGGTTACCCTGTTCCAAAGAATGGAGCCATTTGGCATGGTCATATACACTTTTAATGTTTTTTTTTTTTCTTTTAATTAAACCAGTGCTATTGATGTAGGTACAACAGACCCAGTTAGAAGCAGTTGAAGGAGTGATAATCTGAATGTTAACAGACAACATAAATCTCATTTCTTTTTAGGAGAATGAGCCTGAAACCCAATTTGGACCTGGGCTTTAGGGAGACTTGTAGCCAGGTAGTCATTTCCAGGTTTGTCCAAGAAGTTCTAACTTTTTAATGTGGTATTAACATATAAGCCAAAGCAGTTGTCACCATTAACAATTTTAGTGTTTTTCTAAGGATGAGAAGATGCAAGAATTTGGGCTCAAGGAAATCCTTTCATGAAAATATCTAACTATCTGAAGGCCTGTTGTGTCCATTTTTCCAGAGCACAGAGTGAGTGCCTAATTTGTGACATCCACCCTGAATTCCGCTCAGGGGATACTGAAGGTCAATATAGAGGCTCTATATTGTTATAGAGGCTGCTATGGAGGGAACCTTTAAGGTCATAGTTTGACCATGGTTTGGCAGCATGTCATGGCCATTTTGTCCCACTGTGCTGGGAGTGCTTACTCCCAGGTTTGGTGAAGGTTCCACCGATTTGGCCGCTCAGTGCGGTATTCCTGGACCAAGCCCATGAGGAGCAGCAGTCCCTGGGCCATACTGTCTTACTGGCCTCCTGGTCCAGGAAAATATTCCCTCTTGTTGCTTCTTCTCCTGTCTAGAGCCACATAATTACAACCATCGATCTCATATGGAACTACATGGCGTCATTTTGTCAGTGGCTCGGTCACGCACTCGGTAATGTAAGGGGCAACACTTCTCGAAATAGGCAATGTGAAAACAGTATGGTAGTGATAGTAAAGTCCTAAGTAAGAACCTAGGAACAGCCCGGTGAATACCTAAGTTACAGGAACAGCCCAGCATATACCTAAGTTATCTGACTTAGTCTCTTCTGTGTGTGGCAAAGTAGCCTCACTTGTGTCTGACTCTTTGCAGTTCTATGGACTCCAGCCCGCCAGGCTCCCCTGTCCCTGGGATTCTCCAAGCGAGAACACTGGTGTGGGTTGCCACGCCATCCTCCAGGGAATCTTCCCAACCAAGGAATCAAACCTGCATCTCTTAAGTGTCCTGCACTGGCAGATGCATTCTTTACCACTAGTGCCCCCTGGGAAGCCCCTGTCCATTTTGTACTGATCCTTATTTCTTAGGGAAACTATGCGTTGGCATTGCCCATGAGGCACCAGCCTAGTTTATGAGCGTTACTAGATTGCTTATCCTTAGTATGATTTAATTGTTCTCAGCATAGAGGAGCCTTTACATTTAAATTACCATAAATCCATCCCATAATTATGGGAGGTTTTATTCCTTGGTTGAAATTTTGTTTGTTTCTCTGATTGAACTTGAGTAATAGAGAAAAACTTATATTTATGGCCAAGATCAGAGAAGGAATTATTAATTGGTTGACTGAGGGGATCTCATCTAGTAATACCAACATGACTAGTATTCTAGTAATGAATATGACTATAATTTTATTCTTATATCTTATAATCTTATTAAGATACATTTCCTAAGAGTCAGCCAATTAGAGCCTTGGAGTGAAGAAATCAACCAAGGTAACCCAGAAGTGCTAGACTATTTAATTAGCCACAGACCCATTAGACTGATTTTTAAAACTAGCATAGGATCATGTCTATGATAGAAAATTATTTGATAAATATGCAAAGGTCAAAGAAGTGAAAAAGGAATGTTATAAAAATCATACAAATCAGGTCAGGACCTTTGGCAAGTTGTCTACTTCTGATGTCACCTTTTTATCCTCATGTGAGTGTAATTTTTCCTCTAAGCGTTGTTTGAAGGTGGTTTTGAGATCAGCAGTCCTCTCTATAGGTTAGTCCACTGCAGGGACCTTTTTTGAGGGGAAATTAATCCAAGAGTTACTTCCCTTCAGTTTCACTGTGTGTGAGCTAGTTAAAAGTACCTGATAAGAGTCCTTCTGTCCAGGCTGGTGATAGTGATAGCTTATACTGAACGGTGTCAGAGTCCCGATCTCTGAAGAAGACAATTTGGCTTTGGGACCAGAGATGAGGCTTCAGGCACTCAGAGCTTTGTGTGGCAAAAGTTTTATTACTGTGAAAAAGGGGTGGAGAAAGTTTCTGACATAGACATCAGAAGGGCCCAGAGAAAGTCTTATCAAGGCCTTATATACTTTTGCAATTGGTTACTAGCAATAGAAAGGTCTTACCAGACCCACTCCTACAACATACATCTTAAGATAACAGAATTAGTCAGAAAGTTCTTAAGGAGAAACACGTCCTCAAGCAAGATACTTTGTTGTTACATAACCATTAATATAACCAAACCAAACCATTAATAAGCCAAAGAAAGGCAATGCCAAAGCATGCTCAAATTACTGCACAATTGCACTGATCTCACACACCAGTAAAGTAATGCTCAAAATTCTCCAAGCCAGGCTTCAGCAATACATGAACCATGAACTTCGAGATGTTCAAGCTGGTTTTAGAAAAGCCAGAGGAACCAGAGATCAAATTGCCAACAAGAGAGTTCCAGAAAAACATCTATTTCTGCTTTATTGATCATGCCAAAGCCTTTGACTGTGTGGATCACAATCAACTGTGGAAAATTCTGAAAAAGATGGGAATACCAGACCACCTGACCTGCCTCTTGAGAAATCTGTATGCAGGTCAGGAAGCAACAGTTAGAACTGGACATGGAACAACAGACTGGTTCCAAATAGGAAAAGGAGTACGTCAAGGCTGTATATCATCACCCTGCTTATTTAACTTCTATGCAGAGTACATCATGAGAAACGCTGGGCTGGAAGAAGCACACACTGGAATCAAGATTGCCAAGAGAAATATCAATAACTTCAGATATGCAGATGACAGCACCCTTATGGCAGAAAGTGAAGAGGAACTAAAAAGCCTCTTGATGAAAGTGAAAGAGGAGAGTGAAAAAGTTGGCTTAAAGCTCAACATTCAGAAAACAAAGAACATGGCATCTGGTCCCATCACTTCATGGCAAATAGATGGGAAACAGTGGAAACAGTGTCAGACTTTATTTTGGGGGCTCCAAAA
>NW_011494913.1:8062159-8073060 GCF_000754665.1 Bison bison bison | reverse complement strand
AGACTTTATTTTGGGGGCTCCAAAATCACTGCAGATGGTGATTGCAACCATGAAATTAAAAGACACTTACTCCTTGGAAGGAAAGTTACGATCAACCTAGAGAGCATATTAAAAAGCAGAGACATTACTTTGTCAACAAAGGTCTGTCTAGTCACGGCTATGGTTTTTCCAGTGGTCATGTATAGATGTGAGAGTTGGACTGTGAAGAAAGCTGAGCACTGAAGAATTGTTGCTTTTGAACTGTGGTGTTGGAAAAGACTCTTGAGAGTCCCTTGGACTGCAAGGAGACCCAACCAGCCCATCCTAAAGGAGATCATTCCTGGGTGTTCATTGGAAGGATTGATGCTGAAGCTGAAGAAAGTCCAATACTTTGGCCACCTGATGCGATGAGTTGACTCATTTGAAAAGATCCTGATGCTGGGAGGGATTGGGGGCAGGAGGAGAAGGGGACGACAGAGGATGAGATAGCTGGATGGTATCACCGACTCGATGGACATGAGTTTGGGTAAACTCTGGGAGTTGGTGGTGGACAGGGAGGCCTGGAGTGCTGCAATTCATGGGGTCACAAAGAGTCAGACACGATTCAATGACTGAACTGAACTGAAGGAAAAACTTACCCTTGAGCAAGATGTATTGATTTATTGTATAATCATTAGCTCTGGGCTTAAAGAAAGTTTGTTTTAAGGATGGTTGTCATAACAACTCAAAACATAAGAAAAAACCTTTTATGTGACTAAGACAAAGGAATAGAGGGGGAAAAAAATTGTCCTTTTCTCCTCCTGGAGAGCCCCAGACCCCTTTCTCTTCTTCTAGGGTCCTGGACTCCTTATCAACGTACCTAAGAATAAACTCTCTCAATAGTCCTTTGAATTCTTTCTTTTCCAGAATGTATAATCCTTTCGTGGCAGGTTACAAGGCATCCGATGTTCATCCAAAAATAGATTGCTGATATAAACTTTAGAAATAAACTTAAGAGTGTCCCTTAATAGATTGGTTAAACTTTTTAGCAATATAATGTAACAGCAAGGAACTAACTGGAAAGTGAGTCTTGGCAAACACAGGTCTTAATTAACAAAACCGGAATGTAATATTTAGTGAAACATAAAAAAAATTTTTTTCCATTGTGAGAGCATTAATCCTGCAGCCAAGGAAGGCTTTATCCCATCAAATAAAAGGGGTTTGTCAGGGGGCCAGAAAAAACCAAGTGAATTTTTCATAACCTTAACTGATTTACAGCTATTGTTTACCCATTTTAAATTCCCTGATTTTGGAGTAGACTGCTGCCATGCTTTAAGGACATCAGGATAGCAAAAGAGTGACAGTGAGGGGTTAATTTTTTAAATTAATTTATTTATTTTAACTGGAGGCTAATTACAATATTGTAGTGGTTTTTAACATACATTGACATGAATCAGCCATGGGTGTACATGTGTCCCCCATCTTGAACCCCCCTCCCATCTCCTTCCCCATCCCATCCCTCAGGGTCATCCCAGTGCACCAGCCCTGAGTACCCTGTCTCATAAATCAAACCCTGATGGGCAATCTGTTTCACATATGATAATATACATGTTTCAATGCTATTCTCTTAAATCATTCCACCCTTGTCTTCTCCCAAAGAGTCCAAAAGACTGTTCTTTACATCTGTGTTTCTTTTTCTGTCTCTTATATAGGGTCATCATTACCATCTTTCTAAATTCCATATATATGCATTAGTATACTGTATTGGTGTTTTTCTTTCTGACATACTTCACTCTGTATAATAGGCTCCAGTTTCATTCACCTCATTAGAACTGATTCCAATGCATTCTTTTTAATGGCTGAGTAATATTCCTTTGTGTATATGTACCACAGCTTTCTTATCCATTCATCTGCTGATGGACATCTAGGTTGCTTCCATGTCCTGGCTATTGTAAACAGTGCTGCGATGAACATTGGGGTACACGTGTCTCTTTCAATTCTGGTTTCCTCGGCGTGTATGCCCAGCAGTGGGATTGCTGGGTTGTATGGCAGTTCTATATCCAGTTTTTCAAGGACTCTCCACAATGTTCTCCATAGTGGCTGTACTAGTTTGCATTCCCACCAACAGTGTAAGAGGGTTCCCTTTTCTCCACACCCTCTCCAGCACTTATTGTTTGTAGACTTTTTGATAGCAGCCATTCTGACCAGCATGAGATGGTACCTCATTGTGTTTTTGACTTGCATTTCTCTGATAATGAGTGATGCTGAGCATCTTTTCGTGTGTGTGTTAGCCATCTGTATGTCTTCTTTGGAGAAATGTCTGTTTAGTTCTTTGGCCCATTTTTTGATTGGGTCATTTATTTTTCTGGAATTGAGCTGCAGGAAGTACTTGTATATTTTTGAGATTAATTTTTTGTCAGTTTCTTCATTTGCTATTATTTCTCTCATTCTGAAGGCTGTCTTTTCACCTTGCTTATAGTTTCCTTCGTTGTGCAAAAGCTTTTAAGTTTAATTAGGTCTGATTTGTTTACTTTTGCTTTTATTTCCATTCCTCTGGGAGGTGGGTCATAGAGGATCCTGCTGTAACTTATGCCAGAGAGTGTTTTGCCTACGTTTTCCTCTAGGACTTTTATAGTTTCTGGTCCTACATTTATATTTTTAATCCATTTTCAGTTTATTTTTGTGTATGGTGTTACAAAGTGTTCTAGTTTCATTCTTTTACAAGTGGTTGACCAGTTTTTTCAGCACCACTTGTTGAAGAGATTGTCTTTTCTCCATTGTATATTCTTGCCTCCTTTGTCAAAGGTAAGGTGTCCATAGGTGTGTGGATTTATCTCTGGGCTTTCTATTTTGTCCCATTGATCTATATTTCTGTCTTGTGCCAGTACCATACTGTCTTAATGACTGTAGCTTTGTAGTATAGTCTGAATCAGGCAGGTTGATTCCTCCAGTTCCGTTCTTCCTTCTCAAGATTGCTTTGGCTATTCAAAGTTTTTTTGTATTTCCATACAAATTGTCAAATTATTTGTTCTAATTCTCTGAAAAATACCGTTGGTAGCTTGATAGGGATTGCACTGAATCTATAGATTGCTTTGGGTAGTATACTCATTTTCACTATATTGATTCTTCCAATCAATGAACATGGTATATTTCTCCATCTATTAGTGTCCTCTTTGATTTCTTTCATCAGTGTTTTATAGTTTTCTATATATAGGTCTTTTGTTTCTTTAGGTAGATTTATTCCTAAGTATTTTATTCTTTTCATTGCCATGGTGAATGGAATTGTTTCCTTAATTTCTCTTTCTGTTTTCTCATTGTTAGTGTATAGAAATGCAAGGGATTTCTGTGTGTTAATTTTATATCCTGAAACTTTACTATATTCATTGATTAGCTCTAGTAATTTTCTGGTGGAGTCTTTAGGGTTTTCTATGTAGAGGGTCATGTCATCTGCAAACAGTGAGAGTTTTACTTCTTCTTTTCCAATTTGGATTCCTTTTATTTCTTTTTCTGCTCTGATTGCTGTGGCCAAAACTTCCAAAACTATGTTGAATAGTAGTGGTGAGAGTGGGCACCTTTGTCTTGATCCTGACTTTAGGGGAAATGCATTCAATTTTTCACCATTGAGGATAATGTTTGCTATGGGTTTATCATATATGGCTTTTATTATGTTGAGATATGTTCCTTCTATGCCTACTTTCTGGAGGGTTTTTATCATAAATGGATGTTGAATTTTGTCAAATTCTTTCTCTACATCTATTGAGATAATCATACGGTTTTTATCTTTCAGTTTGTTAATTGGTGTATCACATTGATTGATTTGCAAATACTGGGTTAATTTTTGTAGAAGTAGAATAAGCTTCATCTATGTGTGCCGTAATCTCTATAGATCATTGTGAAATAATATTTATTTACTATATCGAAGTAATAAAAGATTTTAAAAACAAATATAAATCACTTAAAGGCAAAGAAATTCACAGTCTGTTATAAAAAGCCACACTACAAGAAAACCTTGTTCTCTTAACAAAGAGAGAAAACCAGATTCCCGTTTGGTGTCAGCTTATTGTTAACTACAAAATTTGTTTACCTAGTTAATTTCAATTTAATCTTGTAAAACATATTTAAAAAATAAATCTTGTAGAAGTAATAATTTTGCAAAGGCATCAGAGATTAAACCATAGTCATCTGTAATGATAGGCTTAAGAAGACACATTTGAAATCTGATTACAATGCAATAGCTTGGTTACTGCTGTGACATATAACACTTTAAATTAGCAATTAGAATTATGACTGGTAACATTTGCCAGGAAATATCAGACCTTTATGAATTTCATCTAATTGTTAAAACATCTGCATTAGTGATTACTACCACACAGCATTCACTGTGAAACAATAGTTATTCACTTAGCCTAAGTAACAGTGAAAGATTTCAAAGGCCGTTTAAATCTTAAGAAAACTTGTACCACGTACAGAACTCTTTTCTCAGTTTCCACTTTCCACAAACCTTCCTTTTACTTTCTATATCCATCAATTATCCCAGTCAGAAACAGTCATCTGTAAGTCAGACCTACTTCCTTTTTCCTTAATAAAATGTAAGAATAAAATGTAATTCCATTTCTCGTATCTTATTTACCAAAAACACGCAACTTACTCTCTTTAAGCAACCATGAACTGTCCTTTATCAGCTCTCTATAGATTGTTAAACATAGATTACCCAAAGTTCTTATCTTATTTGTATTTTTTTCTTAAAAGTCTCTTCACATTGAATTACTTTCCTTGGTGACAAATTGTAACAAATATAGCATCCTATTAGTGTATATTAAACCTAAGCACAATAAAAGTATTACACAGTGTTGATGACTGAAGACATGTCTCTATTGATTAGATCAAGCAAACAGAATAGAGTTCATTTACAAATTCACTCTTGTCATCTCCTGTTAGACAACTTCCAGTTTACCTTTTTTTCATGGACCTAACAATCCAGGTTCCTATGCAATATGGTTCTTTATCACATCAGACTTTACTTCCACCACCAGACATATCCACAACTGGGGATTGTTTCTGCTTTGGCTCAGCCTCTTCATTCCTTCTGGAGCTATTTATCCACTCTTCTCCAGTAGCATATTGGGCACCTCCTGACCTGGGGAGTTCATCTTTCAGTGTCACATCTTTTTACCTTTTCATACTGTCCATAAGATTCTTAAGGCGAGAATGCTGAAGTGGTTTGCCATTCCCTTCTCCAGTGGACCAGAACTCTCCACCCCATGACCCATCCGTCTTGGGTAGCCCTACAAGGCATGGCTCATAGTTTCATTGAGTTAGACAAGGTTGTGATCCATGTGATCAATTTCATTAGTGTTCTGTGAGTGTGGTTTTCATTCCGTCTGCCCTCTGATGGATGAGGATAAGAGGTGATGGAATTTCAGCTGAGCTATTTAAAATTCTTAAAGATGATGCTGTGAAAGTGCTTCACTCAATGTGTAAGCAAATTTGAAAAACTCAACAGTGGCCACAGGACTGGAAAAAGTCAGTTTTCATTCCAAACCCAAAGAAGGGCAGTGCCAAAGAATGTTCAAACTAACACACAATTGCACTCATTTCACACGCTAGCAAGATAATATTCAAAATCCTCCATGCCATGCTTCAATAGTAGGTGAACTGAGAACTTCCAGATGCACATGCTGGACTTTAGAAAAGGCATAGGAATCACAGGTTAAACTGCTACCTCTGTTGGATCCTAGATAAAGCAGGATAATTCTACAAAACATCTACTTCTGCTGCACTGACTACGCTAAAGCCTTTGACTGCGTGGATCACAACAAACTGTGAAATTCTTAAAGAGATAGGAATACCAGAGCACCTTACGTGCCTCCTAAGAAACCTGAATACAGGTCAAGAAGCAACAGTTAGAACTGGACACGGAGCAACAGGCTGTATAAATGTATAAATTTGCACACAATTACACCTGTCCTTTTTACTTGTCCTTCCTCCTGCTGAGTCACAGAATCAGCTTTAAAATAGAAAATATTTATTTTGCATAATACTGCTACAGCAATGGCTAAAAATAACTCTTATATGCTTTTAATAATTAAGGCTGCATACCTTGTTCTAACTGAGAAGTAATTCATAAACTAATTTGGATATCTGGGAACTAGTAACATGCAATAGATCCTTCTTTCTTATTTTTCTCTCCCTTTCATCCTTTTGTATACTGTTTTAAAAGGCAAAACCCTGTAAAGTGATAAAGACCCTAAGTAAATAAAAATGGTTTGAAGGAAAAAATTACACATGTAGCTTTCTTCATATATAATTCATTAAAATCTTGATTTACAGGAAAGATAAGCTAGGAGATATTCAGATTATAATTTCTTTCTTGTAGTGCTCAATTAATTGTTATACTTCTATAATTTGTGTGTGTTTAGGAGTCCAGAATTACATCTATTCCTCGTGCTAAACCTATTTGACGATTGCTCCTGTTGTAGCTGTATTATTTATCCACTATAATTAGAAAAGCAAAAAAAAAAGAAAAGCAACACTGCTTTCTCTTAGGAACTTTTTTTTCTCCAGGTGATATCTATATATCTAACTCTGTTATTCACCAGGGAATTATCTTGGTCTCTGACTGCTGCTGCTGTTTGCCGGTGCTACCTTCAGCTTTACCACTGTGCAAGTATCAATAAACCACGATCACTGCATGATGAACATCATATATATGTTCCCAAATTTTGCATGGTTCTCATGTAACTGTCCCTTTCACACATAACTGTCCCTTCTATTGGCAAATGATACTTTTAACAGGTAGTTGATTTTTTCTATGGGGTCAAATTTGTATATAAATAATTCGTGCAGAACTGATCTTTTTACATTTTTTATCTCCTTCTTTGTCTCCCTCCCTCCATCTGTCCATCAATCATGTTCAATGTATCAGTACTATGCTAATACTATAGGGAACAGAAAGAAGCATAAGACTTAATCTTGTCCTCAAGTACAGTTTACCATTGGGGCTTCCTTGGTGGTCCAGTGGTTAGGACTGCGTGCTCGCAATGCAGTGGTCCCAGATTCCATCTCTCTTTAGGGAACTAGATCCTGCATGCCAGAACTGAAAGGAAAAAAAAAAAAAACAAACCTATATTCTGCAACTAAAAAGATCCTACATGCTGCAACTAAGATCTGCAGCCAAAACAAATAAATAATTTTTTAAAGTATGGCTTACTATCGATTGAGGGAAAAAAATGTGCATATGTGCACATAAAAGATCAACAACCAGAATGCTGTATGATATGTCACAAGTAACCAGCACAAATCATACAGTCTAGAAGATCCAAGGAAGACATCTGGGGCTGGAATGATGTGATGTGTTGACTGAGTCTGAGGAATAGTCTGATATAAAGGGAAAAGCACAGGCAATAAATTGGAAGACCAGGTGTTCACTTCCACAACCGACTATTGTAACCTGAACTTAATTTCTCTCATCTGTAAGTTGGGAACCATGATTATAATAATACTTCTCTTCTACTTCAATCTATGAATCATACAATCAAATACAATTATATAAAGATGTTCTGAAAACATTAAAAAAATTCCAACCTAAGGGTGTGTTTTAATTTTTCATCACCTACCGTAGTGTTTATGTTCAAACATCACTAATAATTAAGAAATGTTAAAAGTTCAATAGGAAGAGGGGAGCAATGCTGATATATATGTTATTTAATCGGGAGAAAAAATGACAAAATAAAAGACAGGACTGTCATAAAAATATGACTTTTTTAGGTACAATCCATACTATATTATACCCATACTTAATTAAAAACTAATAACTGTTCTGAATAATGTGGGGATAATGATAGGCAATACTTACTGAACTTTCACTATGTGCCAGGGGCTGTGCTAAGAACTTTTTATGTATTGTCTAATTTAATCTTCATGACAATCCTAAGAATCTATCATCGTTGTTCCCATTTCACAGAGGGGGAAACCCTGGGTCAGAGAGATTTTCATTTGGCAAAGTCACACAGCTAGTAACAAGCACAGGGTTTGAATCTAGATCTGTCTAACTTCTAAGCCTCTATTTTTTAAAATTATTTATTTCTTTTTGGCTGTGCTGTGTCTTTTTTGCTGCATGGGCTTCTCTCTAGCTGTGGCTAGAGGCTGTCTTGTTGCTCTAGGGTGAGGGTTTCAATAGTTGTGGAAGGTGGGCTCAATAGTTGTGGCTCCCTGGCTCAATAGTTGTGGCACATAGGCTCAGCAGCTCCGTGGAATGTGGGATCTTCCTAGATCAGGGATTAAACCCACGACTCCTGCATTGGCAGGTGGATTCTGTATCACTGAGCCACCAGGGAAGCCCTAAGCCTGTATTGTTATCCAGTAATTTTCATAACTTTGGCACATCACACAAAAGGCAGTGATAAAGTCAGAACCAAATTGAAGTGCTTTGATGTATTTATTAAATCAGATAAGAAATGGATATTTAAATAATAAATTATTACAAGCAAAGGTGAAGTGAGGAATGAAGCTTTAGAAGGAAGAGAAAGGCCAGTGCATAGATGACCTAATTTGCCATGTATGACCATTTAAATTTGATTCTGTGGGTAATAAGGAGCCACAGAAGGTTTTAAGTACAGAAATGTGATCACTGCCTGCCTGGCATAGTGTTGGTGC
This sequence comes from Bison bison bison, assembly GCF_000754665.1. Lineage (NCBI taxonomy): Eukaryota > Metazoa > Chordata > Mammalia > Artiodactyla > Bovidae > Bison > Bison bison. Next base: position 8,064,447 of record NW_011494913.1, on the reverse strand, counting down.
TCCATACACACTTCATGAACAAATGAATGAATGGAATTTGCCTTTTAGAAAGACTGACCTAATGACATTGTGAAATATGGTTTGGAGGGAACTAAGACTGAAAGTAGAAAAGCTCCTGTAAAAGTCTGGGAAAAGAAGCAGAGCTGTACTGGAGCTGACCGGCACTGGTTTGAAGAGGCAATCATGTATACTTCTTCCCAGCCTCAGGTTCAGTGACATTCAGCGGATGGTTTGAAACCAGCCCTGGTGGGGTATCTACACCACAGATCTCAGAAAACACTACAGATCAGGGCTCTCTTTTTGGAGAGCAGATTTACCAACACACTACTGGCCTGAACAAAAGCTACAGCAATGAGACAGAAGAAGAAAAAATACTTACTAGAGGGGTTAATGAAGTAGAATCAGCAATGCTTATCATCAGCTGGTTGATGGGTGAGGAGGGTCAGTGAGGGAGATCACACAATGGTTTATCATGTTATTGGGTTGCATGATTCCAACAGCATACTGGTGGCTCTTACCAAGAAGAGGAGTTCAAGATAGGCAAAAGATAGTGAATTCTGTTCAGGAAAAACTGAGGTATTTGTGAAACATGATGGTAAAGATGTCCAGAAGACAGTGGCTATATAGATGTGAGAGTAAAGGGAGAGGTATGGATTCAATATGAAATATGGGAACCATTAGGCTGTAACTGACAGTGGAAGTCAGTTGGAACTGAAACACTGGGAGTAGATGAACTTTTAAAGCAAAATAAAGGGACAGAACCCTTAAAAACGCTGTGGTAAGTCTTCAAGTTTTATAAAGTAAATATACATAAAGCCATATGCTCTTTTGTACAAAGACAGTTTGGGTAAGTAGGTAGAATTATATTTTCTGTGTAAATACTGAATTTGGAATAAAATTATCACAGCAATGTATATGAGTCTTAAAGAATATTCACATCTGATGAAAACAGATTTATAGACCAGATTTATAAGAACTTTATAGCAAGGCTTATCAAAATGACACTTTAAAACAACAAAGACTTTAAATATTCAAAAAAATTTTTTATATCTATCAAACGTCTGAAAGAATAAAAACACTCTAGAAAAATGTAAAGAAAAGTTGTTGCAGAAATCAGCTAAAATGTAATTATAAGGAATTCTATCCTATACTTTTAGCTTGACATTGTAGTCTAACTGTTCATTTCTTTGCCTCTGCCACTAGACTTCATGGGCGGTGAAAAGAAGGCTGTGTTTTTTATCTAAGTTTGTGGCCTTGTACATAATGTGTACTCAGAAAATAATCAAACAAACAAAATCCAACCCTGTTTCTTCCATGACAGAGTGAGAGATTTGGACAGATGATCTAAAAGGTCCCTTTCAATACTGAGAATTTTTGAAAAGGAAGTGGTGATAGTTGCTTACCACTTAGAAGTGGGCTTGGTGGTCGCACTCAGCGGGCCAGTGAAAGACTCTCAGGTCAATATGACACTAGTAAGAATTTTCTTACAAACCTATCCAACAGAGAAAAAGCTGTTTCAGGAAGTGGCTCTTTGAAATAAATGGAACCTGAGAGCTAGAAGTGTCCTTAGATAGCTTTAGATAAGGTTATCCTAATCTTTTTTCATGCCATTGTCCACATGGAAAATGGCGGTACTGCACATCGATCAATATCTCAAGGCATAATTGTCACAGGTTCTCAGAGCTTTGGTTGGGAAATGATCTCGTCCAACATCCTCGTCTGCAGTGGGGGAAATTAAATCTTACAGCGGGGAAGTGACATTTCCAGATCAAGACGTTAATGCAAATGATGGAGCTAGAACTCTAGTCTCCGGACAGATAACTAGTCAGTCTCCTCCCCACAAAGTAAGCAGGGTTGGATGTCAAGCTTGCCGATTAGGTCAGCGATAGTCTCAGTGGATGGGCTATGGTCTGGATCTGTGTTGCTTTAAATGTGGTCCCATAACCACTGGCATCAGAGCTTGTTAAACCTTGAGGAACTTGTTAAGATAGCTGAGACATGGGACCCACACAACACGGAATCAGGCTCTGCGGCAAGGCCCGGGAATCTGCATTTTAAGCTTAGAAACCGTGATCCATCCCGCCTCCTCTACGGTAATTTTGGACTACGCGCTCCGACTTGAACTGAGGGGCTCCGCTGGGCGCATATCGCCCAGCAACCTGACCTCAGAGCAGCGTGGGCGGCACGGCTACCGCCGTTTTAGCCGTAAACTGTTACGTACTAGCCCTTCCAGTCGTCACAAACCAGCCAGGGCCCTACCCGTGTGAGGACACCGCCGTGCCTCCATC
>NW_011494913.1:8024113-8062059 GCF_000754665.1 Bison bison bison | reverse complement strand
CCGCCTCCGAGCGCCTTTTTCTTCGTAGTCCCGCCCACCAAGGAAGCCAGTACAGCGCCTGCGCCTTCTACCTTGCCCCGCCTCCTAGCTAATCGGAAGTTAGCCGATTTCCCATAGTGCCCCGCGAGTGGCGGGCATGATAGTAAATCCGGTAGGCTCTCTGGCGGGTTTAAGTCGGCTTTGTTGCGGTTTCTCTTGTGCCAGGGCGCTGTAGGGAATTGGGGCCTGGTCAGTGCTTTGTCTGCGGATGCAATGGCGCTTCTCCGGGGCGTATGGGGCGTGCTGAATGCGCTGGGAAAGTCAGGAGCGGATCTCTGCGCGGGCTGTGGCAGTCGACTGCGCTCTCCCTTTAGGTAAGCCGGCTTGCCTGCACCTTCGGAGGCGGAAGGGTTCAGGACGCCTTGGGGTTAGAATGTAGACGCTGTTCTCCGCTTTCTCTCCCCCCTGAAATAGTCAGGACTGACTTGGCCCTGTGATTCCGACCTCGACCTTGCCAAGGGGATGATAGCTTTGAGACCAGGCCTTACTGCTTCAGTACCCCTTGCCTTCCTTCCGGTCACCTTTCCCCTCCTCCCGTCCCTCCTCATTCTCGTACCTTGGAGCACCGGGTTCGTTGTCCCCTGCGAAGTCGCCGCAAGAGTCTCCTGCCTTCATCTAGCCATTGAGGCGAGGCCCAGGAGCTGGAGATACATGCTTTCCTTCACTCTCTGCCCTTGCTAGGGGGTTAGGGCTTTTGAGACTTCAGTTTTGCAAGCTCTTTCCCCTGGATAGGACAGGATTTTAAATATCATTAGTGTTCTTGCCGAAGGTGTTAGGTGTCAGATATGTAGCATCTTGATATCTTGCTTGGCATCTGTGTGCACGTAATTATGAATACGGGTACTTAAATGTTTAACACTGGTTATTTTCTTTTTATTTATATGTAGTTTTGCGTATGTTCCAAAATGGTTTTCATCCAGCTTGAGTGGTTATCCAAAGAAGCCCATGACTTCATACGTTCGATTTTCTAAAGAACAGCTGCCCATATTTAAAGCTCAGAACCCAGGTAAGGAGTTTGGGTTATATACTCTTCTCTGATGTACTAAAGATGCCACTAAGCAGTTAAATTGCAGACTTGATTTTCAGTATCAAGGCATCTGTTGAATGCAGAAACATAACCATTCTGTGTGATGGCCTGTAAAATAGATATAACATGGGCTTGTATGAAAGCCACCTGCCAATGCAGGAGACATAGGAGTCGCGGGTTCAATCCCTGGGTAGGGAAGATCCCCTAGAAAAGGGAATGGTGACCCGCTCCTTTATTCTGGCCTGGAAAATTATGGACAGAGGAGCCTGGCAGGCCACAGCCCATGGATTTGCAGAATCAGACACGACTGAAGCGACGTAGCAGGCATGCATAAGGAATCAGTGTAAGCACAGCAGTAAGGTAATTTTACCAAATAAAAATGCTTTAAATGTAATTGAGAACTGGTGAAAGCTATTTTAAAAATAGCATGTAGAATGCAAAGTACTTAGGAAAGAGGATAAAAAAGCTGAATTTGGGGCCTTGTGGCCATTGGCCCAGAGGACCATTGACGAATCATTTTACCTCTTGCTTAGCTCCTGCTTCTCCCACTGCAAATTATTAATAAAGTTGCAGTGAAATAATTTATGTGGATGTGTTGCATAAACTTGAAAGCTGAATACAGGTTATGTTAATTTTAAGAGCTTTTTGACTGAAAGCCAGTTGAATTTCTGAAAGATTTCCAGTTAGGTTTGTTGACTCCCTAGAAAGACTGGGTCCTTATTGGGGCTGTAGTGTAAAGATAGTGACCAAATTAGTAATTGCTGAGCTTTTCTTATAATTCCTAAAGCTTTTTCATATGCATTATATCACAGGGCACTTATGAAAATCATGTGAGCTGTAATAGTCACGTAAAGAACTGGTTTAAGAGACATGCTTCAGTACTCACATCTTTTGAAATGTAGGAGTTGAAACTAACAAGTGGTTTGTTAAATCATTTATACCTTGTCATTCCAGTTAAGATGGGAAGGAAATGGAGAAAAATTATTTGGTTTTAGAATAATTTAGCTTGTTTGCAAACAATATTTCTGTAATTTGGATACAGGTGGTGTTATATGAATCAAGACTATATTTTGTTGTTTAGTCAGGTTTTATGAACTTGGTCATTCCTGAAAGACTTGAAAAAAATGTTTTTGATTGAAATATGAAGTAGAAAACTTGTAGACACTGATTCCCCAATTGCTTTAACTTAGTAATCAATTCCTGAGGACCATTTTGGTAGTAAGTGGTACTATTCCTTAATTTAATCATTAGATAATAGACTTTAATAATGTTAGATAAAATATTAAATTATTTATTGTACTTAAATTAGTTGGTTAAAGAAAAACTAAATCATTTTAAGTTGTGTGTGGTAAAATGTCTGTAAAAATTCTTAATTTTAGAGCTAATGGATTATTCTTTCCTGAAAGTCTAGAAATTGATCCAGAGATGTAAAATGGTGATATCAATTTTTATTTCATTTCATAGATGCAAAAAATTCAGAACTAATTAAAAAAATTGCCAAGCTATGGAGGGAACTTCCTGATTCAGAGAAAAAGGTAAGCATATAAATTTTTAACATTGCTGACCAGTTACTTTGCAGGTAAGGACAACTGTCATGTCCTTTAAGGAAAAAGATGACCCAGAGTTTTTTTTTTTAATGTTTGTTATCTCAAAGGAATGTCATACTTTCTCATCCACATAAATGATGAGAATATGGATAAATGGCAGTGGTGATGAAGCGTTGGTTTTTGAAGCAATTTGAAGTTGGAGGCCAGTTGCTAGACCTTCACCTTGGATAACACATTTGAAGAACACGTGATTTATAAGTGGGATTTCAGAGTGCATTTTCCACTTGGTGGTTCAGTCAGTTTGCTGAAGTTACGCAGTTGTCCTTCCCCGTCAGGTGTGCTATGTTTAATTAGCCAGCAATAGTTTATCAACTTCTTATTTGGATTTTTTTATAGATATATGAAGATGCTTACAGGGCAGACTGGCAGGTATACAAGGAAGAGATAAACAGAATTCAAGAACAACTAACTCCAAGTCAAATGGTATCTTTGGAAAAAGAAATCATGCAGAAACGTTTAAAAAAGAAAGCGTTAATAAAAAAGAGAGTGAGTATGGTTGGCATAAAACTGAAATTTGGCAAAAAACTGAAATTTATATATCTATAAATACAGGTTTGCTTTTTTTCCTTTGGCAAAAAACTGAAATTTATGTATCTATAAATACAGGTTTTTTCCCTTGTTTTGGTGACGTGGTAGAGAATGTACTTCAGTTAGGAAAAAATAGGATAGTTTCCTTCTGCCACTAGGACCATGTGCCTTTGAGTATGTTGTAAACCGTTTTTGCTCCTTTTGGATGTGTCTGAGTTCGAGATACATAATTAGGACTGGTGTGAAAGCTGTAGGAACAGAGTTAGGAAACAGGAAGATCAGGAATAGCAAAAGTCTTGATTCTGTCTTTTCTAGAGTACCTTACTGATTTGAATTGTTCTATAGGTGTTGGTGAATTTGATTCTGAATATTGCTGAATGGACTGAATTCATTAACTTATCAATGTTTTAAAAATACCTATTGTAGATAATAAAATTAAAGTGCCTTTAGGATGAAATTCAATTTTTCCTCATTAAAAATCCCACATGGTTCAAAATTAGTGGCTTCCAGTTTAAGGTATTAGTCCATATAAATTCTGTTGTTTGACAGACTACATCTTTCCGTACTATTAGGTGTGACGTGGTGAACTTGCTGATCCAGTATATATACCATAAAAAATGATCATCAGAGCAAAAGCTTACTTCTCTGAAAAAGTAGATTCCAGCCTTTAGTATGAAGTGATGGAATCTCTCGTCCTGATGTCTTAAGCCCTCCTAGCTCTTGGGTTGAGGACTCACCCAATTTCAAGTCAATGATAGTAATCGGAGACTGCTAATCCAATCAGTAAAAGGAAGCCAGAAAAAATAGGGATGGTATTTGGAGGGTGGAAAACTAGGGTTTATTCTCTCTTGAGCTCTCCCTTGCTCTCTAATGCACCCAACTAGTACTTTGAGTGGGGAGGACCAGAAATGAAGATTGAGCAGATATAAGGAGTTTCTTATTCAGGTATTCCAGTTCAGTTCAGTTGCTCAGTTGTGTCTGACTCTTTGGTACCCCATGGACTGCAGCATGGCAGGCCTCCCTGTCCATTAGCAACTCCTGGAGGTTACTCAAACTCATGTCCATTGAGTTGGTGATGCCATCCAACCATCTCATCCTCTGTCATCCCCTTCTCCTCCTACCTTCAATCAGGGTCTTTTCCAGTGAGTCAGTTCTTCGTACCAGATGGCCAAAGTATTGGAGTTTCAGCTTCAGCATCAGTCCTTCCAGTGAATATTCAGGACTGATTTCTTTTAGGATGGACTGGTTGAATCTTCTTGGAGTCCAAGGGGCTCTCAAGAGTCTTCTCCAACACCACAATTCAAGACATCAATTCTTGAGCGCTCAGCTTTGTTTATGATCCAACTCAACATCCATACATGACTACTGGAAAAACCATAGCCTTGACTAGACGGACCTTTGTTAGCAAAGTAATGTCTCTGGCTTTTTAATATGCTGTCTAGGTTGGTCATAACTTTCCTTCCAAGGAGCAAGCATCTTTTAATTTCATGGCTGCAGTCACCATCTGCAGTGATTTTGGAACCCAAAAAAATAAAGTCTGACACTGTTTCCACTGTTTCCCCATCTATTTCCCATGAAGTGATGGGACCATATGCCATGGTCTGTTTTCTGAATGTTGAGTTTTAAGTCAACTTTTTCACTCTCCTCTTTCACTGTCCTCAAGAGGCTCTTTAGTTCTTTACCTTCTGCCATAAGGGTGGTCTCATTGGCATATCTGAGGTGATTGATATTTCTCCCAGCAGTCTTGATTCCAGCTTGTGCTTCATCCAGCCCAGCATTTCTCTTGCATGTGTGCTATACTAGTTGTCCAGTAGGGGTTGGATGTTCTTTTTTTTTCCCTCTTCAGTCTTTGTTCTCTTTACTTTCGGATTTTCGAAGATTTTTTTTTTTTTTTAGCCATGCTGTGTGGCTTTTGGGATCTTAGTCCCTTGACCAGGGATTGAATGTGTGCCCCCTGCAGTGGAAGGTTGGAGTCCTAACCACTGGACTGCCAGGGAATTCCCTTTATCTCCAGCACTTCTTTTGGGTTCTTTCTTATGATTTCCCTCTGCTTACAATGCCTGTTCTTGCAGGCTGTCTAGAATCCTTACCATATTAATCACAGTTGTTTTAAAATCCTGGTCTGATAATTTTGTATCCCTGCCAGTTCTGATGCTTGTTTTGTTTCTTTATGTTAGGCTTTTTGTCTTTTAGTATGCTTTGGGATTTTTTTTCTTGATAGTTAGACATATGATGTGCTGGGTAAAAGGAACTGCTGTATATGGGCCTTTGTAATGTGGTAAGGCATGGGGCAGGGGAAGCATTCTACAATCTTATGATTAGGTCTTGGTCCTTTAATAAGGGCTTCCTTGGTGACTCAGTGGTAAAGAATACACCTGCCAATGCAGAAGATCAGTCGGGAAGATCCCCTGGAAAAGGAAATGGCTACCCACTCTAGTATTCTTGCCTGGGAAATCCCATAGACAGAGGAGCCTGGTGGGCTACAGTCCCTGGGGTTGCAAAAGAGTCAGATATGAGTTAGCAATTAAAACACAAAAAACCCTTTAATGAGCCTGTAGCTTTGCGCTTAGTTGGTACAGGATGGCTAAAGTAAGCTGCAGTCTAGTATTTCCTTTCATTGAAGTCTTTTAGGCTCTTGATAGTATACCAGCAGGTTAGGTTCTTAATGTTTATTTGTGTGTTTATTTTTTATTTGACTGCACCAGATCATTAGTTGCAACACGTGGGATCTAGTGTCCCAACCATAGATTGAATCCCAACCCCCTGCATTGGGAGCACAGTCTTAACCGGTAAACCACCAGGGAAGTCCCAGCAGATTAGGTTCTGATTAACTAGTTTCCCTTGAGGGCAGGCCTTGTTAAGAATAATAAAGTACTCTGGCATTTCAAAATGATTCCTTTTCTTCCTGCTGAAAGCAAGAGGGGTTTTTTTTTTCCCTTGATATTTACTGTGGGAATCTGGTCAAGTTCCTGGAGAAAAACCTCACAGTATTATGAGGCTTTCCTATGAGTGGTGGTAGCTCTCAGAGCTGTCCACATGGAGCTTCCAGCAGTTAGTCAGCTGTGGTTCAGTTTCCTCCACACCACTGGTTTCCATTCCTCTATCTGTTCCAGTAAGTCTCGACTCCCTGTGTTCACCTGTCTGTGTCTGTCTCCAATCTTGAGAGCAGCACTTCACCCTGTGTCCCCTCTTCAGTGGATCCAAGAGAGTTGATTTTGCAGTCTGATCAGCTTTATACTTATTGGATGGAGTGCTGACTTCCAAACTCCTTACATGTAGAACCAGAAACTTAGAAGTCTGAGTGACTTTTCCGTAAGACTTCCATTTGCTCTCCCTGTTGGAATTTTTCTTCCCATTAGATTCCCAGTTCCAGCTACTTGCAGTTTAGGTGAGAGGTGGGGGCCAGGCAGTTGCAAGTGAAGCACCTGGAAGAAATAGCTAGCAGTGGCTCTAGAAACAGAAGGGGAGATGCCTCCTCTCCCGAGGGGCTCAGGGCTGAGAGAGTGACCTCAATATGTAAATCAGAGGAGCCCTGCTTATGAATGAAAGTTGGGTTCGTTATTGACTGTAAACCAAATTGCCATTAAAACCCCCATCGTTTTATAAATTTCTATCTAAGTTCAGAAACTCGGTAGGTTAGGATGAGGCAGTGTCCTTCATTAGACAATGCAGCAAATGCGCCAATGTTCTTGAGTTGTCAAGTGGGGGTACGTAGTGCTTTGTCCAAGGAGAAGTGGTGCCTTACAAGGATAAAACGGGTTTTTTTTTAATGTTTAAAAAGATTTTGTACATACTGCTCATTTATTCAGTTCATGGAGACCATAAACATAATATGTAAAGGAAATGTTTCTGTATGAAAAGTAACTTATAAAATCTATTAGGATTTTCAAAACAGTACTAATCAAAAATTCTGATCCCAAGAGGGAACAATCGCATACTCATAACGTTCATTTTAAAGAATATTCTGTAATTCATGGTAGTGAATGAAGTTTCTCTAGGTAAATTTAAGTATCATAGAGTTTAAAACTTTATCTCACCTTTCATTTTTTTTACTCAGGAGTTAACAATGCTTGGAAAACCGAAAAGACCTCGCTCAGCTTATAACATTTTTATAGCTGAACGTTTTCAGGAAGCTAGGGATGGCACATCACAGGTAAAACAAAACTCTGTATGTTTTAAAAATGTTTACTCTAATTTTTAAAATAATATAGACAGGAAACTTTAGGGGTGCAACCTGTCAAGTGGTGAAAAAAAGTGGTAAATTACTATAAAGAAATAGTATATATAAATAAGACCTAAAAATCCTTTTTCTTACCACATAAAATGTTTAAAATTTGAATGTTATATATACATATTCAGCCATGTATATACATAGTCAACTTTTTAAATTAAAAAACAAAATTTTCACCTTTATAGGAGTGTTCAAGTTCTGGAGACTTTTCTTATCCAGCACTTCTGAATGGTTTTACAATCACTGGGAAAGAATGAGAGATAGAGGTATAATGTTTCATACTGGGATTTGAGTGTGGCTTCATGTTACGCCCTTTAAACATTTTTGGTTATCCCATGGGAATGTATTATATTACACATATGAATGGTATCTATGTCTGCAGAAAGAAGAAAACAGCTTGTCATTCTTGCTGTGGCTTAGTCTTTCCTTTATTTCCTTTTTAGAGGCTCCAAATTGTCAGTTGTACTATTCCTCTTATAATATGCCATGGTAAGAAAAGTTGTCTGCTCGGATTCCTAATTCTTGTCAATGTGAGACGAAGGTTTTTGCCACTCTGATTCTTTGGGTTATTTAGATCTGTAGTTCATTTCACAGATCCGGTTGGACATATGATTAAATGATGTGTATATGTAACGTATTTTTCTGGCTATATATGATTTCACTGACTACTTCCCTTGGGATTTTATTTTCCTTTTGAAAAGTAGTACCATTTTATTTAGTGTTGTAGGACATCGTAGGTTACTTCTGAAAAACAAAAAGGGGATCTTCTCGGACCAGGGATTGAACCCATGTCTCCTGCATTGGCAGGTGGATTCTTAGCACTGAGCCACCAGGGAAGCCCTGGATTTTAAATTTAGTTTCCATGGCCCTACATTACTAAAACAGCAAGCCTGTTTATTTTTTTTAGTTGGAATTTGCTCAGTCACTAACTAACTTTGTATTTCATTTTATTAGTATAAGAAGGTTTTGTGTTAGAGAATCCTTCTGAATCAATAGTTCTCAACTCTGACTGCATCTTGGAATCACCTCAGAAGCTTCCTGGCTGGCCTTTATCTCTGAAATTAAAATTAATTTAATTATATCATTTTTATTCATGTAAAAAAGTGCATTCTCATAGTTTTAAAGAATCAAATGAGGCTTGTTATGAAAGATACAAGTTTTCCTGTGCCGTCATATTCCTCACTCCAGAAGCAAATGCATTCTGTTTTAGTTGATTCTTGTAGTATTTACCCCCATATCTCTAAGTGATGTTCCTACATTGTCACTTCCTGATTTTTCTAAAATTCTAAGCGTTACCTATATTTTAGGCATTCCCTCTCACTGTGTAAGATGAGCGTTAACTCTGTCTCATTGCACTGTTCACTCTTCTATCAGTCCACCTCCCAATATAGTTACATAATTTTGGTTAGATCAGTATTGAGTACTTAATACTATTACGTGTGCATGCTAATTTGCTTTAGTCATATCCAACTCTTTGTGACCCTGTGGACTGTAGCCTTCCAGGCTCCTCTGTCCATGGGATTCTAGAGACAAGAATACTGGAGTGGGTTGCCATGCCCTCCTCCAGGGGATCTTCCTGACCCAGGGATCAAACCAGTGTCTCTTAAATCTCCTGCATTGGCAGGTGGATTCTTTACCACTAACGCCATCTGGGAAGCTCAGTGGCTCAGCCAGTAAAGAGTCTGCCTGGAGAGGAGAGCCGGGTTTGATCCCTGGGTCAGAAAGAATCCCCTGGGGAAAGGAATGGCTACCTACCCCAGTATTCTTGCCTGGAGAGTGCCATGGACAGAGGAGCCTGGAAGGCTATGGTCCCTAGGGTTGCAGAGTTGGACACAACTAAGCGACTAACACTTTCTGCACTTAGAACGTGGAATTAGCTCTGCTTTTCTGCTCCCCAAATGCTGTGTTGGTAGTGTCCTTTCCTATTGTCTTTGTCGCTGTGGATTTTATGCCTTTAGGAATTTTAGTTGTTTAATTAAAAAAAATAAATCACAGAAATGAATTGCTTACAGTTCTGAAGGTTAAAAGTCCACGATCAAGGCCACACCCTGGTGAGGGCCCTCTTCTGGTTCATAGCTGGCACCTTCTCTCTCTGTGTCCTCACATGGTGTGAGTGCTCATTTAATGTGATTTTAGATAGCATCAGAAGTAAATACCTTCCCATCCCTTTAATTTGTTTTCCATGAATTAGTTTTTTAGGTGAAAGATTGTTTATGCATGCAGCTTCATAAATTATTGTTTAACACACTGAATATGAAACTTGTGGATTAAATATAAGCAAAAAGATACGTTATGAAAGAACTAAAAGCATGAAAGCAATTCTTTCCAAAGCTAAGAGAGCAGTTATTTAATGAGTAACTATCCCTGAATATACTAGATGTATTTATAAAGGTAAGCTTAAAATACTCAAAATAGGCTCAGATACCATCTGGGTACCTCACTTTTTGTTGATAGGAAAACAAAATTCAGTGAAAGTTCTGGTCAGAATAGTGAAGTTAATAGTTCTAACTCTACTTCTTAAAATCACTGATGATATCCTCCTGCCTTTAATAGGCACTTTTCATCCCCCTCTCCCTCACATTCTCCGCCTGTCTCTCTCCTTCTTCTCTGCTCCTCATTCTCCACCCGCCCATTTTCCTCTTCAGTCTTTGCTCTCCGGTAGCAGCACCACAGGCTGTGTGAGGTGTACTCACTGTCTCTCTGCCTCTCCTCCAACTGTGGGATTCCTGCATCCCTTTAATTTTATATATTAAAGCTCCCAAGCCTAAGGGAGGTCATAGAACTTTTTCCGGGTCACATAGTTAAGCTCAGCTGTGTAGGAGGAGAATCGGCGCTGTGTTGCTCCTGTGGTGACAACTGAAACACAGTGCACAGACATGAGAGGTAAGAGAGCACTTAGGCCACAGAGGAGACAAAACAGTATTTGAGGCTAGTCTGTGACAGAGTAGCTTATATTTGAATATTAATATCTTTGAATTCAAAAAGATAAATATCTGCACAAACAAAGGAACCATCAACAAAATGAAAAGTAATCCTACCAAATGGGAGAAAATAATTTGCAAGTAATTTAGAGAACTCATATGACTCATTCCCCCACCCCCGAAGAAAAAAATCTGATTAAAAAATGGGCAAAGGATCCAAATAGATATTTTCCCAAAGAAGACTTAGAGATGGCTAACAAGTATATGAAAAGGTGCTCAACATCATTGTCAGGGAAATGTAAAGCAAAACTACAATGAAGTACTCCCTCATATTTCTTAGAATGGCTATTATAAAAAACAAGTACTACTGAAGCTGCAGTAGAAGGGGAACCCTTGTGCTGAAACAGTAACTCAGAACACATAGACACTAGCAACACGTTGGTGACTGCGCGAGTTGCTGGGTGGGGTGGGAGGGTGGAATGGGCAAAGGTGGTCGAAGGGCACAGACTTCACAAGTGCTGCACTGCACACCTGAATGTATTGTTACATGTCAGTTACAGCTCAGAGTTTTGAGGAGTCTTTGCCTGTGATTCTTGATATCTGAGTGTGTGTGGTTGGAATGAATAATAAAACAGCATCTTTCTTCAATCACTGAAGTCCCTGTATCTGGTACTTAAGTGTATATTGTTTTACAGGTAAAGCTGAAAGCTATAAATGAAAACTGGAAAAATCTCTCTAATTCTCAAAAGCAAGTAAGTAGTATGGTTTTAGTCCCAAGTGCCTAGTTAGAGTATCTGTGAGAATATATCAGGGCAAGGCTTGATTCATGTGAAAACAACTTTATATTACACAGTGTTTTAAAATCATTGTCATATTCTTGGAACCAGTTTGGCTTTTTTCTTTTGGTAGTTTTTGATTCCATATCAAACTGGTATTTAAAACAGTGTCCCTCGTAACTTAGTGTCATCATATCCAGTGATGATCACACCCTGCCCCTGTTGCTTTTCCACACTCCAAACCCTGAAATTGTAGCGACTTCATGAATACTTAAAAACCTTTATCTCTTATCTGTTTCTCATCTAATTTTTATCTCACAAGAATATTTCTTTCCAGCCCCCCTTTAACATATAGAATAGTAAAATAATTTCTAGAATATTTTTGGAGAGCATCCCAGAAATTAACTCCAAAGATTCCTCTAAAGAAATCATTTTAACAATTACACTCTTTCTCAGGTATATATTCAGCTTGCTAAAGATGATAAAATTCGTTATTATAACGAAATGAAATCTTGGGAGGAACAAATGATGGAAGTTGGACGAGAAGATCTTATACGTCGCTCAATTAAATACCCAGCAAAAAATGACCCTGAGAAGTTTTAAAATAGAAGATTGAGTTATGTTCATAATGGATAGACATAAGAAACCAACTAGGTCTCAATACCGGAAGCTGTTGTAAAATTAGAATGGATAAAGTTGGTGAACATTTATATTTAATTCCTTTTCTGTAGCCCATGGACTTCTGCCAGCCAATTCAATACATTTTGTATTGGTGTCTTGCTTTTGAAAACCCAAACAGATAAGACTTCATGTGGAATTTATTTTGTGTTTAGGAACTACTGAGCATCAAAATAATCCATGAAATGTAGCAGTGAATCATTTTACCTTTGATAAAGGTAAATCAGACTGTGAAGTTTTTTTATACTTGGTGATTATGGAAAAAATATTCTTGTTTCCTTATATTATGGAAGCAGGAGTTTCCTATTCATAAGTATCTCAAAGTTTGTAGAAGCCATAGTGTTCTATGATATAACTGCATTTTTAAAAGAGCATCCAGAACTCATGCTGGTAAATTCCAAATCCTGGGTATAATTCATATTATAATCAGACTTGATGGTTGTACATGTGAGGAATTTCTGGTATCAGTTGCAGCTTTTATAAAAGGTATAGATTTATAAACCTTTTCCTCATTATCTTTTTCCTAAATTAAAAACTAAAAAATTATGTACCAAATCTATGCATATTGTTTTATATTGCATAGAATAAAAATTATGTGTTTCTTAATTACGTTTTAAGGTGAAACATTCATTTTATAGCTTTCTGGGATTTTTGTTTGTTTTTTTAAACAAAGTAGGAGTTTGTATACTGAATTATTTTTTCTCTTATGTAAATATATTTATCCAGAAAGTAGAGAACTTATTTGGTGTAAGTTTTAAAATGAGAGATCTAAAAAAATCATGTCTCCAAAGTCTCTCAAATTGGAACCTATAATTTTTAAACATTTGCATAACATATAAAAGCCTGTATAATAATTAATAGCCAGTTCTAGCCTGATGCCCACATCCAGCCCACTGCCTGCTTTTCTTGGCCTTGTCAACTAAGAATTGTTCACAGTTTTAAATAGTTAAAAAAAACTAAGCATACTTCAAGACACATGAAAATTAATATGAAATTCAGTGTCCATAAAAAAATGTTTTATTGGAACACAGCCACACTCATCGATTATGGCTGTTTTTGTACAATAGTGCAGTTGACTTGGTTGCTACAGAGAGGTGCAGCCTGCAAAGACTGACCCGTATAGTGTGGAATGAGATGCTCTTAAGTTACTTGCTGTGGCTCAGTAAAATACATCTTAACAGTTTTCCAGTTAGCATTTAAACCTTACCCCTTCTAGCATTTGATTATCTTCTTAACAAGAGTCAAAGGTTTTTCAAAATCCACACCACTTTTTTGAGCAAAATATTCAACTGTCATCATCAGTTCACATGAATTTATAACTCAAAATTTATATATTTACTTTGTATTTTGCAAAAATATGCAAAAAAAAAAAAGTGTGTATTCTACATCTCCAGAAAGAAGATTTTTGAAGTTTGTGGATAGAAAATAAGTAAAAGAATCACTAAAAAATGACTTGTTACGTACTGAACTTGGCAAAGGTCAGGACTGTAGGGAAAACTACAACTTAAGAGGACTAGCCTAAGATTTAAATACATGGAGCTGTTTGAAGTTTTCAGGCGGCTTTGCTCTGTGAATGGTAATGCAGGACACAACCTGCCAGTATGTAAATGACCCTTGGTCTGAGGCTAGAGTGTTCTGGGGAAGAAGAGAGGGAAGAAAAGGACACGTGCTAGTGTCTCTCCCAAGCTTTCTCAGTTAGGTTTCCAGGAGAGAATTAAGCCCTAATTCCCTGTGGCATCTAGAATGGTACCGATTTTGTAGCAGCCTTAGGAGAATGGAGAAAATAATCACTTAAATAATTTACTGTGTTCTGTGCTTCAGATGAGCCCAGGGAGCACATGGGAGTCAATGTTTATAATATTATAGAATGGGTGAGGAAGAGAAATGAATTATAAACTCCTGTAGCACAAATGTATAAAGCACATCTGCGTACTTACCTTCTGAGCTCTAGGCATTTAGCTGCCTGTACTGTTTCACACCGAACACATTCAAATATCCAGTGTCTACGTCCTCATGTATATACTTAACATAGGGAGGACAGGTATGAAACAGTGAAAGGAGCTGTAGCAAAACCGTTTTGTTTCTAAAAGGGTGTCATTGTTAATACTTTAAATATTAGGATAATCTGATTTCACACCTTTCTTAATAAACTTCAGTACATGGCATACCATGTATTAAATGCCATCCAAAACAGAGTATTTGTATATACAAATACTCTGTTATGAAGAATGAGAGCGTATATCAATAACCAGTGGCTAGGTGTGTAACCGGTGGCCATTCTTATATTGGCTGAACAAGAAACTGAAAGCTAAAGAATTGTGACCAGGGAAAGATGCTTAAGTGAGAACAGCGTCTGTGCTGTCTGAGCAGTCAGTCACAGAGACGCTTATGTTCACTAGAGTACCGGTATTAGATTTTATAAAACAATCGACAAGGGTGTGTGTAATTATTTTCTGATGTTTAAGGTATATGTGCAGATTCAGCCTACTGTAATAATGTAATTTTGCCATTGCTTTTGGCTAACTCCTTTTTTGGAAATGCCCTTTTTTTTTTTTTTTAATGTATATGCTTTTTTAAATAGTTGGCCATGAATGTGTATATTTACATTTCTGAATTAAAATGCAGTTAAAGTAACTAGCAAGTTTTATTGATATTTGTGACATTTACTGTACCTGAAATTAATCACCACCAGATTGTCCGAAAGCAGCAGGAACTTCTTATATAGGTAAGTAATTAATTTCCATTATTTCTCTTAATTTTACCAATCTTTTTACTGTAAGACGACTCCAACAACAACAACAAAAATACTCTTTTCTTTCCTTTTCTCTCCTCACAGCCACTATTCCTCTTCCTTTTCAAAGCACCAAGCTCTTACAAATTTGAAAATGTTACAAGTGCAGATAATATGTTTTGAAATTTTAAAGCAGTAATACTCTTTTAAATTGAACTTTGGGGAAGAATAAGAAATGAACGTATTTATTATTATTTTCAATTTGTAAAATTTTCCAAATAGTAAAACTGTACAAAGTTAGTATCATCATTCTCTCACATTGTTCACAAATAAAATATTTTTGGTAATCATTGATTATATTTGATGGGAAATACATAAAACATGAAACCATCTTCTAGCACATTAAAAATACTTTAAAAAATTTTTACTGGCTAAAAAACTACATACTTAAAATTGACTGTAAACAAAAATTTTAAATAGGCTAAACATTTAAAAATTACCCTAATGGCAGAAAGTAAAGAAGAACTAAAGAGCCTCTTGAAGGTGAGAGAGGAGAGTGAAAAAGCTGGCTTGAAACTCAACATTCAAAAAACTAAGGTAATTGCATCTGTTCCCATCACTTTATGGCAAATAGAAGAGGAAAAATTGGAAGCAGTGACATGTTATTTTCTTGGATTCCAAAATCACTGGATGGTGACTACAGCTGTGAAATTAAAAGACACTTACTCCTTGGAAGGAAAGCTATGACAAATCTAGACAGTGTATTAAAAAGCAGACATTACTTTGCTGACAAAAGTCTGTATAGTCAAGACTGTTTTTCCAGTAGTCAGGTACAGAAAAGTGAGAGCTGGACCATGAAGGAGGCTGAGCACTGAAGAGTTGATGCTTTCAAACTGTGGCCCTGAGAAGACTCTTGAGAGTCCCCTGGACTGTAAGGAGATCAAATCAGTCAGTCCTAAAGGAAATCAACCCTGAATATTCATTGGAAGGACTAATGCTGAAGCTGAAGCTCCAATACTTTGGCCACCTGATATGAAGACCTGACTCACTGGAAAAGACCCTGATGCTGGAAAAAATTGAAAGCAAAAGGAGAAGAGGGTGGTAGAGGATGAAATGGTTAGAAACCAAACTGTGTCAGATGAAATTCGTCCACCTCTGAGCCCTGCAAAGGATTGCCTTTTGAGTACAAGTGCTGTTGCATTTTATGGGAATATAAATTATGCAAATTTGAAATAATATGAATATTTGAAAGTTGTATATTATGCACGACGTTTGAAATAGTGCAATATTAAAATTTTTAAAAGTGGTTTGGAGTCATAGAATTTCAAAACACTCTTGAATAGCAAAGTGAGGGCAGTGTTTGATATTACTATATGCAGTCACCTTTAACACAAAATTTAACTTTATCGTGTCAGTTTCCTATATATGTTGTGTATGTGCTTTGAAAGTTTTGTAAATGATCTGCTGACTTGTACTGCTATTTTAATATTCAGTGTTGTTATAATCCAAAAATTTTTTTTAAAAATAAGCTAACCCAAATATTCATTTAGGAGTGGTGGTAATGCTTGTGCTGTAAAACATTTCTAAAAACTGGTAACTCTGGAACAGAATCATGTTTTTAATAAAATTTAATTCTGATGCACTGTTTAGTTGGATTGATAGATAATAGCTTGGGATACTTACAACCTATGGAGCAGATTAAATCAAAACTTCTCTATCCTATTTGCAGTTCTATGATTTTTTAAATATAAATTTATTTTAATTGGAGGCTAATTCCTTTACAATATAGTAAGTGTAATAAAATTGGTTTTGCCATACATCAACATGAATCCGCCACTGGTGTACACGTGTTCCCCATCCTGAACCCTCCTCCCACCTCCCTCCCCATACCATCCCTCTGGGTCATCCCAGTGCACCAGCCCTGAGCATCCTGTATCATTCATCGAACCTGGACTGGCAATTTGTTTCACATATCATATTATACATGTTTCACTGATGGACTCTGTGGGAGAGGGCGAGGGTAGATCTATGATTTTTAAGCGTTCTCTCTCTGGAACCCTCCTGGCAGTCCAGTGGTTAAGACTACAGTTCCATTGCACAGGGCATGGGTTTGATCTTGACCTGAACTAGGCTCCTGCATTCTGCCTGGCACAGCCAAAAACAAAAAAACAACAAAGGAATACCCTCTTTGCACTTTTTTCCAATGGGAAAATTAGTACTTGATGAGTGAATCTTGTCCACTCCACTATGTATTATATAATGCATGGGTTTGTTGAATCTTGGCTTAAAAAAGACAGCTTCAAAAACCTAACACAACCTCTGTAAGACACTCTTAGGATGAGGCACTTAGAATATGGACTTTGTATTAGATGTTTTTT
The DNA here is from genome assembly GCF_000754665.1 of Bison bison bison. Taxonomy (NCBI): domain Eukaryota; kingdom Metazoa; phylum Chordata; class Mammalia; order Artiodactyla; family Bovidae; genus Bison; species Bison bison. The sequence continues at coordinate 8,045,143 of NW_011494913.1, read as the reverse complement.
ATGGTTAAATTTTATAGGTGGGATAATGGTATTGTGATTATGTAAAAGTATGTCCTTAGAAGATCCAGGATGACACATTTAGGGCTCAAGTTTCATCACAAGTAAAGACACATCTAGATAAAGCCATAGAAAGATACTAACGTCTGTTGATTCCAGATGAAGTATGCCTACTCACTGAATCTTCTAAATTTTCTGTTTGAAATTGTTGAAATATTTGGACAATTTTAAATATATTGGGAAATATATTGACCAAGAAAATGTTTATATTGCTTACTGAAATTCTTATGGCTTGGAAATCCCATTTGAGTAAAACATGAAATGGTTGTGCATGTTACCTAGGAGAGATGATACTTTTTTCAGTTGTGCATTTTCACTTTGAACAGTTTTGTGTATTGTCAATGTCAACCGAAAAAGAATGCACAACCTAAAAGCTGAGAGTCGTTTTTTACAACATTCTTAGGACTTCAGGCCTGGGAGGCGGCCTCTCAAGTAACCTTGGGAAAACTGCTCCAAGGAGGCGAGGGGGTTAGCTAGGATATACAGGGGTTTTGCAACAAAGGGCAGATAGTCTGAGTGATACAAAATTATTGTAAATTAAAGGAAAACCAAACATCGCAAGGAATTTAGCGCTTTTCTACGCTTGGGAAGGTAGAAGAGTCTGGGCTCAAACCAATCCTTTGATACGCACCTCGGCTATCGGCCAGTATCCTGAGCTTCCTCAGGGCGCACCGTGGGGTGTGGTTGCAATCTGAAGGCTGCCAGAAGGCGGGTATTCCTTGTTTCCTTTCTGAGTTCCCTTCAGTTCAGTCGCTCAGTCGTGTCCAACTCTTTGCGACCCCATGAATGCAGCACACCAGGCCTCCCTGTCCATCACCAACTCCTGGAGTTCACTTAAACTTATGTCCATCCAGTCGGTGATGCCATCCAGCCATCTCATCCTCTGTCGTCCCCTTCTCCTCCTGCCCCCAATCCCTCCCAGCATCAGAGTCTTTTCCAATGAGCCAACTCTTCGCATGAGGTGGCCAAAGTACCAGAGTTTCAGCTTTAGCATCATTCCTTCCAAAGAACACCCAGGGCTGATCTGCTTTAGAATGGACTGGTTGGATCTCCTTGCAGTCCAAGGGACTCTCAAGAGTCTTCTCCAACACCACAGTTCAAAAGCATCAATTCTTCAGTGCTCAGCTTTCTTCACAGTCCAACTATCACATCCATACATGACCACTGGAAAAACCATAGCCTTGACTAGATGGACCTTTGTTGGCAAAGTAATGTCTCTGCTTTTGAATATGCTATCTAGGTTGGTCATAACTTTTCTTCCAAGGAGTGTCTTTTAATATCATGGTTGCAGTCACCATCTGCAGTGATTTTGGAGCCCAGAAAAATAAAGTCTGACACTGTTTCCACTGTTTCCCCATCTGTTTGCCATGAAGTGATGGGACCAGATGCCATGATCTTAATTTTCTGACTGTTGAGCTTTAAGCCAACTTTTTCACTCTCCACTTTCACTTTCATCAAGAGGCTTTTGAGTTCCTCTTCACTTTCTGCCATGAGGGTGGTGTCACCTGCGTATCTGAGGTTATTGATATTTCTCCTGGCAATCTTGATTCCAGCTTGTGCTTCTTCCAGCCTAGCGTTTCTCATGATGTACTCTGCATAGAAGTTAAATAAGCAGGGTGACAATATACAGCCTTGACATACTCCTTTTCCTATTTGGAACCAGTCTGTTGTTCCACGTCCAGTTCTAACTGTTGCTTCCTGACCTGCATATAGGTTTCTCAAGAGGCACGTCAGATGGTCTGGTATTCCCATCTCTTTCAGAATTTTCCACAGTTTATTGTGATCCACACAGTCAAAGGCTTTGGCATAGTCAATAAAGCAGAAATAGATGTTTTTCTGGAACTCTCTTGCTTTTTCAATGATCCAGTGGATGTTGGCAATTTGATCTCTGGTTCCTCTGCCTTTCTAAAACCAGCTTGAACATCTGGAAGTCCACGGTTCATGTATTGCTGAAGCCTGGCTTGGAGAATTTTGAGCATTACTTTACTAGCATGTGAGATAAGTGCAATTGTGCGGTAGTTTGAGCATTCATTGGCATTGCCTTTCTTTGGGATTGGAATGAAAACTGACCTTTTCCAGTCCTGTGGCCACTGCTGAGTTTTCCAAATTTGCTGGTATATTGACTGCAGCACTTTCACAGCATCATCTTTCAGGATTTGAAATAGCTCCACTGGAATTCCATCACCTCCACTAGCTTTGTTCGTAGTGATGCTTTCTAAGGCCCACTTGACTTCACATTCCAGGATGTCTGGCTCTAGGTGAGTGATCACACCATCGTGATTATCTTGGTCGTGAAGATCTTTTTTATACAGTTCTTCTGTATATTCTTGCCACCTCTTCTTAGTATCTTAAGTTCCTGCGTTCCCTTAGGGCTCACCAATTAATGCTTAAAGGTGGCCACAACCACGGATGACTATGACGTCCTTTGTTTACTGATATGGCAGGCAGTATTCCATTTCTCCCAAGTAATTCTGAGAAGCTGGCATCATATTTTATCATGATTACTACAATTGCAAACACCACCACACTGAACTGCTGTGCCTCCTGGGAGAAGCCCTCTTGTCAACAGGTTTTCAAACTTTGTGTTCTAGGTCTCTTCTCCCATCATTTCTTCCACCTACGTCAGGATCTCAGCTGGAGGAACAGCCACCTCACATCCCCGTCCCTACTCTGATCCACGGTTTAGGTCTCACTGCCAGCTTGTGGCCAGGACACCGCCTGTAGGCCAGATGTGGAAGTGCCCTTCAAGTCGGACAGGCGCTCTGGCGCACCTCAGTCGGTGCGGCGGGACTGAAGCGCTCTTGGGGCGTGGCCGGTGCGAACTGCAGGTCGAGCTTGCCTGAGGGCCTGCTTAGGCCTTCCCTTTTCCACTCTAATAGGCCAGGAAATATTCAGAGAGGCCAGCTAGTGCCTCAAAAACGCACCGGCAGCGGGAGACGGCGCTAGGATGCACATGTACGTTAGTGTCCTCGCCACAAAACCATCTGCTTAGTCTAGCGTTGTATCCGTCCCTGCACTGAGCTAGAGGACATAGCTTGCAGGAAAACGTGGACTCTCACCACGGGACACTTGTATTTCTGGGTTTCTGGGTGTTCCTTAAGGGCTCTGGGGTCACAATTCATAATGAGTTATGGGCCTGGCCTGATGTGTCCAGCCTTTGTGTTTTCAGAAGTCCTGATTTGAATTTATTGAAAGACCGACCTGAGATTTGGGGGCTCTGGAAGTTGGAATCCTCAAGTAGGTTCCAACTAAAATGATTTTGTCCCTTAGGTTCAGCTCCTGGTTCCCAGGAACAAAGCCAATCTTGTAAGGTTAAGAGGAATCTCACCTGGAAAGTGGCTCATCTGAGTGGAGACTTCCCACCAGGACCACAGAACCCATGAGGAACAAGGCCAAGAAAGAGCAGATCCTAGATTTGCACAACTGATAGCACAAAGTAACCCTTGTGTTCTGCAAGCCTCCCTTCAGACTGTGACAACTTGTTTGAACTGGAGAGGAGAGATGAACTGGGCTGAGGCAAGGGGCAAATTTGCCTAGGACATTACATTATTGAGGGTTTGAGAGAGCATAGTATGGGGAAAGATATACCACCTACCACTAAGAAAATGTTCTCTCAGACATTCTTAAAAGCCTTTGACTTATTTCAGATTCTCCACTCTTTCCAGTTCCTGAGGAGGCCTCACAACATGCCCCTTATCACATGGAGCACTGAGAGCTGTGTGTGCTTCCTTCATCCTCACTTCACAGACACAGGAAGTGAGTGAAGGAAAGAGCTTCCTGGATTACTTGTTTCTGCCTAGCACGAAAGATGAAGAAAACTCAGCCCCAGAGGATGAATGTTCAGGTCATCCCATTCTTAGCAGCCTAGCCAGTAGTCAGATTTTCAGACACAGTTAAGTCAAACTTAGTTTCTATCAAAAGACTGAGAAACTACTGCCAAGGTAGTTAAGGACCAAAAGATGTTTCTAAGGAGGACATTTCATCTAGCTAGTGTACGGAGCGTATAGGTAAGAGAACCGGGAAACGCAAGGCAGATCAGATCTCTTGTGATCTATTCTTTCTCCTCCAGCCCCACTCTTGTTCTCTACATGTAGTCTCCTTGATCCCACAGAAAATAACAGATCTAAAGTGAGTTATTCTTTTCCTCCTTCGTTTAGTGTCTTATATGAGACTTTATAGGGTTAGTAAGTTAGAATGGAAATACAGAAATAGATGAAAGCCAACTTCAAGGATAACATACAGGAACACATCAGCACCAGGATGAAGTAATATGCAGAAATACGCAGGTTCTATGCTGTTACTACTCTGTGCTATTGTTGACCCAGTTTGTCTGCGTTTTCTCATAGTCGTAGCAAAAATGCAAATATTGTCACATGATTTGTGTTGGCCCTTAAAGAAATCATCATGCTAATTCCTCATGAGACAGTAATCCTAAAAAAGTTTCTTTCCTAATCTTCCTGTAGGTATTACAGTAAACAATCTTTCAGTGACTATGGGAAATGGGTGCAACCAGCTGCCTGCAATTGCTCCTCCTGGAAGCAGCACTTTGTGTTGAAGGAGAATTCAGTCAGTTCGGGTTTCTAGGGGATGCAAGACTGGTCTTACAGATCTCTTTGGCTTTGGTATGTAGGCAATGTTGGCTCCTAAAGTAAGTTGGAATGGGTTTATTCCTAGAAGAGTTCATAGAGATTGTTACTATGTCTTCCATAAATGTTTGGCAGAATTCACTTGTACCATCTGGCCTGTACTTTGTGTGGGAAGGCTGTCAGCTACAAATATTAGTTTAATAGGGCTATTCAGTTTTCTCTTTCTTCTTGAGTGAGCTTTGGTAGTTTATACCTTTCAACAACTTTTTCTATTTCAACCAAGTGTTAGATTTATTGGCATCATTAATAAAATTTTATGCTACTTTAGCCACACCCCACACATTGTTATAATTCAAAATATTTTCAGATTTTCATTGTTATTTTCTCTTTATCCCATGGCTTATTTAGGAGTCATTAACTTAAACGTTTGGTGACTCTATATCTTTCTGTTAGCCATTTCTAATTAAGTTCTATTCTGGTCAGAGTGTATCTTGTATGATTTCCGTCCTTTTAAGTTGTTTGCAACGGTTTTCGCCCCTAACACGTACACTGGAAAGAACATGTATCACGCTGTTGTTGGAGTATTCTAAATGTTAGTCAAGTTGGTCGATAATCTTGTATATCCTAACTGGCTTTCTGTCCATTTGTGCTATCAATTACCAAGTGTTGAGATTGATAATTTGCCTACAGCTATTTCAATTTTGTTTTTATTTCATGCATTTTGAAGCTCTGTTATAAATGTATTGGAACTAGAAGATAACTGTTTTTCTGTTGGACTCACAAAAGTAGAATGCAGGTCTGTCCCTAAGGGCCATTTGATTTCTACAGAGAAGAAATTTCTCATCTTTTGCTGGTTGACAGTGCACATGGGTTAGGGGAGGAGGACATGTGTGTTTGGAATGAGGGGACTGTCCCGAATACAACATTAAGTTCACTGCTTTCCCTTTCATGTCTCATGCTCATAGTATTACGTATTTCTGAGCCTGCAGCCAAACTGGTTCCTTTTTGTCCTTAATGTAAGCCATATAAATGGCCCTGCTTCTGCTCTGATACAATAGTTGTCTTTCATATTTCAGTTTTTTATTGAGACCTCCTATTTACTGGTGGTTTTTCTCTTGTTCACTTCATTGCTGTGGTTTTGTAATTTATAGCATTTTAATGCTGTTAAGAGAGATGTTCAACAGCAAATTTTCTAGTCCTTTCCCCTTACCCTTTTGCTTAGCTGACCAAACCCTGAATGATTTCTGTAGCGGCTGGAATCAGCTGCCGCACACTCCCTATGTATTAGCTTTGCCCAGCTCTATGTCTTGAAGCTGCTTGTCAGTATCACCTACTCTCAGGTACCACTCCAATGCCAGTTTTACTCTCACAACTACTTTAGGCATGTTGCTTTGGACTTTCCCTGGCTCTCATTACCTACTTTGCCTTCATACTCAGTCATGACTCTCTTTTGCCAATGAAAGTACAGCAAGAAAGGTCATGAAGCTGCGAATGTGAACTTCCAAATTTCTTTCTCTCTGGCTGTGCTGGGTCTCTGTTGCTGCACAGTCTTTCTCTAGTTGCGGTGAGGGGGCTTCTCATCATGGTGGCTTTTCTTGTTGCGGGGCAAAGGCTTGAGAGTGGACTTCAGTAGTTGCGGTATGCACGCTTAACTGCCCCTCGGCATGTGGAATCTTCCCAGACCAGGGATCAAACCCTGTCCCCTGCACTGGTGGGCAGATTCTTAACCACTGGATCACCAGGGAAGTACCCCGTTTCTTTTTATCCCCTAACTCTGGCTGTCAGTGGTTTAAAAGATTATAATTTAGAAGTGTAACTGCAAGTAGTGATCATATATTCACCAGTATTTTGAACTTAAGATCTTAAACAATCCATATAGAAAGTAAAAGCACCTACTGAGTAGGTAAGAATTTTAAGAATTTAATCTGTAACCTAGATTCTTTGCCAAATTTGTGATGGAATTATCAATCAAATACAATTATTGAGATTTTCCAAAGGTCTTTGTTCAGGTACCAGTAAAGGACCAATCTTAGGACAACCCTTGAATTCTGAAAAAGAACCATTTTGCAACACGTTTTTTTTTTTTTTTTTTTCCATTTTCACATGTCTGAAGTTGAGATGTCTTAAAAATTAACAAAGTGTTTTCTCTTTGTCAATCTATGGCATCTTTAGGACTTCATGAAATGTGAGACATGCCCTGTTCTTCCTGCATTTTCTTTTTAAAATAATTTTCTTTACTTTTGGCTGTGCTGGGTCTTCATTGCTGTGTGGGCTTTTCTCTAGTTGCAGTGAGTAGAGGCTACTCTTTGGTTGCAGTTCGAAGGTTCGTCATTTGCTGTGGCTTCTCTTGTTGCAGAACACAGGCAATAGGGCATGCAGGCTTCAGCAGTTGTGGGCTCAGTAGCTGGGGCTCCTGGGCTCTAGAGCACAGGCTTAGTTGGTCCAAGCCATGTGGGATATTTTCAGATCAGGGATTGAATTTATGTCTCCTGCATTGGCAGGTGGATTCTCTATCACTGAGCCATCAGGAAGGCTCCTTTTCCTGCATTTTCATGCACAAGTTCGTTTTTCTGACTTTCCCTCCAAACTTCCTTACCACAATCAGCAAAATGCTTCCCAAGGACTCTGACCACATTTCAATTTTTTAAGAAAGCTAATGCTTAAAAGAGAACAATAAAAGCTAAACAGAGTTAAAAACATTGCTAAATTAAGGTATGTATAAAAGGAGACTTGGAAAACAGGCTAGTTTATAATCATTTGAGACTTGGACTTTAGATCTGCTCTCAGGAGTCATAGATCTACTCTCTGGACTCACTACACATGGATTCTTATGATCATATTTGGCTCTAAGTCCCAAACAGAGTATATATATCAGCCAATTAGAAGACACATGTGACAAATAAGAGTCAAATCCAGAAGAGATGTTCACATATAATCTTATGAGGCCAGGAGGAACTGGGAGGGATTCATAATTCTAGCACTCACCAAAGCAGAATCACATCAGTTGTGATACCATCTTATGGTATCCAAACTAGTGAGGGTATTATGCAATGCCAAAGCACAGATGCTCAGTCACTACCCTAATCATTCTATGTGGGCTCCTTTGAGTTGGAGTCAAATATTCTGGGATTGCCTCTTGAAGGAAAGCAAGTCCTCCATTTCTTATTAGACATTAGCTACATTTCCTCTAAATTTAACATGTCACTTTCCTGTTATCCATGTCCAGTTAACTGTTTCAGGTTAACTTTGATCAGGATGTACCAGTTATAACCCCAGCTCCTCAAGGTAATAAATACTGCATCTATATCCCCCACCATTTTTTCATGTAGATTCTAGTCACTGGTGAGTAGCTAAACTATAGGTGACTAGGGAGCCTCTTAAGCCTCACTTGGGGAATCACTGTTTAGAAAATCAGGGTTGCAATTAGTTCACTGTATAGTTAACTTCTGCTTTACTTATGTATTCACTAAAAAACAATTTTCTCTCAACTATTTTACAAGCTTATTGTTTTACCTTCTAGGAGATGATCCTTAACCCTCTGAGGTATCCTAGCTCCACACCCCAATTGAATTATGTATGATAGAGTGCATATTTTAAGCCTTGTCGTCTCAAAACATACTCTCCAAGCCTTCCTCAAGTTCCAGAGCGTAAATTTAATCAGAGAAGAGAGAAAATACAGAAAGAAAGGGAAAAAGCCAAGCAAAACAAACAATAATCGTTTAGCCATTAAGTGAAGCAAGGACCTGTAATTCCTCTAGAATATAGATAATATTCTGAGCCATGTCCTTTGAGCTGTTTTGCAGATACTGAAACTGCCACCAGATGCAAGAAGTTGTTTGCTGCCCATAAGCAAGCAGACCCCAGATGGGTTAGAAACAGAAGGTTGATGATATTGACTCTTAATTGCCTCACCATCAACCAATGAGAAGAATGTCCATGAGCTGATCATGCACCCCACAGTCCCCTGTTCCTCACCTTATGTTTCTCTGAAAGCCATCAGTTTGGGTCTGATGAGCACCAGCTGCTTGGACTCCTTTGGTGCCCTGCAATAAATGGTGCACTTCCTTTACAACCCAGTGTCAGTAGATTGGCTTTACTCTGCTTGGCCAAGAAGACCCAAGTGTGGCTCAGTAACAATGCTGTCAAAGCAAATGACTTTTGGGGGTTATAGCAAATATTAAAACATATTGTGCAATCATAGTTTAAAGAGGGCTACTCAGGACTGGAAGGAAATATGAAAAACACAAGGCACACGATTTGAAGAGAAAGCCAAAGTCCCAGATTCTCAGCGAGTGTGAACAAAGTCAATGTGTTCTGCTTAGACAAATATAAGCTTCTTGCACTTAGAAATGCTGGGTAGGATATGTAGCTCTAGTAACACTGGGTGAATGACAAAGTACAGACGTTTTCGCTCTGCCCATCTAAGCAACAAGAACAATCAATTCACTGTGTAGCATAACAAAGTGCTTGGTACTTAAATACCTTGAGTGAATGACTTTCAGTGAGGGAACATATCTGAATAACTCTTACTATATCCTGAGACTGTGAAAGTAAGAGTGATGTTAGAAATACTGAAGTCTTTGAAGTAAGAGCATGTGATTGAAGACCTCATTTAATGGGGATCTTTCCTGTGGACCCGCTGGTGGATGTGGAGGTTGGAGCTCTGGCTGAAGCCCTTCCCACATTTGTTGCACTCGTAGGGCTTCTCTCCAGTGTGGACTCTCTGGTGGATGAGGAGTTTGGAGCTCTGGCTGAAGCCCTTCCCACACTTGCCACAGTGATAGGGCTTCTCCCCAGTGTGGACTCTCAGGTGGATGCGGAGGTCTGAGCTCTGGCTGAAGCCCTTCCCGCAGTCGTAGCACTGGTAAGGCTTCTCCCCTGTGTGTGAACAGCGGTGGATGTGAAGGTTTGAGCTCTGACTGAAGCCCTTTCCACACTCCCCACACTTGTAGGGCCTCTCCCCTGTGTGGATGCGCTGGTGGATGTGCAGGTTGGAGCGCTGACTGAAGCTCATGCCGCACTCCCCACACTCGTAGGGCTTCTCGCCAGTGTGCACTCGCTGGTGGATGTGCAGTTTGGAGCTCTGAGTAAAGCCCTTCCCGCACTTGTCGCATTTATAAGGCTTCTCACCTGTGTGGACTGAGTGATGAATGAGCAGACTTGAACTCCTGGTGAAGCCCTTTCCACACTTATCGCACTTATAAGGCTTCTCATCTGCGTGGACTTCACGGTGGATGAGGAGACTTGAGCTCCTTGTGAAGCCCTTCCCACACTGATCACATCTGTAGGGCTTTTCTTCAGTGTGGTCCCTCTGATGAAGGACTAGATCTGAGCGCTCCCTGAAGTCCCTGCCACACTGACTACATTTGAATACTTTCTGTGAAGGGCGGATTTTCTCACCAGGGTGACCACCTGGGCTGGCGGTACATGTTTTCCCACAGTCTTGATGGCTACAGGGCTTCTCCTCTGTATGAGCTCTCTGATAATGATGACTGGCCACCCGAGATTTCCAACCACAAACATCTTTGTGGTTGTAGTCAAAGGGCTCCAAGGATTCTTTCAACTGGCCAGTATGGCAGACTGTCTCCCCTTTGAGCAATGGCAAGACTACTTCTTTTACATCAGCCACAAGTTTATCTTGAAGGTTCTCTGAACAATGCTCGATGGGAGGACTTTTTGCCCCTGTCAGTTTCCTCTCAGTGCTTTCTTCAGTTACAAACAGACTTTTGCTTTCCTGAGGATCCTGGGGCTCTTTCTTACAGAATGAGGAGTCCTGGGTGGCCATCTGGATTGGGACTTTCAAAGATGAATAGTCTTCACTCTCCATGTTTTTCTAAATCATCACTCTGAAGAGTCACCACACTGCCTGTGGTTCCTGGAAATATTAGAAGATACTTTTCTCCACTTCTGACAAGTAGAAAGATCCAGTTCAGGGTTACTTACACCTCCCTGTGAATATTCACAATTTAATTCTGACTCCTCGTTACTGTACTAAGCCACCTCTTCCAAAATTTGCCAGCAGGAAGGCTCTAGAGGTAATAGATAACATAAGTACTTTATCTTCATTTTCCACAAAATTTTCATTCAAGTCTCCTAGGAAACAAAGGGAATTCAGTGATAACAAACAAAATTTCAAGATTTCAGAGCTGCCTAAGGTAACTAGCAAAAAGTTCAGTCTTGTCCTTTACTCATGTCCTTTGGGTTAATGTCAGGAAGGGAGAGGCCTTGGGTACACAAAACAGAAATCTTGTCTCTGCTTTTAAGTACTGCCAATAAAAGCATTTGTACCCTAGCCTTGTAGAAGGCTATGAATCCCACATCCTTGTTATCCCACAATTAACATTTATTCCATTTTATCAATTAAATGTCAATGAAAATAAAATGAAGTACTTGACTTTAATAAGTGTTTGGGATACAAAGAAGAAAATACAAATCCTTTTGCTTGATAAGCTAGAATCTACTGGGAAGAAAGACAAATAGGTCAACAGTAATGCCATGTAAGTGCTTCTATATAGATGCATGCACAGTTAGTCATGGGGACACAGAAGGAAGGGCAGTTGGCTCAAACCTTGGGGAAGATTTCTAGGAGCAAATGTAAGGGGAAAAAAAGTGGAATGTGGAGAGAAAATATGACATGTTCTGGAAAAGTATAAGTAGTTTCTTGTGAAGGAAATAAAACAGGTTAACAGTGGAAAGACTACGCCTGGAGAGAAAGACAAGGGCCAGAACAAAGGGCTCGGTGTGTAGCTAGAGATCCCCCCAGAGATGTAAAGCTATTAAGGATTACAGTTGTGAGTGAAATGCCTGACTCTGTGATTATAAATACCATCATAAATGAGCAAGACTTTAAGGTGGAGAGAGAGCTGCTGTAGCAAATCAGGAGTGTGATGAGGAGGATGGTTACGGACAGAAAGGGAGAGATTTGTTCTAAATCACATGACAACTGACTAAACTCAAAAGGGAAAGCAGGCCCCAACGCATGACCCTCAAGTCCCTTGAATGAGTGACGAGGTATGGGCTACTATCTCATAAGACAGGGGATCTTAATCTCCAAGGCTAGAGTAGGGAAGGGGACCGAAAACAAACTCGGAATCTCACTTTTTAATTTGTGGTGCTGGTGGAATATTCTGCTCAGTAAGTGGAACGTGGGTCTGGAGCTCGTGGGAGAGAGCTGTGCTGGGATACAGATTACAGACTTACTACAGATGGGCCCCAACTGACGACGGCGTCACTTACAAACTGTCGACTTTATGGTGGTGTGACAGTGATATGCCTTTGAATTCTGACCCTCTCCTGGGCTAGCAATATGCTGGACAAACCTCCCTCGTGATGCTGGGCAATGGCCGCAGCTGCAGCTCCAAACAGCATGCTCACAGCCATGGTCTTTCACTTCCAGTGCAGCATTCAATGAACTGCACGAGGCCTTCAGCACTATTATACAACAGGCTTTGTGTTAGGTGCTTTTGCTCAACTTTAGGCCAGTGTCAGTGTTCTGAGCATAATTAAGGCAGGTTAAGCTAATTTACGATGTTCAGCAGATTAGGTGTATTAAAGGCATTTTTGACTTAAAAGTATTTTTCCATTTACAATGAATTTATGGGGATATAACCCAACTAGAAGTTAAGGAAGATCTGTAGTATGTATGTTAATCAAAACAATTAGGGTGAAGATCCTTATATTACACTGAAACGACCAAAATAAGAAAATCCACAATGGTCTTGGAAAAAGACAGACTGCCATTACTAGAATAAAATCGCTAGGGAACTCCTTGTGATAGAGTGCAGATGGATGAGGTCTAATGGAGAAACAAACAAACAAAAAACAAATGCACAGCTCAAATTACGTACAGAAAAAGGCTCCTGAAGAAGTAGGAGAACATCTGAAGAAGTCCGAGAACATCTGAAGAAGTCCGAGAAATTAAAATTCCAAGCTCAGAATCAACTATTCTGAAGTAAGAGAGGTTTGTTCTGGAAATAGGTTTATTATATCATGTTGGGCATTTCTAATGTCCCAGATAACATACTGGCCTTAAGAGGCAATCTCAAAAAAAGGGTCTACATCATAACTCACCATCTGGATTCTTACTAGATTCATGCCAAGCCCAGTCAGCAGAGGTGTCCCCTGAGAGCTGAACACACGTGCACCAGGAAAGGGCTGAGCATCAGTAGGGTGGTGCACTCCAGGATCATGCTGCGAACATAGGACTTTTGAAAAAAGAGACAAGAAACATAAGGAAACAAACAAGAAAGGTAGAAACTCATGTCAATAAAGAGAGGCGCAAACTCATGACACAGTAAACAGAGGTAACAGAATTTAAAAGGTTCATAATGAAAACCCAGAGAAATCTGAGGGAATATCACATCTAAAAAACTACGACCTAATAATAAAATATAAACACACTGCTATAAAGAATAATTAGAATTTTTCTAAATTAATAAAAAGGTTGAAAACAATGATAATCATAATATTTGAGACTTGTTGTTCAGACACTGAGTTGTATCTGTCTCTTTACAACCCAAGGACCACAGCACGCCAGGCTTCCCTGTCCTTCACTATCTCCCAGAGTTTGCTTAAACTCATGTCCATTGAGTTGGGGATGCCATCCAGCATTTAAGATTTACTGTCCTCATTTGGAGCACTCAGACAGCAGATGCATGGTCCTACGTGAGAAAAACTATTAGGACACTCACTCTGCACTGGAAGAACCACGGTTAAAATGATCGAGTAATTTGTGTCATAGCTACTGTCAGGCAGCCTGATTCTAAGGTCTGCAATCTAGATGGGTCAAATAGCTAAACGAATATCCACCTAAAATGAAGACTGAGGGGCACTCAAGGAACGCAAAGTAAAGGTAGACAGATGGATGACGAAAGCCTACCTTGTGCGAGTTCGATGAATATAGTGCAGGTAGAATGAAGAGAAAGAAATGATCAAAGAATTAACAGGGAAAAAAATTTTCTTAGAATTCAGGAGTCAGGGCTCACTAAATGTTAAAAATTGTGAAACCTCAGGACTTCAACAAAACAAAAAAAACTCAAAAAAACCCCCCTGAAACCCAGAAAATGCTAAATGCATCTAGACAGAAAAGCCAAGTTATGTGCAAATACAAATGAGAATTATATTGACAGTGAACTACAGAATAGCAGTATTGTATACCTGAAGATAAACGAGCAATATCTTCTAATTTAGGAAATAAACTGACCATAAAATTAGCCTTCTATCTCATACCCAAGTCAATCAGTAGACTGGCTAGACACTTTTTCAGGTAAGGAAGGATTTAAAAAATTACTGAAACAATTATTCAGCAGTGTACTGTGGTAAAAATTTTTAAATTAAGAAAAAGATGACATATAAGAAATAGCAGTGAGCATTAAGAAATCAGTAAAATAGATAAGCTGAATCAACTGTTGATATATAAAAGAAAACAGTAATTAACCAAATCAACCAAAATGCTCTAGAAACAGAATGGAAAGGGAAAAACCTCAAATAAATATATTTTGAAAAGCAAAAATTAGTTGTAGGAAAAAACAAAAAGCAGAACTGTAATCTATGTATACTATTTGACTCTGCAGGAACAAGAGTTATGAAGTCAAAGCAATGTAAGTATTAATCACTGATGTGACTCTGACATAAACTCTCGGGATGATGGGCATGTTGGGGGAAATAATGAAGTCAATACAAAATATAAAATATTGATAAGCTGAAAAAATAGCAGTATATCATAATATAATAAATTAAAACTAAAACTACCTGTTAACACTGGTTAAAAACCCAAAGCCCACTGACACATGTTGCTTGTGAATGTAAACTGGTATCACCCCTCAAGAAGGACATTTTAACAATTATGTCTCAAAACCACAAATCTCTGCGCTCAGCAGTCCAGCTCGGCGGTTTTATTCTTCAGATTTCTTGGCACAGTTGTGAGCGCTACTTGCACAAGGTTTATTCACTGCAGACAGCTTGTGACAGCAAATGATCAGAATTCCAAGTAGAGGCCCCACCTTTACTTTTGCCTCTCTGCACACCAGTCTCTTATCAAGCAGTCCCAGTGATACTGGGTAAATAAGTTCATACCATTGTATTGTCCCAATGGCTTCCCACTGAACTCAACACAAATTCACATTTTTTTACCAATGCCGTCAATGCCACGAATGAACCAACCCCCACTCTATTCTTCCCAGACGCTTCCTGTGTTCTAGCCACACTCCTTCTTTTAGGTGTCTGGGTCTCCTCATGAACTACTCTCTTGCCTGGAATATTCTCCCCCTACCCAGTCACCTGTTTAATGCCCACTAATGCTTTAGGTCTCAGTTTAAACACCACTGCAGAGGCTTCCCCGAACCTCTCAGCAATACATGTATCATTCTTGTCCCATCCCATGCCCTCATCCTCTCAGAACACAATTCTCCATCCTTCACAGGACTTAATGAATTCACAGTAACACGCTGTGTTTACTATAATGTCTCTTTTACAAGACTATAAGACATAGTTCTTTGCTGCTAAACTCCACAGCAGTCAGTTTTTAAATCTTGATTCCCTGCTGTCTCAGACTGTAAAGAATCTGCCTGCAATGTGGGAGACCTGGGTTCAATCCCTGGGTTGGGAAGATACTCTGGAGAAGGGAATGGCAACCCACTCCAGTATTCTTGCCTGGAGAATTCCATGGGCAGAGGAGCCTGGAGAGCTATAGTGCACGGGGTTGCAGAGTCGGACTCGACTGAGTGACTCACACACACACGTGTACATAAAGCAGTGGAGTATTAGATACGTTGCCTTCCCTCCAGAAACCTGGCTGGAACCAAAGAAAATCAATCAGACTTGCAGATCTAATCGTTAAAATAAAAGTATACAAAAAATGTGTAATCAGGTATGAGCCTGTGAGATATAAATTGAAAGTTCCGAGAAAAGAAGGAGATCGAGGACCTCCCTGTTTGGTACACTGGATATTAATCTGCCTGCCAATGCAGGTGATATAGGTTTGATCACTGGTCCAGGAAGATCCCACATGCCATGGAGCAACTAAGCCATGCACCACAACCCAGGAGCCCGCGTGCCTCAACTACGGAAGCCCACGTGCTCTAGGGGCTGTGCTCCACGACAAGAGGAGCCACGGCAATGAGCAGCCTACTCACCGCAACGAAGAGTAGTCCTGCTCCCTGCAACTAGAGAAAAGCTGGCACGCAGCAATGAAGACCCAGCACAGCCAAAGATAGACAAAATTAACAAAAAAAAAAGGAAAAGAGAAGGAGATTGAATGGGGGGTGGTCGAAGATCTCACACAGGTAAATTACTTGAAATAAAATCTTAACAGACAGAATTCACAAGAAACCAGAGCATGGTAATCAAGGGCCCCAGAGCAAGGAAGCATGGAGACCTCAGGAAAACAGGCTTAGCTGGAAAGGAGGTCGACCATGGGGCAGCAGAGAATAATGCTCTGTAGTAAAAGTAGAGCTTGAAAGGCTCTGAAAGCGAGGGGCAGGTTTAGAGGCTCTACACCAGCAACTAAAGGTAATGGGCATGGAGAATTCTCCATTATACTATAATCCTCAACTTGCTCCAACTGAGAGAGCACATCTGAGACACACAGGTGTGGGTGACTGTGCAAAAAAAAAAAGCAGTCTCAAACTGGCTTATAAAGGACGGACCACATACGGTTTCTTGGACAATTCTCCACGTAAGGCTACCATTCTCCAGTTCTCACCAAGTAAAGCTCTTTAGGGTCTTCCAGGTGGCACAGTGATGAAGAGCTCACCTGCCAGTGCAGGAGATGCCAGAGACATGGGTTGGACCCCTCGGTCAGGAAGATCCCTTAGGGCAGGAAATGGCAACCCACTCCAGTATTCTTGCCTGGAAAATTCCATGGACAGAGGAGCCTGGCGAGCTACAGTCCATGGGGTCACAAAAAGCTGGACATGACTGAGCATACACACACAAAGTTCTTTAGCTGCTTAGAATAATCAAAAACATCCTTTTCTGCCAAAAAGAAATTAAGAAAGTGATTCCTCAACTATAGCTGCTGGGGCCCCATCGATATTTAAATCTGAAGAAACAGAGACTCCAGGGCATTGGTGTTCAAGTTCATGTTCTTACCCACTGAGACCAAGTGGCTGTAGTTCTCCAGCATCACAGCTCTGTGCAGCTTCCTCTCAATAGAGTCCAGCAACCCCACTCTTTCTTGGTGAAGTCCACAGAGGCGTCCTTGAATGCTACCTGTTCCTAAAACATTAAGCACATTCCTCCTCAACTGACAACCATCTGAACAAATGCCCCAGAAGGAAGGTGCGGTTGGGAGCACTGGAAGAGGGGAGAAGAATACAGAGGAAGTGTGTAGTTCAGGCTGATCTCAGTCTAGTTTGGATGGAGAACCTTTCCTTTCTCATTTCCTTGCTGGGCTGTCCTTTTGCCCCGTTCCTACTATCATCCTGATAGCCTTAACACTAAGGAGAACAATTTACTCAACATGCTAACCTCAAATTTCTTAATCTCTTTAATGCCAATGATCTTTGCCTCATTTCAAACTCAGGAACCACAATTAGGGCCATTTCACTATTTGGATCACTCTGTTTTTGAAATATTATCTCAAAATGCACACCTTAAAAACATCTTCCTATTTTTTCTTCTCTTCTTCCTCCCTCACATCTATTTTACCAAGATCATCATCCTTTACTCCTTCCTTTTTCCTCTCAGCCAAAGTATACTTCTGAGATCAATTTTTCCCCTAGTCATATAAATCGTATGTCCTTTCTTCTTCTAAACTAAGTAGTCGAACATTCCTAGAAAATATAAAATAACACATTTACCCACAACCATAGAACACCCTCCTTAGGTATTCCCAAACATTTATCTCTAGTCCTAACCTTTCTTCTCAATTCCAGGCTCAAACTTCCCATCTACACTCGGATGTCTAAAAGGCACTTAAAACATATCAAGCCCCAACAGAATTTTTTTTTTTTTTAATCTTTTGGCTGTGCCGCATAGCCTGTAGGGATCTTATTTCCCTGACATGGGATCAAACCTATGCCCCCTGCTTTGGCAGTTCGGAGTCTTAACCACTGGACCACCAGGTAAGTCACCCCAACAGAATTCTTGCTCCCACAATCTCCATCAGTATCTGCTCTTCCCTTGTTGTCCCCCAAGTGCCGCACAACCTACTAAACTGCTCAAGCCCAAATCCCAGAAGTCCTTTTGATTTTCTTCTCACTTCCTCACATTTTATTCATCACCAAGTCATCTCAACTCTGACTTTAAAGCATATCTGAAGCCACCCACTTCTCTCCAGCTTGCACTATTACCATTACAAGTCCCAGCTGCCGTTAACTTGCCACCTACACCAGCCTCCTAAATCTGTCTGCCCACACACGATGAATCTTCCACACAGCAGAGGGTGACCTTTTACAACACGTACCACGCACGGCATGAAACTCTGCAAAGGCTTTTCCATGCACATGGAATAAAATCCAGACTGTTCATTCTGGCCTGCAAGGCTTTACAGACTGGGGTCCTGTCAATTCTTCAAGCTCAGCCTGCGTCCTTCCCCCCTTACATTTCACCTGGCTTCTGTGACCACACTCAACTAATCTTTAAATCCTCAGCAAACAGCACACCTGACTCAAAATCTAAATGACAAATATTTATTTATAAATTCACAATTAAAATCATGAAATGATACAAGTAAAAGAGAAATCTCGAGATCATCCAACTCGGCACTCAATTTACAGATGAGAAAACTAAGGTTCATAACTGCAAAGTGACTCATTCAAAGTCACAGAGGAAGAGAAGGGTTAAATGGGACTCGTACCTTTCAGCAGAATCAAGGACAATGTCTGGTATACAGAAAACAGTAAGTACTGAGGGAATGAAGTCCTTTCTTTAAATTAAAAAAATTATTAACATATGCCAAGATCTCAAAATGTCACTGTTCTAGCAATCCCCAACTTCATCACAGTGCATAATCATTAGGGAAGAGATAGAAGGAAAAAAAAAAAAAAGAGAACAGGTTCTTATGTCAATCTTTGCTGAAGTTCTCAATTATATTCAAGACACAAATATCATGCTTTCAATACTTTGAGGCAGCTTACTGTCCTCTAAAGAAACTGATTTTTATAAGAACTCATGGTACCTTTCTATGGATGTGGATGTGAGGATGGTTTTTGCCAACCAAAAAGATGGTCTTGCTGGTGGTGCTGTTAAGAATTAGTTCATTTTTCCGCCCCCGCCCCCCTAAAATCCATGCCTGAAACACTGTAAATCAACTATACTTCAATTTTTTAAAAATCATCTAATATTAAAAAAAAAAACCCAGCCTGATATTTTATTCAAATAACTCCTGGTGTGATGACCTGTTTAGTTACAGAGAAGAAACAGCATGAAGTTAGAAAACATGGGGTTGACTTCTGACTTTGCTGTTCTCTGCAATAAAACACAAGAATTCTGCTCCCTCAGAATTAGAGCTCTCCTCTGTAAGATGATGGCACCAAGGCAGAGAGCTAAGAGGGGCTTCCCTGGTGGCTGGTTAATCCCTTCCTTTTCAAACACTCTACGATACTGTCAGTCTTGAGGTAGCTTTCTAGAAGTGGTTTTGTGCAGACAAATGACAAGCTTTTTTAAAAAGCCTACATGGTAATTCAACAATTCATTGTACCAATTAAAATGTAGATACGTTGATAAAGGGAACAAAACAAGCAGAACTCAAAAGATGAACAACCCATCCTATCTACCTTAGTGATGCTCACATCAAGTATGCAGAGAAATACTTCACAATAAATGCAATAAATCTTTGGGTTGTACAAAGATCAGAGAGAAAAAAGAAGTGAAATTCTCCTTTCAGGTGGTCTAGGGGAATGTTGCTTAGGAACCTTTAATTTTTAAAGAACACCACAGATAATCTGATGCACAGCCTGGCTGAGGAGGATTTCTGGGAGTGACATGGTAATTACTAAGCTGTTATGTAACACATTTTCTCATGTCTTTAACTCAAGTTTAATAAATGATTATTGTTAATGTGCATACTTTTTTCCACACACATCACATGCTCATGAAGAAAAGCACCGCAGTTTATAATTCTATTTGCTTTCCTGAGACCACTTAGCACTAGATTGAATATGTAACAGCTTTGGATGACTGTCAATGTCAGAGAAATGTCTGGCAGGAAAAGGCATGCTTCCAGAGATTGGACCAAACATGCTGTGTTGAGTCTTTCAATAAAAGAGCATAGCCCAGTCCTCCGAGGAGTGAATCAAAGGAGGCAGGGTAGTTCAGTGAAAACAGCGGTAGCATTTAAAGTCAGCAGATTGTGCAGGCCCCAGTGACATCATTTGATAGCTATATGCTCTTAGTGTCTTAATGTTCCTATACTCACATTGATAAACACTGTATGTCTCACGCTGAAGTCCGACAAAGTAAAAAAAAAAAAAAAAACCAGAACCAAGACAGGACCTGACACCAGATACACACTCAGTTAATGCTGATGTCCTTCCCAAAAAAGAAAGGATATTTCCATTCTCAGAGAAGAGAAACCCCAACTCACCTGGAACTTGGTCATTTTCTCCTTTCAGGAAGGACAGATTCCTGGAAAAGTGGAGTTAAGGGAAGCGAAAACGCCGTGAAAATCAGGTCCACTTTGCTGGACACAGACTAGCCAGTCCAGCAAGACTGCCGGGGGAAAAACGTTATCAGGTCCTGTTGCCTTTACACACCCTCTCCTGGGATGCTTTCGCTGTCTCTTCACGCTGCGCCTCCCTCACCTCTCTCCACCGGGCTCTGGATCAAATAGCCCAAGCCTCCCTCGCAAACCCATGAAAATAAGAAAATCCCACTGCCCCCAGCAGTTCTAAGATGTGCCTACTTCCCCAGCCATTGCCCTGAAGTTCTAGTTAGAGCAAGCTCTCCGGATGAATGTGTCGCCTCTCGGAGATATTTCAGCTGCTCGAGACGCCTGAAAGTGACTCTATCGGGGATGCAGGGGCTCTGACGCAATCTCTTTTCAGCGAAGGCAGGACTGTGGGGACGGGAGGGTTGGTCCCTCACAGGAGCCCCTCTCGGTCTCCTAACGTCCACCGAAAACCTCCTTCGAATAAGGCCAGTCATCGGCGTGTAAAAGGCCGGTGTGGCCAACTGCGAAGCTCCCAGGCCAGCCAAGGCCGAAGCTCAGGCAGTAGAGAGGAGGGCCCCTCGGAGCCACTGCCGGCTCAGCGCTTGGGTCCGCCTGGTCTCAGTTGATCACCGCTATGTCTGGGGAACGCAGCGCCGGCCGCGGCGCGCGGACACACGTGCGGCCCTTGATCGCACCTCCGCCAGGACGCGCGCCCTCCCACGGCCACCCGCCAGGCTTCCGAGCCCCCGCAGCCCAGAGCCTCACCCGGCGACACTCCCACGACTCAAACGCCAA
>NW_011494913.1:8023377-8024003 GCF_000754665.1 Bison bison bison | reverse complement strand
CACCGGCTGCGCAGGCTGCGCTGCTTGCCAGGCCTTTCTCGCCTCTCACGTGGAATCTGATACCTGGAAGCGCAGGACTCGTGATACTGACCCGCGCCAGCGCCTAGGGCCCGGAACTACGAGTCCCAGAAAGCCGCGGGAGGGCCACGCCCACTTCCGGCGCCATTCCCGGGGCTTTGCCAGAAGCTGCGCTGGAGGGTGTGGTGCAGTTCCCTGCGAAGTGTTCTTTGAAATTCGCAACTAGTTCCTTCAGGTTATCCTCATATGTGGTATTTTCTTTATTTCTTTCTTGTATTTATTTTCAGTTCAGTTCAGTTCAGTCTCTCAGTCGTGTTCGACTCTTGGCGACCCCATGAATCGCAGCACACCAGGCCTCCCTGTCCATCACCAACTCGCAGAGTTTATCCAAACTCATGTCCATCGAGTCAGTGATGCCATCCAGCCGTCTCATCCTCTGTCGTCCCCTTCTCCTCCTGCCCCCAATCCCTCCCAGCATCAGAGTCTTTTCCAATGAGTCAACTCTTCGCATGAGGTGGCCAGAGTACTGGAGTTTCAGCTTTACCATCATTCCTTCCAAAGAAATCCCAGGGCTGATCTCCTTCAGAATGGACTGGTTGGATCTCCTT
>NW_011494913.1:8008644-8023277 GCF_000754665.1 Bison bison bison | reverse complement strand
GAATATGCTGTCTAGGTTGGTCGTAACTTTCCTTCCAAGGAGTAAGAGTCTTTTAATTTCATGGCTGCAGTCACCATCTGCAGTGATTTTGGAGCCCAAAAAAATAAAGTCTGACACTGTTTCCACTGTTTCCCCATCTATTTGCCATGAAGTGATGGGACCGGATGCCATGATCTTCGTTTTCTGACTGTTGAGCTTTAAGCCAACTTTTTCACTTAAGTGCTACTGGGTGAAAAGGACGGAAATATCACCCGCAATTTCTTTTTCTTTAAAAACATTCTGAAATGAGTATCCCCCTTCTCACCTCTGAAGTTCATTCATTTAGCAAACATTTCAGGTCCTGCTATGTTCCAGGAACTGTCCAAGACGCTTACGCAAAAATAATCACCGTGGATGTTAAATTCTAGTGAGGTCTCCCACTAGAGCAGTATAGGATTTTGATAAAAGGTATAGTGTGTTATAAAAGTTTTATGTGTTAACGGAAAAAGCGGAGTTTAGTCGGGGTATTGAAGGTGTTGGGGATGTGTGGACTGAGACATGCCGGAACAAAGACTGAGGAAAGAAGGGAATCAGTCAGTTGTGTAATACTCAGGGGTTCGAACTCTTTCCTAAATGTACACAGACATGATTGTACAAACAGATACACTTTTTAAACAAAAATGGGGTCATACTGTGTATGGTAGTACTGTGTGTCATTGATTTACATGGAAATCTTGCTTCCTGAGACCCTTTTAGTTGTTAATGCCTTCAAAGAAATGGCACCATAATTCTCCCCAGTGGTGTCTCCATTATTTTCACTCCTCACTGAGTGATACAGGGCCTCTCAGTCTCTCCAGAATACTTTCTCTTCAGTTTTACCCTGGGGTGAAAGAGCTGTTGCCTAGACCTCTCCTCTGTACCTTTCCCCTTCCTGATGTATTAGCTTCCAATTGCTAGTGTAGTAAGTTACCACACATTTAGTGACATACAACAAACACAAATTTATTCTCTTACAGTTCTGGAGGTCAGATGTCTGAAATGAGTTTCACTGAGCTAAAGTCAAGACCCACGTCAAGACGGAGGATCTGTTTCCTTGCCTCTTTCAGGATTCCTATTCCTTGGCTTGTGGCCTCTTCCTCTGTCTTCAAAGCACATGACTCCAGTCTCTGCTTCTGTCAACACAGTATCTTCGGGGCTGATTCTTCCTGTGTCTCTCTTTTGAGGACTGATATGATTTACATTAGGCCCACCTGGTCAATTCAAGATAAATCTCTCCACTTGACAACCTTTAATCACATTTGCAAAGTTCCTTTTGCCGTATAAGGTAACAATCACAGTTTCTGGGGATTAGGACATGGAGACACTTTTGGGAGGCCCATGACATGTGGAGAGGCTCCTCTTCAGGGATACTCTCCTACCTTTTGTCTGAGGAACACAAACTATCTCCCCAGGACGCACTGCTTGCTGATTCATTGATTCTATCAGTCTTGCTCTGATGCTCACGCCTTCATGTTCTCACGTCCCTCCTAACCCAGCTTAAAGATAATCGCCCGTCATTATGAACAGTCTTTTGCCCCATCTTACCTGGTTTTATTCCCCTGATAAAACATCGAATCTAGTTGAATCCAGCTCCCTGCCTGTTCCATACTTGTACCTGTGTAGTAGATGTGGCCTGAGAAAAATGCAAGGCTCTGATGATTGGTCTCACTTTCAGTTCATGAGTGCTAAAGTCAAGTGGGCCCTCAATGCTGTCAAACTATCCTATTACATCTTCTTAGTCCATCCATCCTCCTCAATGATTATCTCACAGTTTTTCCTCTTTCTTCATACCTCCAACAACTGCTTCTTCCATCTCGCTCACAACTGATGACTTGCTTTCTATGGGAACAGAGAATTTTATACCCTCACACAAGTGCATTTACCCGCATCTCTCCATTGGAGCCTGTATGTCTACTTCCCATTCTGAATGAACAGCCCCCATTTCTGTTTAAGAAAACCCTCTATTTGTCCCTGAATCTTATCCCTTTTCTTACACATGAAGGCATTCTCCTCTCTCATCTAT
Organism: Bison bison bison; assembly: GCF_000754665.1. Lineage (NCBI taxonomy): Eukaryota > Metazoa > Chordata > Mammalia > Artiodactyla > Bovidae > Bison > Bison bison. Next base: position 8,021,236 of record NW_011494913.1, on the reverse strand, counting down.
ATTAACAGTTTTCATTCTATGAAAATTTGGGAGGTCTTAATTTGTGGCTTACATCTTATGCATGTTAAGGTCTTGGGATCCAGAGAAGCACTAGTTAGGGAGCACCTGAGGCTTTAGATCTTATCTGGGGAGCCCTTGGGTGACACACAGAAAGAAAGGTGGAGACACGTCCATTTCCTTCTGGGTGACCTACTCTGGGCTTGCAGTCCAGTGTTCATCCTTGCCTATGAGCAGCACTGTAGAGTAAGGGTTCTTCCTCACTGTTAAGATGAAGTCACAGAGGATGAGAGAAAGAGAGGCAGTGACTTGCCCAGGATTCTGCTTCTGGCAAATGGCCAAAGCCAGGGACCAAGCTCAGCATACTGCGTACTGAACGGGGGTCACTTTCACTATAGCGTGACGTCACCTCATCTTTTCAGGGTATCGCAATTGGAACAGGTCAGGTGAGAGATGAAGAAAGGAGTTTAGGACCCCGTGGGCCCTGCCTCCAGTCCAACCTGCTGGGGGATTACTCCAGCACAGAAAAGCACCAGACGAAGGTGGGCGGTGGCAGATGCAAGTCTGCCATGCTGGACTGCCTGGAAAGCTGGAGAAACCACAATTGGAGCTGGAAAGGGGAGTCCAGGTCTCCTATGTAGATATGAGCCCTGTCCGCAGCAGGCTGGCGCCTGACTGGAGCAAGGGCACACAGAGCTCCCTCTTCCAGATCTTTGTAAGTTCAAAAAATGTCTCCAGCTCTAGTACCCAAACTGTTGTCAGGATGTTCTCAAGAGCCATGGAAATGGGGAGGGTGATAAGGAGGGTCTCATCCAGTCATCTTCATTTTTCAGATTGAAAACTGAGGCCCAAAGAAAAGAAGAGACTTGTTCAAGGGCACCCAGGCAAGCAGCAGGGCAGCAGGAGAGAAGTTAATCTTGCCCAGTAATAAAGGGCTCTTGGTGCTGCCCTGTGAGGAGTCCAGGGAAGATGGCCTCAGGGCTGCCGAAGCCCCTTGTTATAGTGTACATGCTGCTACAAGCAGCTCAGCGTCATTGCTGCACTTACTCATCCAGACACGCTCAGTGCGTGTATTCAGTGTATCCAGTCACGTGAAGGGCTGCCTCTGTACAGCGCTTGCCCAGCAGCGATGGGAATGCAGCGAGTTGCAGTGGTTTCGGCGTTATGCATCCTGTCTCCTGCCCGTCAGCCTCTTCTCCCTGACTGGGCTCTGCATTGCTCAGCTTTATCCATACTCCAGCTGTCCACTTTGAGAGATGCCGGGCACAGCCAGCCAAGTCCACTAATAAGTAGGTAACAACTTAAGGGTGTCCCCCTCAATCCAAGGTTAAATGTATCATAGGGTATCCCAAAATATTAGAAATCTTAAAACCAAAAAACTGTGGCTTTTTAGATATTGCATTAGGATAAGAGAGATGTTTTTTAGAAAAGATCTATATGGAATGAATAGGGTTGGGTTGCCAGATTTAGCAAATAAAAATATAGTATGCCTAGGTAAATTTGAATTTCAGATAAACAATGAGCAATTTTTAGGAAAATATGTGTCCCCTGCAATGTTTTTTCTGAAATTCAAATGTTACTGGATGTCCTGTATTTCATCTGACAACTCTAGAGGAGCGGTATGCTTCCCAGAACTCCTGGAAAGACTAAGTAGGTAATTGACCTCCTGTAAGCCAACCCAACGGAGAAGGCAATGGCACCCCACTTCAGTACTCTTGCCTGGAAAATACCAGGCAGAGGAGCCTGGTAGGCTGCAGTCCATGGGGTGGCGAAGAGTCGGACACGACTGAGCGACTTCACTTTCACTTTTCACTTTCATGCATTGGAGAAGGAAATGGCAACCCACTCCAGTATTCTTGCCTGGAGAATCCCAGGGATGGGGGAACCTGGTGGGCTGCCGTCTATGGGGTCGCACAGAGTCGGACATGACTGAAGCAACTTAGCAGCAGCAGCAGCAGCAAGCCAACCCAAAAGATGTGCTAAGCCCTGCCTTCACCTCAGTCACATACTACAGAGAAAGAGGATCTGAGGCTAGCTGCCCAAAGCCCCTCAACAGGAGGAGACGTAACCAGCCTCTTCTGGCTCACCCTGTCCTCTGTCCTCTCTTCATATTTAGTGAAAATTCACACTTTCATTTCAGGAGCCAACCCAGAGCAGCTAAAGGGAGGGGGTGTGGATGAGACAGTCTGGGTTCAAATACAGGTTCTGCCAAGAGAAAACTGCACCATCATGAACGAGTTTATCAGTCACTAAGCCCTGATTTCTTTCTCTTTAAAATGAGGCTCACAATACTCGCCTTTTTGGCTGTGGTGAGGACTGCATAAAATAACGTGTAAGGTACTTATCGACATGCGTGCTCAGTCACTTCAGTTATGTCCAACTCTTTGCAACTCCGTGGACTGTAACCCAGTGGACTCCTCTGTCCCTGGGGATTCTCCAGGCAAGAATACTGGAGTGGATTGTCACGCCCTTCTCCAGGGGATCTTCCCAACCCAGGATTGAACCTATGTCTTTTATGTCTCCTACATTGGCCGCGGGTTCTTTACCATTAGCACCACCTGGGAATCCCGCTTATCAGCGACCTTGACAGGAAAAGTTAGCTGTGCTGTTCTCATTATTGGCCTCCAGGTGGCAGCAGTCACTAGGGACATGCCTTTGGATGTTTTGCTCACAATTCAGGCCTTGCTTGTCATGTGAAAATACGTAGTGGACAGAAGCGTTAAACGTAATGAATGTGTGAAAGCTTTCAGGGATAACTGAGCTGCCTTGGAAAATCAGAGAATACATACTGGTGAGAAACCATATCCATGTAATGAATATGGAAAATCCTTTAGGAAAATTCCAAGACTTATTAATCATCAAAAAATGCAAACAGGAGAGACAGTGTCACTGTAATAGATGTGGAAAATCTTTGAGGTACAGTTTATCCTTTGCTTTATCCTTTATCAGAAAACTCATAGTGGGGATAAATCCTATCAATATAATGATCATGGGAAAGCCTTTATGAGGAGCTCAGCCCTTATCGAACATAGGAGAATTCATACTGAAGAAAAACCCTATCACTGTAAGAAATATAAGAAATCCTTCAGGCCTTGTTGAATATCTGAAAATCCATCCTGGAGAAAAACCTTATGAATGTAATGAATGTGGGAAGGCTTTCCCTCAGAATTCAGGCCTTAAATGATATAAGGAAATTCATAATAAAATTCAGAATTTGAGCTATCAAATGTAGTTTGGTAAATCATGCAGAGAGAGTTTCTTTCTTTTTGACCATAAAAGAGACTTTCAATAAATTCCATACTTAACAAATATATTCTGTGACCCTCTGTCCTGGGAAACGTCTCACTAGTGACGCTATTCATCGTACTGTATACCACTATCTGGTTTATACCAGTGAAATATTTGAAGAGCCTAAATGTCTGTATGGAAACATTTAGTACAGAATGCTATGTAGCACGAAGAAGGCAATGGCACCCCACTCCAGTACCCTTGCCTGGAAAATCCCATGGATGGAGGAGTCTGGTAGGCTGCAGTCCATTGGGTTGCTAAGAGACAGTCACGACTGAGTGACTTCACTCTCACTTTTCACTGTCACGCACTGGAGAAGGAAATGGCAACCCACTCCAGCGTTCTTGCCTGGAGAATCCCAGGGATGGGGGAGCCTGGTGGGCTGCCGTCTCTGGGGTCGCACAGAGTCAGACACGACTGACGCGACTCAGCAGCAGCTGCAGCTATGTAGCAAGTGAAAGGAATGAGGCAGAGCTCTACTTACAATCATAGAACTATCTACATGATACCTTGTTAAGTTAAAAAAGCAAGTTGCAAAGAATTAATATTGTATAAAAATGGCCATACTACCCAAAGTAGTCTACAGATTTAATACAATCTCTACCAAATTACCCATGACATTTTTCATAGAATTAGAACAAGTAATCCTAAAATTTACATACAACCACCACAGACTCAGAATTGTGAAAGCAATCTTGAGGAAAAAGAACAAAGTTGGAGGCATAACCCTCCCAGACTTCATACAGTGCTACAAAGCTACAGTAATCAGAACAGAACGGTGTTGGCACAAAAGCAGACAGGGATCAGTGGGACAGACTAGCGAGCCTGGAAATAAACCAACACAGCCATTGTCAATTACCCTTTAACAAAGGAAAGAAGGACGCACGGTGGAGAAAAGACCGCGTCCTTGGCAGCGGTGTTGAGCAGGCAGCACAGCCGCATGCGAATCACTGAGGTTAGAACACTCCCTCATACTGTACACAGCAATACACTCAAATGGCCTAGAGACTTCGATGTAAGACATAACATCTTAAAAATCCCAGAAGAGAACATAGGCAAAACATTCTCTGATACAAATCATAATAATATTTTCTTAGGTCAGTCTCCCAAGGAAAAAGAAATAAAAGGAAAAACAAGCAAATGGGATCTAATAAAGCTTTGCACAGTATAGGAAACTAAGCAAAAGGAAAAGCAACCTATGGTCTGGGAGAAACACCCGCAAACGGCGTGACCAACAGGGCCGTAATGTCCAATTATATGAACAGCTCATACAGCTCAATGAAAAGTAAAAGCCCAATCAAGAAGATGGGCAGGAAACCTAAATAGATACTTCTCCAGAGAAGACATCGAGATGGCCAACAGGCACGAAAAGATGCTGAGCATTGGCATTTGTTGGAGAAGTGCCAATCAAAAACACTGTATATGCATATACACACGGTGAGTGGATCAGAAACGCTGTCTACGCGTATACACACGGTGAGTGGATCAGAAACGCTGTCTACGCGTATACACACGGTGAGTGGATCGCTTTTGTTGTACAAGCAGGAAATCCCTAGCAGGAAACCGCAAGCCACTTTTGACACAGTTGGTCACAGCATCTCCATACACTGTAGGATTTATTTTTGCATTTCAGTTTCATTTTTACCATTCTTGAAACAATAAAGCATAAGATGCTGAAAAATATTGCTTTTTTTCTTCTGTCTTCAATATTAAAATGGCTACACAAAAATTCCCTGATGTTGACAAGTTTTTAAAAAATGCATACTGATACGACAGCTATCACAATACAGTCTAATAAGATTGCTTTGAATGAAGTTACAGACAACTAAAGCACTACTAGATCCATCTTATGGGAAAAACCAAACAAACTTTTTGGCCAACTCAAAACTTCTTTATTTTGTAACTTGGATTGCATCTGTGTTAGCTGATCTAAACCTTACCTCCTGTTTTGTCAAAGGGAATGTTTAGTTTTAAACCTTAAGCTTTCCTGTGAACCATAAAACATAGTTTCCTGTTTTTATTTAATCAGTATTAAGTTGCTCCCCAGATTTTTCATTTTTTCAAAATAGTTTATCCTTAAGAAATATCTTAATATTGCTGTATAGCAAATAACCTGAAAATGTAGTGGTGTAAAACATAAGCTTTACTTTTTTGCGTGATTTTGTGTGTTTGGAAGTTGGCAAGAAAGTTCTAACTAGCGGGTTTCTCGTCTAGTTTTCATGAGATGTCATCTGGGGCTTTAGTCCCTCTGTAGAGTCTCCCGGGCAGGCATCTACTATGGCTCGCCCACATGGCTGAGAGTTGATGCTGACTGTTGGGAAGTAAGGTGAACCTGTCCACTGGAGCACTTACATACTGTTTGTCCAGCACAGTGGCCTTGAGATAGTCGGGAGTGTTTTATTTAGCACTTGGTTGTCTCCAGAGTAGGTGTCCTGAGAATCATGCAGACCTTTTCAGACTTTTAAAGGGCTTTTTAGACCTGTTCTGGGAAGTCATGAGCATCACTTCTACCATGTTTCATTGTTTGAAGCTGCCACAGGCCTACCTGGATTTAAGGGGAGATGATATGGACATGAGATGGGTATCAAAGAACTTCTGGGCAGTGTTTTAAAATTACTTCATTGTTAAACTTTACATACTTTATCTATAAAGTGTACTTTACATATCTACACGCATGCATAGGTTCTAAGTGTTAAGTTCAGTTTTGACAGCTGTATAGACCCATGCGTCTATCACCTGAAGGATAGAATATTTTTTCTTTGTGAGCTTGCCTTGTGCTTCTTTCAAGTAAGTCCCTCCCTCATGTTCATAGAGGCAACCACTGTTTGATGTGTTTTAACACAGATTAGTTTTTTTTCTATTCTGTGAAATCATATAAATGGAATTATGTATTTTTGTGTGTATGTTTGGGTTCTTTCACTCAACACAAATTTTTGAGATTTTTTTCTATGTTATTGCATTTATCAGTTTGAAAATTGCTGAGTGGTATTTTATTATATGACTGTACCATAGTTTATTACCTTGCCTGTTATTGGACCTTTGGGCTGTTTTCAGTTATAAATAAATAAGGATGATATGAACATTTTTATATGCATCTTCAAATATTATCAGGGTACTTTAGGAGCAATATTGTATTACTGTTGAAACCCAAGGGGTGTCCCTGGTGATTCAATGGTAAAGAATCCGCCTGCCAGTGCAGGAGATGTGTGTTTGACCCCTGGATCAGGAACATCCCCTAGAGAAGGAAATGGCAATGGTATTCTTGCTTGGGAAATTCCATGGACAGGGGAGCCTGGTGGGCTGCAGTCCTTAGGGTCGCAAAAGAGCTGGACATGACTGAGTGACTAAACAATTCAAACCCATAGTATTTCTATGTTCAAAGACCTTTTGATAAAATTTACCTATTTTCTGCCAAGTTTCTTGGGATTAAGGAGCCTCCAGCCTATTAGGATCTACTAGAGGAAACCTATAGTTTATAGGATAAAGAAAGAATGATAATCTTATTAAGAAAACCATTCTATTTACATCATTCATAATTTTAATTACATAAAAGCTCACAATGAAAATTTAGAGATAGCTAAAGTTAAAAAATAAAAACGGAAATTCTCCCTTAAAAGTAACTTGTCTTCTCTAATATTCCTCAAATCTCATCTACTAGAGGTTAAAAAAAGTTAACAGATTATCCTTCCAAATTTTCCTCCATTGTGTCCATGCGTGTGTGCAGGTAGAGGACTGTGTTGTTGGAGGACTGGATCTTCATCACTGACTACTAATCAGCTCAGTAACCAGGACACTTACGCCCTTACTGGGCTTCCCAGGTGGCCTAGTTGGAAAGGACCTGCCTGCCAGAGCGGGAGATGCAAGAGTCATAGGTTTGATCCCTGGGTTGGGAAGATCCCCCGGAGGAGGAAATGGCAACCCGCTCCAGGATTCTTGCTTGGAAAATCCCAAGGACAGAGGAGCCTGGCAGGCTACAGTCCCAGGGGTCGCAGACTCGGACACAACCGAGCGACTAAGTGCACACACGTGGCCTTACTGGGTGATTCTGAGATACTGCTACTGCTGCCAAAGGGGGTGAAGTCATCGTATCTCTTTCCAACCTTTAGATACTTTTCTGCTCTTTGGCTATAGGCAAGGAATCTCTATCCTAGTTAGGAGTGGAAGACTGAAGTGATCCACAGTGCAGACTTAGAAAGGATCCTGTTTTGTAAGGGAAGTTTAGAGCCTCTGCTATGAACATGGGTGATTTGTTAGAATATGCTCTGGAGGCTATCATCCAGATAATACAGTGTTCAATATGAGGAATTATTAAATTTGCCTCATAAATTCTGCCCACTGATCTTGGTAAAACAAAATTAATTTGAATATGTAGAGAAGAAAAGAATCTTGGGATTGGTAATGGGCTGGATTTTTTGAATAGGCCAGTGGTGTCAAGTGCAAATATAAAACCTGTATCTGCTACATAAATCTCCAATTGTGTACTAAATTAATGCAGGTACCTTAGGAAATCAAATCAAAATAAATGGACAGAAGTTATGAACCATACGTGATAATGATAATAAACAAGACATTTATTTTTCATACTCATTTGGGGGGAAAAAAGAAAACTCAGTTTGCTCTACCCAGTGATGGTCTTTCTGAAGGAGTCTCCATTCATTCCATAAAATTGGATAGGCTGTTTAATCTCAGATGATTTTATGCTGTTAATTCATAAAGAGAACTTCCTCTGAAGAGAGTGGTTACAGGGTGAGCCTTTGTGAGCAGCTTCGCTGGTGCGCAGCCAGACTCCCTCTCTGAGTGAAGCTTTTCCCACACTGGCCACACAGATAGGGCGTCTCTCCTGTGTGGATTTTGCCATGCAGAACACAATTCCCCCTGGTGTGGAAACTCTTCCTGCATTGTGCACAGGCATAGGGTTTCAGGCCTGTGTGGACTCTGATATGAACAATTAAACTTCCTTTCTGACTGAAGGCTTTTCCACACTGATCACATCTATAGGGCTTCTCACCACTATGAACTCTTCTGTGAACAGCAAGGTTACTTTGATTCCTGAAGCTTCTCTGACAAATAGCACACTCATAGGGTTTCTGTCCCGTGTGGAGTCTTTCATGAACGGCCAGACTACCTCGTTGACTAAAGCTTTTCCCACACTCCTTGCACTGATAGGGCTTCTCTCCTGTGTGTATTCGCTGATGTGTAACAAGATTGCCTTTGGCCCTAAAGCTTTTTCCACAATGGGTACACTCAAAGGGCTTCTGACCGGTGTGGATTCTCTCATGTAATGTTAGACTACCCTTCTGCCTGAAGGACTTTCCACATTCCTGGCACTCATAGGCCCTCTGTCTCACTCCAGGTGAATCTTCCTGTAGTGTCTTAGAATCTGGGGATTTTTGTTCCAGCTTCTCTCTTCTGAAAGAACTCTGGAAATCCCAGCTTGAGGATCCTGTGGCCTCAGACTGATCATATTTGTGGTGGGCTTCTGTCATCACATCTGGTAAAATGAGAGGGAAGTCATGTAAGAAGCACCAATATGCTGAGTGAGAAGAACAGGGAAAAAAGAAACAGTGCTTTGAGTGCTCATTATGTGCCAAATATTATACTATAAACTTTGCACAGATAACTTAATCCCGAAAACAATTTTTTGTTACAGTTAAGGAAATGAACGTATAGGGAGGCTGTCAAAGATCACTTGGCTAGGTAAGCACAGAATTAGGATTCAGACACAGGCATGCTCTGTAGCAGTGTACTGCCTCTAAATTTAGTTTAATTTAGCTTCCCAAATAGTCTTGTGTATAGACATGATTATCTCCATTTTACAGATAAGAAAACAAGCCAGAAAAATCAAACTATATAAGATCACATTTAGTCCCATACCGAAGTTTTATCTGACACCAAGACAGGTGTGGATCCAGGTTGTATGGGGCCTAAAGTTTTAAATTTTGGAGAGATTCCCATTAAAAAGCAGTATAAAAGTAGGGATAGGACCTTGAAGAGACCGGTGTAAGGGAAAGCTCCTGAAGCTTAAGTGTTGTAGGCTTCATGAGAAATCTACCTCTGCTCTAGTCTGCTCTCCCTAACAGTGGAGTAGAGTAAGCCTACGCTGTCAGGATATATGCAGCAAAATCCTAGGTACTTTACATCTATTCATTTTAGTCACTGCAGACCTGCAAGATAGAGCTTACTGTCCCATTTTGCAGATGAAGAGCCTGGTGCTCAAGAAGGTTAAATAACTTGTCTGATACCACAGATCCAGTCATGGCAATCATAGAATTTGATCCAGGGAATTTTCCCCTTTAAAATCCATGCTGTTTCAATCTGCTAAGCTATGGTGAAACTGAAGTCAGTTTTGGTTTGGAAGTTTTTCTCAACCCTTCCTATGCAGATATTGACAGTACTTCCCAACACTGCCCTGTATATGAGCCTCCTACTGCACTTTAAATATGAGTCCATTCATCACTAATAATAGTTTTCTTGGAGTCATCCTAGGTAGATTTCAACTTGTTCCTCTGTCTTACCATTTCTCATTCAGTCACTGTGCTGAGATTTAAAACTGCTCATTCATTTTCTCAGATACCACCTCCATATCAAGACTGTTCCCTTGCTGTTTCTAACTCAAGCTTGTAGGCTTTCCCTGTAACCCCTAAAAATAGTGAGCTTCACCAAAGGAACATCTTCTCTGCATCCCCAGCCTGTTGTCCAGTGCTGAGAACAGGGACACTGATTATTGTGACTTGGCATCCCAGCAATCAACAGACTCACTGAAAAAGGCTACATTCTGGGCATATCTTCCATGACAGTCCAGCAGGGTAGCTGTTGGAAATCCAAACATGTCCACTCCTGCTGTATGAGCTTAATCACCACCTCTTCATATGATTCTTCCATGGGCTGTACTTGAGTACCTAGGGAGGGAAAAACAAAAACAGGAATGGATAAGAGAACTGATAAGTGAGAACAGTCAAGAGGAGCTCTGGTTTGGGATACGAGTGAATGGAGGGAATCCTGCTTGCCTGATATAATACCAGTCATCTACAACATGACTGCAAAATGGACCAAGAGGCACCATAGCTACTCATAAATGAGTCCAGGAGGAAGCAAGAGGTCAAAAGCAGAGAAGACAAAAAGTAAACATGTTTCTCTTCCTGCCAATGCCAAGAAAATGGTCCTTACTATTTGTACCTTAGCTTTCGCATGGGATCTTCCACTTCCTTCCCCCACCTAACTGCCTGCTATTTTATCCTCCAAGTTCCAGAGGAATTCAGAATATAAAAAACAACATTTCAGCCTTAATAATTGGTTCTGTGATTGAAATGTCTGACTCTCCTCTCCAGTCCCCTCTAAATTATTAGGACAGAACAAGAGCTTTCATATTTCCTTTTAGCAGTTCTTTGGAGGCTCTGCAAGATATGAGAATACCGGTTCTGAGGAGGCATACTACTTGTCAATTCTTGGAAAAAGAAGAACTACTCCAGATTCCAAATCCAAGTAACTTGCCCCAAGTCCCAGAGCCAGTATGGAGTCAAGGTGGAGCAAAGGTTCAAATCCAAGACTTCTTGGATCCAAAGCCTATGTCTAGACAATTCTTTACTTTCTCATCAATAAAAAGTGAACGGAACAGAGCTTGACCAGACTTTACTATTCTTCCAGATCCTAGGAACCCTCCTGCTCCACATTATCATTTCCTATTTTGGGGGGAATATTCTTATTTCTGGACCCTAATTACTGAATTCTTGTATTAATGCAGTGGTTCAGTGTGTATAATCTTTGTTTCCCTCTAACATATCCCACGAACACGCTGGCCTCCTGATTTAATGAATAGCAGTGTGATGCTACAGTTCTTCGTTAACCCAAGGGTCTGGTCTTCTTGACAGCCGCACTTTCTGTTACACCTTGTGATGACTGTAGAGACATTAAAAACTCTTATTTGAAAGACTCAGCTCCAGTTTGCATCGCAAGCCACAAAGCAATGCCCTATTGGTGTCAGGACATCATAGCACCATTCACTTGGAAGTCCTAGGTGTTACTGATGAACCATACATCCACCGAGCGTCACTGAAAAGTACATAGGTACCTGCTGCCCGAGGCTGGACCCTGTCCTTGGTGAGTCAGCAAAGAGTTTGCTCAGAACACCTTGGATAGAATTTTCAGCTGTGCCTCTCTACATGCTGTGAGATATTCAAGTAACAGCTCAGCTGTTTCAAGAACCTCCTGATTAATGAAGGGAAATTTCCATATTTTTCCTCCATAGATTCCACAGGTGTGCGGAATCAAATTCTTGAAGATTCTGTAGAAAGACACTTTATAATAGAAAATAGTGTTTTTTCCTATCAAGAAAGCCCTTATATCCTGCTCACAATGAGGCCATGAGAGACGAATCCTACCCTCTGTCTCCCCTTAACCGACACTGGGGAAGTAACCAAACAGCCCAGACCTATTCACTTACTTAATAAATGCTGTGATATCAAGTAGCTTCTGGGAGACTCACAAACGTGAAGGGCCTCTGACATGACCTAACAGACTTAAGGCCTAAAGTTGCGAGTCTTCAGTGAAGGACCAGGACAGGGGGAACTCTGCTGTACCCGGGGCATAGCTTCAGGACTGGGAGATTCTGGGGAGCGGTGATTATTTTCCCCGCACACCGGAATTCACTTTGTCCTTTCCCATTTCCCCACTCAGAGGAATTTGTCCTTTCTTTCACCCAGCCTAGAGACTGCATTTCCCGTCTCCATCTTCTGAAGCCCTCCCCGCGGGCCCAGAGGCACACCTGCCCGTGGTCCCTCCCGCGTCTCCAGGTGCGGGGCCTTCCCGCACTCCCCGGCCCGCCTTGCGGAAGAGGGGCCCCTGCTCCTCCCGACAGACTCTCTGCCATTCCCGCCTCAGCGATTTCCCCACCCGGACCCGCGCCGGACCTCAGCACCCCGCTCTCCGGTCCAGCTAGACCTTTTCTTGCGGGCCGCAGACCTCTCGCCTCGCAGCTGGCCTCTCTTGGGAGGCTCCAGGCTGGTCAGGCCTGCTCAGGGACGCGAGGGGGTGGGGGTCGGAGGCGGCGGCCTGAAGGCGGGGCCCTGCCTCGTCTGGGTGTACTGACCCAGCCAGCGGCCTCACTCACCACAGCCGCGCGCGCCCGCAGACAGACAAAGGCCGGCACCGAGCCCTTAGGAACGCCGGCGCGAGCGGACCGGACTACAACTCCCAGGAGGCTCCGCGCGAGCCCTAGCCCCGTGCCTTGGCGGCCCCGGCTTCCCCGAGCACTGTGGGAAACGTAGTTCGGCGATGCGACCCGCCGCTCCGGCTCGGGGGGGGGAGGCGG
>NW_011494913.1:7994114-8008544 GCF_000754665.1 Bison bison bison | reverse complement strand
CCCCGCCGCTCGGGCTCGGCGGGTCTAGGCGAGCGCTGGGCGCTCAGGTCACTCCTGTTTGGACCGAGTAAGAGGCGCCGAGTTGTTCGCGGTCGTAGAACGACGACCAAGAGCGCCAAATGGCCGCTCAGATTAGCCAGGCAAGGGATGGCAGCTTGGTGAAGCCATCCTCCGAGCCAGGGTTCTTGCATGGCATTGTGGAAGGGAAGCGTTGGGAAGAAATGAGTTGATCAAGCCCGGGGTGCTTAGGGTTTTGTGTCGAGCAGTTTCCTGAGCCAAGACTAAGTGTTCTGAAATTAGAGTTCTGAAGCAAGGAGCAAATATTTCAAACGAAGTCTGTGGGAGAAGAGAATTTGAAACACCACTGGAGAATTCCAAGACGTAGTGTCGGAGAAGGCAATGGCACCCTACTCCAATACTCTTGCCTGGAAAGGCCCATGGACGGAGGAGCCTGGTAGGCTGCAGTCCATGGGGTTGCTAAGAGTCGGACAGGACTGAGCGACTTCACTTTGACTTCTCACTTTCATGCATTGGAGAAGGAAATGGCAACCCACTCCAGTGTTCTTGCCTGGAGAATCCCAGGGATGGGGGAGCCTGGTGGACTGCCGTCTATGGGGTTGCAAAGAGTCGGACACGACAGAAGGGACTTAGCAGCAGCAGCTTGGCAAAGATAATACAAGCTGGAATCAAGATTGCTGGGAGAAATATCAGTAACCTCAGATATGCAGATAACACCACCCTTATGGCAGAAAGCGAAGAGACACTAAAGAACCTCTTGGTAAAAGTGAAAGAGGAGAGTGAAAAAAGTTGGCTTAAAACTAAACATTCAGAAAACTTAAATCATGGAATCCAGTCCCATCACTTCATGGCAAATAGATGGGGAAGCAGCCGTGACATTAAAAGACGCTTGCTCCTTGGAAGAAAAGCTATGACCAATCTAGACACCATATTAAAAAGCAGAGACATTACTTTGGCAACAAAGGTCTGTCTAGTCAAAGCTATGGTTTTACCAGTAGTTGTGTATGGATGTGAAAGTTGGACTATAAAGAAAGCTAAGTGCCGAAGAATTGATGCTTTTGAACTGTGGTGTTGGAGAAGACTCTTGAGAGTCCCTTGGACTGCAAGGAGATTCAACCAGTCCATCCTAAAGGAAATCAGTCCTGAATATTCATTGAAAGTACTGATGCTGAAGCTGAAGCTCCAATACCATGGCCACCTGATGCGAAGAACTGACTCATTGGAAAAGACCCTGATGCTGGGAAAGATTGAAGGCAGGAGTAGAAGGGGACGACAGAGGATGAGATGGTTGGATGGAATAATTGAATTGATGGACATGAGTTTGAGTAAGCTCCGGGAGTTGGTGATGGACACGGAGGCCTGGCGTGCTGCAATCCATGGGGTCGCAAAGAGTTGGACACGACTAAGTGACTGAACTGAACTGAACAGATATTTTGGGGTCTTTCTTTGGTTTCACTTATGACCACCAGAGGGCACAATAAAATAAATTTTTTTTTCCCTTGCCTTTTCTTTGCTGAGAAGTCCTGGATGAGTTCTGGGCTGTTTATTTGACAGGCAATTCACGGGGTCGCAAAGAGTCGGACACGACTGAGCGAGTGAACTGAGCTGAACTGATGGGGTTTGTGGTGGTGGCGGCAGTGGGGTGGAGGAAGAGCCAGGCTGCTTGAATGTTAGTTTCAGAAGGGATCGAGGAAATTTGGGTTTGCCCACCTTCCACTGGACCTAGTGCGTGAGTGCTTGGTGGTGTTTGACTCTGTGACCTCACGGACTGTAGCCCAAGAGGCTTCTCTGTCCATGGAATTTTCCAGGCAAGAATAATGGAGTTGGTTGCCATCTCCTTCTCCAGGGTATCTTCCAGACCCAGGGATCAAACCCATATCTCTTGTGACTCCTGCATTGGCAGGTGGATTCTTGACCAACTGTGCCACCTGCAGATTTTTTACAGTCTGAGCGACCAGTGAAGCCACCAGGGAAGCCCACCTTCTGTCGCAGGGAACATCAAAATGAGGGCCCTAAACCCTGGCGGGAAAAGAAAAGAAAAAGACGTGATTTATAGCAGGAATTAGTACATGGATATAATTTCCAGGAAAAAAAATAATGGATTTCTGAACAGGAAAATCTGCTAGCTCAGATTGCAGTTGAAGTTCACTCCTGGAGCACCAGAGAGGGGGGGATTTTGCTTCTCTTCTTTGTGTTGAAAGTGCTTCAGAAACTCAGAAGGGCAGAATTAACCAATTCTAACTCATCCATGCCCCAAGAGGGCAAACAATCCTTCCAGAATAACAGTGCTAAATTAGAAAAGAAATTTATCAAAGTTCCTTTCCGGCCCAAAGATTTTTTTTGAAATCATTAAATAACTTCCAAGGACCATCTTCAGCCCTATGGTAGAAAGTATACCAATATAAAAGTCACACACCTGTCATAAACCCATCCTTTTGCGACTTTGGGCAGATCACTTCAAATGACTCAAATGACAACGATCTTGCTTGTGTCACGGAGTGGTGAAGGTTAATTCTGGTAGTAACGTTTCGCTTTTTGAAAACATAAGACAGCGTATGTAAGGGTTTCATGTTGCCCAGGGGGCCTAGAACTAGTCTCTCTCCCTTAGACCTCCCACAGCGCTGTCAGTATGCAGTTTATGATCCTTACACCCTTCTCTGCTACATCAGCAAGTTATATACATGTCTTCTCTTGACTATGAGAGCAAGATCTTGACCCGGGACATTTGTGAACCTCTTCATTCCTGAGCAGTGTCATACATGTTCAGTTCAGTTCAGTTGTTCAGTTGTGTCCGATTCTATGGACTGCATTACACCAGGCTTCCCTGTCCATCACCAACTCCCGGAGCTTACTCAAACTCATGTCCATCAAGTCAATGATGCCATCCGACCATCTCATCCTCTGTCATCCCCTTCTCCTCCTGCCTTTCCCAGCATCAAGGTCTTTTCAAATGAGCCAGTTCTTCACATCAGGTGGCCATAGTATTGGAGCTTCAGCTTCAGCCTCAGTACTTCCAATGAATATTCAGGACTGATTTCCTTTAGGATGAACTGGTTGGATCTCCTTGCAGTCAAAGGGACTCTCAAGAGTCTTCTCCAACACCACAGTTCAAAAGCATCAATTCTTCGGTGCTCAGCTTTCTTTATAGTCCAGCTCTCACATCCATACATGACTACTAGTAAAACCACAGCTTTGACTAGACAGACCTTTGTTGGCAAAGTAATGTCTCTGCTTTTTAATATGCTGTCTAGGTTGGTCATAACTTTTCTTCCAAAGAGTAACCATCTTTTAATGTCATGGTTGCAGTCACCATCTGCAGTGATTTTGGAGCCCCCCAAAATAAAGTCTCTCACTGTTTCCATTCCTTCCCCATCTATTTGCCATGAAGTGATGGGATTGGATGCTATGATCTTAGTTTCCTGAATGTTGTTTTAAGCCAACTTTTTCACTCTTCTCTTTCACTTTCATCAAGAGGCTCTTTAGTTCTTCTTTGCTTTCTGCCATTAGGGTGGTGTAATCTCCATGTCTGAGGTTATTGATATTTCTCCTGGCAATCTTGATTCCAGCTTGTGCTTCACCCAGCCCAGCATTTCTCACAATGTACACTGCATATAAGTCAAATAAGCAGGGTGACAATATACAGCCATGACGTATTCCTTTCCCGATTTGAAACCAGTCTGTTGTTCCATGTCCAGTTCTAACTGTTGCTTCTTGACCTGCATACAGATTTCTCAGGAGACAGGTCAGGTGATCTGGTATTCCCATCTCTTTAAAAGTTTCCAAAGTTTGTTGTGATCCACACAAGGGCTTTGGCATAGTCAATAAAGCAGAAGTGGATGTTCTTCTGAAACTCTCTTGCTTTTTCAATGATCCAGCGGATGTTGGCAATTTGATCTCTGGTTCCTCTGGCTTTTCTTAATCCAGGTTGAACATCTGGAAATTCACAGTTCATGTACTGTTGAAGCCTGGCTTGGAGAATTTTGAGCATTACTTTGCTAGCGTGTGAATTAAGTGCAATTGTGCAGTAGTTTGAGCATTCTTTGGTATTGCCTTTCTTTGGGACTGGAATGAAAACTGACCTTTTCCAGTCCTGTGGCCACTAGTGAGTTTTCCAAATTTGCTGGCATACTGAGTGCAGCACTTTCACAGCTTCGTCTTTTAGGATTTGGAAGAGCCCCACTGGCATTCCCTCAGCTCCACCTCCAGCGGCATACATGCGGCCGATGTCTAGTAGGGAGGGCATGAGGCTTCGCTCAGTGATACCGGTGACGCTTCTCTTATTCTAACCCTAGAGCAGCAAAGCATACAGATTGGGAAAAACATGTCATCAGTCACTGTCATGGTGATATATGTAGAAAATCCTGTAGAAAATAAACATAAAATCAGTAGAAAATACTTTGAATTTTGTATGGTCACAGGACACAGTCAGTTAACAATTATATTCATACATAATGACAACACAGAATTAGAAAATGAAACAAAAGCACTTTTTATAATAGTGTCAAAACATCAACTATCTATGAAGAAATTAACAAAATACATACAAAATCTCTATACTAAAAGCTGCAAAACACTGCTGAGAAAAATTAAGGCAGACCTAAGTAAGTGGAGAGGTATATTATGTTTATTGATTCAGTTAAGACGGCATTTCTCTTGAAATGGACTTATAGGCTCAGTGGAAGTCCCAGCAAGACTTTTTAATTTATTTAAAAAAATTATTTTATTTTTGGTTGCGCTGGGTCTCCATTGCTGCACCTGGGTTTTCTCCAGTTTTGGAGAGCAGGCTTCTCATCGTGGTGGTGCCTCTGTTGCAGACACAGGCTCTAGGCTTGAGGACTTCAGTAGCTGCAGCAGGAGAGCTAGTTGTGCAGGCTCAGTAGCTGTGGTGCATGGGCTTCACAACTGCTGCTGTTGCTCCGAGGCATTTGGAATCTTCCCAGACCAGGCATCAAATCCATGTCTCCTGCATTGGCAGGGAGATTCTTATCCATTGTGCCACCAGGGAAGTCTCCAGCAAGACTTTTTAAGACGTAGAGAGCTGATTCTAAAATTTACAGAGAACGGCAAAGAATCTAGAATAACTACAACAATCTTAAAAGAGGAACAAAGTTGGAGAACTTATCTAACCTGATTTCAAGAGTTATTATAAACTAAGTAATAAGGAGAGTGTTTATTGGCACAAGAATAGACAAACCAATGGGACAGAATAGAGAGTCAAGAAACAGACTCACACAAACAGTCAATGAATTTTCTACAGCGGCACCAAATCAACCCAATTGGGAAGAAGTTCTAATAAATACAGTGTTTAACACTGAATAATTGTACTTAAAAAAAAAAAAGAAACCCAATCCCTATCTCACTACATACACAAAAATTAAGTTGAACTATAGCCCTAAAAATAAAAACTAGGACCACAAAGTATCTACAAAATTACATAGGAGATTGTTTTTATGACTTTGGAGTAGGCAAAGTCTTCTCAGATAGGACAGAAAAGCACCAATCATTGAAAAATAATAAATTAGCCTTTGTAAAATATTTCTATTAAAATGGGAAAGGACGTAGACATTTCTCCAAAGATCATCTACAGATGGCCACTAAACACACACAAAATGCACACATCACTAATCACTAGGGGAATTAAATCAAAACCATGTTGAGATACTCGTCGCAGACAATAGGAGGCCATTATACACACATTTATGTCGGGATTTTGCTGAGGATGCGGCAGAATCGGACCCTTGTGCACTGTTGGTGGAAACGTAAGCTGGCACTGCCGTCGTGCAAACAATACGGCACTTCTCAAAAAGGTCAACATAGCAATTCCACCTCTGGATAAATACCTAGAGAATCAAAGCACAGACTCGAACAGACATCTGAATACCAATGTTTATGGCAGCATTATCCACAATAGCCAAACGTGGAAACAACCCACATGCCCATCCATGGATGAATGGATGAGCAAAACGTGTGTGTACCTGAAATGCAATATTATTCAGCCTGAAATAGGAAGCAACTCTAACACATGCTACAGCATCGGTAAACCTTGATAACCTTGAAGCCAGTCACAAAAGGACAAATATTACGTGGTTCCATTTATGTGAGGTGCCTGGAGCAGTCCAATTCATAGAGAGGAATGTGAATGGTGGCTGCCAGCAGCTTCAGGGAGGGAAAAATGGGAAGTTACAGTTTAATGGGTACAGAGTTTAGTTTGGGATGATGCAAAAATTCTGGAGATGGATAGTGCTGATGGTTTTACAACAATGTGAATGTTTATTCCATGCCACTGAGCTGTATATTTAAAAATGGTTAATTTTGGCATGTATATTTAGTTGCAATAATACAGAGAGTAAGAAAAATTTCATTAACACTGTGTACATATTTGTCATCACGGAATTCGTGAAGGCAAAGGCAAGCCACAACTTCTGTGATGCGTCTAAAGGACGCAGCAGAGGCTAATGCCTGTCTTTAACGGCACGCCCAGCTTGTTCCAAAGTTCCTCAGAGGCGCCTGCGCTAAACACAGTCAGCTAACGCTTCCTAGGAGCTTGCTCTGTGTGTGGACCCTCTTCCAAGTGCTCGAAGGGTGGAGTAATTTTTATTTATTTATTTGGTTGTGCTGGGTCTTTGTTGCGGCATGCACGATCTTTTAGCGGTGGCCTGTGGGATCTGGTTCCCTGATCTGGGATTGAACCTTGGCACCCTGCCCTGGGAGCCGGAACTCTTAACTACCTAACCATCAGAGAAGTCCCTCTATGGGTGGTGATTTGTGTTTCCTCTTCACAGCTTTAAGAGGCAGGTAATTACCCTCCTGAGGAAGGGGGTTAAATCAGGGGAGCCATGGTGATGAGCATGCCACAACCCCCAAGGCAAGAAGCGGAGCCGCAAAGCCTCTGTGGTCCAGCCCCAGGCTCATACCTCTGACCACTGGAGACCCTGTTTCCCGCATATCCCCTTCCAGCTCCCTCTGCCACTCCTCAGGCACTTGCTGTCCTCTTTTCATGTACAGAATCCCGTTCTGTTTTGAGGAAGTGAACGCAGCGGGTCTGCGCCCCAGCTCTTCTGTGCCACTGCTGCCACAGGAGCCCTTGTGAGGCCACCTGACACTGCTTTTGGAAGCAGGCAGCAGGTCAAGCACTCTAACCTGCTTGTCTTCTTGGGAGACTTGTTCTTTCATATATCCTCTCTTGTTCCCAAATGTTCTTTCTTTTTTCAGAAAAAGATGTTTTGGGGATAAGAACAATACAACAATAGAAGAATACTGAAACAAAGAAGAAAAATTTGTTACTAATTCTGTCAAACAGAATTGGAGAAGGAAATGGCAACCCACTCCAGTGTTCTTGCCTGGAGAATCCCAGGGACGGGGGAGCCTGGTGGGCTGCCGTCTATGGGGCCGCACAGAGTCGGACACGACTGAAGCGTCTTAGCAACTGTCAAACAGAGAAAAGTATCATAAACATTTCTGTTAAAGGCACAATGTGGTCATAGTGGTAAATAAAAATTGCCCATTCAATCAAATGGATATTATTAATGATAACATAATCATTCCCACACTGTTGAACATTTAAGATGCTTCATATTTGCAATTTAATGTTGGGTGGTATTCTAAAGCCTACACCCCCCCTCCCCCAATTAGGATAATTTTACACTCCTCTCTTGTTGCAGCAGCTTCGGTTGCTGCCCCTCCCTTCTGGAGGTCCCTCAGAGGTACTCCTGCCCACTTAGAGATTTTGGATCCCCCCAGTAAGTTGGTCTCGGAGACTCCCTGTGGCCAGAAGTCACCTTGGAGCCCTTCCCTGCCTGAAAGTCTCTTTGGCTTATATGTCAGTGGATGGAAAAGGGGCAGCCACAGAGGACCCCAGAAGCAGCGGAGCACGTGTTGCCACACAGACACAAATCACCTCCTTGAGCAGCCTCTTGGCTCAGATTTGGTACCCACAGTTGGCGAGTTGGTGTGCCCTCTGGACATCTTGTGGTCCGTAGGCCCTGTGGAGGGTCCCAGAGGAGCTCGCTGAGCCCAAGTGATTTCCAAGAATTAAGAACGATGTTACTTAAAAGACCGCTTAGCAAGTGCTTTATAAAGACAGATGCGTTAGCAGTGGAAGAGGGAACGCCTGGCGGGCTCTGAGCACTTCGCTCGCCGGGCGCGCTGACGACTGCAAAAGGGCCCGCCGTGGACCGAGACGCGTCTTTCCTGGAAGCTTCCAGCAGGGGGCAGGGCAGGCACGTTTAGGAACCTCTTTCCTGACTGCACCGGGCTTTACATTGCAGAATCACTGAAAAGGTTTGGAACGCACTATCTTTATTTATGAACTTAAGTTTATTGACTTTCCAAACAGAATCATTCCATCCCGAAGGAATTCTTTAAGAAAAACAACAGCATGTGTTACGATCAAGTGGATCCGGTGGAACTTGCTTGCTCCCCTTTCTTTGGACTTTATCACACGGATG
Source organism: Bison bison bison (assembly GCF_000754665.1). Classification (NCBI taxonomy): domain Eukaryota; kingdom Metazoa; phylum Chordata; class Mammalia; order Artiodactyla; family Bovidae; genus Bison; species Bison bison. Next base: position 8,000,079 of record NW_011494913.1, on the reverse strand, counting down.
TGACATCCAGAGCGCGGGTGGGGTCCGGCCTGTGAGAAACGGCAGGGGAGGTGGATTCCTCCTGATGCCGGCGCTTGAGGGTGCTGATTAAACGGACTCGCAGATTAGGGGGAAATGCGTTTGTAGTGGTCCACAGCTCCCAGTTAGACTTGGGCATGAAAGAAATGTAAGTATTTTCCATAATTCCAATCTAATTTCTTTCCATTTTATGCCTAACTCAACCACTTGGTTAATTCTGCCTAGTTAGTGATGGTTCAGCCATTTTAGATTTAAAACTGGCTGGCACACCCTCACCTCACCCTTAGGTTGACTATAGCTGGGAGGAACAGGCCTGGCTACCACTGCACACGTGGTACCATGGGGGCGGCTGCCTAGAAAGTGCTGATGGGTGAGCAGGTGGGGGCTCCTTCCTTCCTGTATGGATCAGAATGGATTGACCACTGGCCTGTGCTTTCTGTGCCAGAGGTGTTACGCTGAATGCCCTGTGTGCAAAGAAGGCAGTCTTCACAACATGTCTTCCCAGAGAAACCTCATATTCCTAGATAGAAGCTTCAACATGGAAGTTTAGTCTGGAGACGAGGAGATGGAAACTAGTTTTTAAAGCTGATCAAGGGCCTTGACACTCATGGTGGACATGGGATTGGGTAAGCCACAATACTCAGCCCTCCCCGCTCAGCATTCCCCTCCTGAGGTCCTGGAGAACACTCACCCTACATCCCCCACACCGGCCTTTGCCCACAAAGGACCCATTGTCTCTGCACCAGAGTGCTGGTGCTGAACTGCCCTGTGCAGCTGTCATAACACTGGAATCTGCTGGCTCTTCCTTGGACAATTGAGTAACCAGATCTGGGTCTGATGTTTGCACTTTCTGCTTGACCCCTACCCCTGGCCTGACAAGGGGCTCTCTGCATCCCAGGTCCCGTGAATTCCAGCTGACATGCACCTTAGGCTTCCCAAGCCTTCACTGTGCCCACACCTGTTTTGCTGTGGGAACTCTTGACCTGGATTCACAACCTGCCTGGGAGCACTGCAAATGTCCAGAGACTTGGGGGCACGGAGAAATAAACCACCCCCTGTTTCTTCTTTACCTGCTTCCCTAGAGTAAATGGCAAAGGTTTTGGTTTTAAATTTGGAATGGTGGACCCTATAGTCTTTGAAAATATCCCATGATCTCATTCTCTGACCCTTTTCCCTTTTCATTCTGACACCTGGGGATTTGTTGCTAAGTCCTGAAAGCCTGGAGCCATGTCATGGACTATCTTCTAGGGTTGCGTGCTTTTCCTCTTACACTTCACATGAGCAAAACCAGCTCTTTTGCTTTCACCTCCTGTTCTCACTCCAGCCTTTGGGTCAGGGGATCGCACATTCTGATAGTAATTTTGTGCAAAAAGTGTTCATTTCACTGTCACATAACTTCTATGACACAGCAACATTTTGTTGTGTTGTCCTCTAAGGAACAGAAAAACCAAGGCAGGAGGAGGCCGGGTGTTGGCCAAGGTCAGTGAAAAAGGTAAGCCTAACTCAAGTTCTTCTGGCTCTCTGCACCAAGTCTTTTCAAAATTAATAGAACCTCAGTGCTATGTGGACTGGCTGTGGCTTAGAAGGACTGTCATGCAATATGCTCGAGTTGGCAGGTGCTGATGGCCTCTTCCCCTCTCTGTCTCTCCAGGGTCTCTGGAGGCAAGTTGGTGGGACTCCCATTTACCTGAGAAGGGCCTTCTGTAGAACACCTTCATCATAGGTGAATCCTTCAGACACTGAACAAGAACAGCAATGAGATCTCTTTTTTCCTTCCTTCCTTTCTAGAAAGGAAAGGAAGCTGTGGAACAGAGATCTTTTTGTCATTTGTGTGACATTTTCTGGGACTCCTGTGAGTTAGTTGCTTCCCCTTCTATATTTCCCAATCCCAGGGCCACTGCTTAAATTGAACAAATGATCATTGCAAAACTTGAAGTGAGTGCTGTTCTAATTCACCATCGGGGTGGATGTTTATTACTATAATGATTTTCCAGCAGATGGCAGGAAAGTGTCATGAAGAGCAGGCGCCTTGTTCTCATTTGTGCGGCATCTCTGAATTAGCAGTGGATGTGCCCTTGTTACATCTGAGCTGGTGCCATAGCAGAAAGATGGCCACCATGAGCAAGTCCTGCACCTTGGTGCCCAGCTGAGGGAGCGGGGTGCCAGGGCCTCCCTTCCACTGCAGCCAGATGGGGCCAGGGCAGTGAGGTCTGGTCCTCAGGATTGTCTTGGTGGCTACAAAGGCTCTTCAAGACACATGATTTAGTCCAGAGTTTCTCAAACTGTGGCTGATGAGCCAGTCCAGCAACTGTCTGTTTTTGTTTGGCCAGAAATACAAGGATGGTTTTTATATTTTTAAATGGTTGGAAGAAAAATCAAAAGAAAATGATATTTTGAGACATGAGAAAGCTATATAAATTCAAATTTCAGTATCCACAAATGAAGCTTTTGGCACACAGCCATGCTCATTTGTTTACATATTGACTCTAGCTGCTTCTGACCTACAATAGCAGAGCTGAGAAGTCATGACAGATGCCACAAAACCTCAAATATTTTTCTCTGGCCCTTTACAGAACAATGTTGCCAACCCCTCAATTAGTCCTTTGGGACTTGCATTGGCTCCAAGCTATCACTGTATTTTTGGGTGTGCATACCTAAGCAGACGGTGAGCCAGGGCCAGAATGGGGCAGGAGACCCAGGGGCTGCTGATGCATGGTGGGTTCTGGAGAACCTTGGGAGTTGGAGATTATGGGTCCTATTCCAGGCCATATTACCCTACCCAGAGGGAGCAATGCTTTGGAGGAAAGTGATTTCTCCTCAGCCCAAGGCTTGCCTGCAGTTGCTACAGCCCTAGTTTTCAAAGATGGGTTTTGTTTCAGTATCCCTGTCTGCCCATACTCCAGCCATGACTCCTGGACCCAGCAGAAGACACCCAGCCTTTCAAGCTCCTTTGGTGACAGATTTGAGCATCTAGTTATGTCTTGTGCATGCTAAGTGGCTTCAGTCATGTTCGACTATTTGTGACCCCATGGACAGTAGCCTGCCAGGCTCCTCTGACCATGGAATTTTCCAGGCAAGAATACCGGAGCAGATTGCCATTCCCATCTCCAGGGGATCTTCTTGACCCAGGGATGTCTCCTGCATTGGCAGGTGGGTTCTTTACCTCTAGTGCCATCATGTCTTAACCCTGCATAAACTGTCAGGTGATTTCTAACAAAGTGTGATGGGGAGCCTCCATGACCTTCTGGATAGTAAGGTGGAGTTGGATGTACACAAGAGGTAGCCATACTCTGAAAACCTAAACTTGAAGCCCTTGGGTTCTCTATAGAAACATCTTCAACAGATCAATTCAGTGAAAGTAATTTCCGCAACCCAGCAGTTGACTTCCTGGGCCACGTACTGTTTGAAATAGATATGCTTATAGGATCAAAGATGCACCATCTGTCAGGAAGCCTGGTTGTCTTCACTTTCAAAAGATATCCAAATTTCAGTTTTGCAAGATAAAAAGAGTTTGGGAATAGATGATGGTGATGGTTGCACAATAATATGAATGTTTTTAATACCACTGAACTGTACACTTAAAAGGTTAAAATGGTAAATTTTATATTATATGTATTTTACCACAATAAAAAAAATGTAAAACGGAAGTCCAGAATCCAACCACTTACCTCCTCCTCTGCTGCCACTTAGTACGAGACACTGCTACTTCATTCCTAAGGATTATTCTAAGAGCTTCTAAACAGATTCCCCTCCTTCACCCTTGCTGTATTATAGACTCCTCTCAATGGAGCAACTGGAATGATCCTTTTAAAATGTCAGAGCACTCAAGGACCTCTTACGTTCAAAATCTGCAATGCCTCTCAGCTCCCTGAGAACAGAGGCTAAAATCCATCCCGCTGTCCTGACCTGCTTCCACAGTCTGGCTCCTGCATCTCTGTGACCCTCTGCCCTCCCTCATTCCAGTCTCTCCCCCATGGACTCCTTGCTATTCCTCTGGGACACCAGGCGCGTATCCATCAAGAAGGTTCATGCTTTAGGGTAACTCTTGCTGGAATATTCCTCCCCAGATGTATTCCTTCGAGCTTTTGCCTAGATATCGTTTTCTCTGTAAGGTCCAATTTGACTCTCCTTAAGACTCAGCCTTTCTCCCCACTCCTTTGTGCTGCTTTGTTTCTTATACTATAGTGCTTACTTATCCCTTCTGGCATCATATATGGTTTGTCTATTTGTTATCCACTGCTTATTCTTGCTAGAATGTAAACTGCATGAGGTTAGGCATGTTTATTTATTTATTTGTTTATTTTTGCATTGGCTTAGAATAATATCTGGAACATTGAAGGTGCTAAACACATAGTTTTTTTAATATAAATTTATTTATTTTAATTGGAGGCTAATTACTTTACAATATTGTAGTGGTTTTGCCATACATCAACATGAATCTGCCATGGGTGTACACGTGTTCCCCATCCTGAACCCCCTTCCCACCTCCCTCCCCATACCATCCCTTTGGGTCATCCCAGTGCACCAGCTCCGAGCATCCTGTATCAGGCATCGAACCTGGACTGGTGATTGATTTCACATATGATATTATACATGTTTCAATGCCAAACATTGAATTATACATGTTTCTCCCAAATCATCCCACCCTCGCCCTCTCCCACAGAGTCCATAGACTGTTCTATACATCTGTGTCTCTTTTCTAAATTCCATATATATGTATTAGTATACTGGATTGGTGTTTTTCTTTCTGGCTTACTTCACTCTGTATAATAGGCTCCAGTTTCATCCACCTCATTAGAACTGATTCAAATGTATTCTTTTTAATGGCTGAGTAATACTCCATTGCATATATGTACCACACAGCTTTCTTATCCATTCATCTGCTGATGGACATCTAGGTTGCTTCCATGTCCTGGCTATTGTAAACAGTGCTGTGATGAACATTGGGGTACACATGTCTCCTTCAATTTTGGTTTCCTCAGTGTGTATGCCCAGCAGTGGGATTGGTGGGTCATATGGCAATTCTATTTCCAGTTTTTTAAGGAATCTCCACACTGTTCTCCATAGTGGCTGTACTAGTTTGCATTTCCACCAACAGTGTAAGAGGGTTCCCTTTCTACACACCCTCTCCAGTATTTATTGCTTGTAGACTTTTGGATAGCAGCCATTCTGACTGGCATGAAATGGTACCTCATTGTGGCTTTTGATTTGCATTTCTCTGATAATGAGTGATGTTGAGCATCTTTTCATGTGTTTGTTAGCCATCTGTATGTCTTCTTTGGAGAAATGTCTGTTTAGTTCTTTGGCCCATTTTTTGATTGGGTCGTTTATTTTTCTGGAATTGAGCTGCAGGAGTTACTTGTATATTTTTGAGATTAGTTGTTTGTCAGTTGCTTCATTTGCTATTATTTTCTCCCATTCTGAAGGCTGTCTTTTCACCTTGCTTATAGTTTCCTTTGTTGTGCAGAAGCTTTTAAGTTTAGTTAGGCCCCATTTGTTTATTTTTGCTTTTATTTCCAATATTCTGGGACGTGGGTCATAGAGGATCCTGCTGTGATTTATGTCGGAGAGTGTTTTGCCTATGTTCTCCTCTAGGAGTTTTATAGTTTCTGGTCTTATGTTTAGATCTTTAATCCATTTTGAGTTTATTTTTGTGTATGGTGTTAGAAGGCATTCTAGTTTCATTCTTTTACAAGTGGTTGACCAGTTTTCCCAGCACCACTTGTTAAAGAGATTGTCTTTTCTCCATTCTATATTTTTGCCTCCTCTGTCAAAGAAAAGGTGTGCATAGGTGCATGGATTTATCTCTGGGCTTTCTATTTTGTTCCATTGATCTATATTTCTGTCTTTGTGCCAGTACCATACTGTCTTGATGACTGTGGCTTTGTAGTAGAGCCTGAAGTCAGGCAGGCTGATTCCTCCAGTTCCATTCTTCTTTCTCAAGATA
>NW_011494913.1:7967493-7994014 GCF_000754665.1 Bison bison bison | reverse complement strand
GTTTTTTGTATTTCCATACAAATTGTGAAATTATTTGTTCTAGCTCTGTGAAAAATACCGTTGGTAGCTTGATAGGGATTGCATTGAATCTATAGATTGCTTTGGGTAGTATACTCATTTTCACTATATTGATTCTTCTGATCCATGAACATGGTATGTTTCTCCATCTATTAGTGTCCTCTTTAATTTCTTTTACCAGTGTTTTATAGTTTTCTATATATAGGTCTTTTGTTTCTTTAGGTAGATATATTCCTAAGTATTTTATTCTTTTCATTGCAATGATGAAAGTTTTTTTTTTTTTTTTTTAAACTGTGTATTTTGTATTGGGCTATAGCTGATTACCAGTGTTGTGATGGTTTCAGGTGGACAGCAAAGGGACTCAGCCACACATATACAAGTATCTGTTCTGTCCCAAACCCCCCTCCCACCCAGGCTGCCACGTCACACTGAACAGAGTTCCATGTACTATATAGTAGATCTTTGTTGGTTATCCATTTTAGATATAGCAGTGAAAACACATATTTTTTGACTGATAAACTAAATGAATTCTAAGAAGCAAGCCTTCTCAAGTACTGAAGCTTGTATTTGAATTATAGGTACCTCACCCACTAACAAATTAGCTAAAAAGTTTGGGTTTTGTCTTAATGGGGCTCCTAGTCAGGATCCATGAGGCAGCTTCTTTAAGTGAGGTAGATGCACTTATTCTCCTTGTTAAACAGAAGAGGAAACCAAGGAAGCCCTAAGACTTGAACCTAGGGTGTTGGCTGGACACTCTGTTTTTTAATGCTACACTGTACAGCTTTTCCTGCAGCGTGCTGGAATTTGAACTTGTCTTCTCTCCAGTCAAGGTCACTTCTTGCCTCTGCCCTATTTGACTTTTTCCTTCGTTGAATCCTTCCTGTATCCCCACTTTTCTGGGATGGAGTGCTGATAATTTTCTACTTCACAGGTACGGAAACTGAGTTTTCAGTACTGTGATTCTAATCACAGTGTTAGCAGGTGACAGAACTGACCCCAGAACTGAGGAACTTCCACAGCACAGTGTTAGCAGGTGACAGAACTGGCCCCAGAACTTAGGAGCTTCCACAGCTGAGTACACGTGCTGTGCTGCCTTGTGTGCTGCTCTTCGTTCTTGCCAATAAATTGGATAAAGGTATGGAGTGGATGCCAATTAGATCAACAACAGTAATAACTGGGGTGGAGGGTGGGACGTGAGTGGGGAGAGCTCCCTGGAAGGTGGCTGGGATCAAGAAAGGATACAGAATCATGGGGGATAGTGGAAGGAGCAGAGTGTTTTCAGCTTTGAGAGAATTCAGGGGGAGGGTGGGGCATATGAAAACCATCTTTCAATATTTGGGTGTCTGTGTGGAGGTCTTAGATGGCAGGAGGTTCTGGAGAGATGCCATTTTAGGGTGAGGGACAAAAGTCTCTGAACTTGAGTTTTCCTATCTGTGTAATGAAGGCCCACTAAGGCCCAATTTGCAGAGTTGTGTCTGCAAGTCATTATGAAAGGTAGCCAGCAGAACTCCTCACACCCCGTGAAAGCCTTCTATCATGAGTGTGGTTGTGAGGCAATTGTGATAAAGATAATAATCTACAAATCTGGAAAACCACTTTGGCAACTTAGTGGGAATGGTTTCAAGGATTAGGTTAGAGGACATGATGTGTTCTGTCATTCTACTCTTGGCTGTTTAATTTCATTAAAACTAATCTAGTTTTTGTAGAGACCAGGGAACTATATTCCATATTTTTGTGTGTGTCTATGTATGTGTACTCAGTCATGTCTGTAGTCCCCCAGGCTCCACAGGTCTGTGGAATTGTTCAGGCAAGAAGACAGGAGTTGATTGTCATTTCCTACTCCAAGGGATCTTCCTGACCCAGGGATCAAACCTAGGTCTCCTGCATTTCAGGTGAATGCTTTACTGACCGAGCTACTAGGGAAACCCCAATATTTTGTAATAATGAATAACAAAAGAATATGAAAAAGAATATCTACTTACTGAATCACCGTGCTGTACACCCGCAACTAATACGACATTGTAAATCTGTTATACTTCAATTACAAAAAGGGATTAAAAAGGCAGTTTAGTTTGGGTTGCCAACCACAACGTCTGTGAAATTTTGGACAATTTCATTCATCTTGAAACATAGAATGGATGTAATATTATTTCTGTATGACAGAAGATGTAGCTAGGATGATTGGAACAGAAATATTTGTTGTGCATTTGGATGGTTACATATAACACTAAATATTCTATCGCTTGTTCCTTTCCAAAAACGTGGAAAAATGAACAGAAAACAACCATAGCATTACAGCATGACAGGGTCAGGGAATTTTAGGAATGGAAAGGACATTAGAAATGGGGTTAGGGTGAAATTCAATGTCTAGATGAAGGAGTCAGAAGTCCCACCAGAGGCCCTTTCTGGTGGTGTGTAGCCGTCTCCCATCCTGCTGAAGTGTCACATTTGGCAAGCACTCCTGGAAAAGTAGCAAAGGTTTCAGTCTTTTTCTATTAAATTCCATGATCCTGTCCCTTTTGCCAACCTGATGTTAATTTGCCTCCCATTACTGTATCTTCAGTGGTTTCCCATTTCCTTCAGGATGGGCTCCAAAGGAATTCACAATCTGGCACTAATATACCTAACACTGTTACTTCCCCTAACGTGTCCAGTCTTGGCCTGAGCGTGAGCTCAGATTTCTGTGATGGGGCCGCAGGGCTCTGGGGCTTGAGACAAGGGGCCAGGTGTATCAGCAGAGGCATTGTCTTATCTTACTTGCTCTGGGGTTCTACTCTTACCTCTTTTCACACTTCAGTGCAGTGGAGGGAAAATCAATGTTTTTAAACCACCATGAATCTCTGTGAATCCAGGCAAGATTAGAGAAGTGTGTATGTAGCAGGCATTCACTAAATAGCAAACCCCACAATGGATGGTCTTTTGTAATGTAGGAGAGGCCTAGTATGTGCTCGTCTATTTGATCTTCACATGAGAACCCCTCCTGTAGCTAAAACAAGTACTTCCATGTCACCTGCCTGCCAGTCCAAGCATGCCTGCCCCTACTGCCCCTCCTATGACAATACTGTCCTCCTTCCTTTGAGTTCAGGCTGGCAATATGTGTGCCTAAGGTGATTCTTTTCACCAACCCCTTTTGTATTATTTTTGTCACAAGGAGGTTTGAGTCAAACAGAGGAAAGAAATGCAAAACAATTCATTTCAGAGTCAGATAGGTGTAGTCAGATAGGTGTAGACTGGAATTTCACATTCAGTAGAAATTTAATGTGAGCTACAAATACAATTAAAACATTTCTAGTGTCAACTAAAAAGGTAGTCACAATCTGAAAGTAGAGAATTATTTTATTTGGTGGGAATGTTAGGACTCCAAGCTCTAGAAATAGCATTTCAAGTGGCCGTGGGAGACTGCTTTGAGAAAGCAGAAGACAGTGTCAGGCTATATACAGGTTTGCAACAAAAGAGGCAGGCAGTCTGAACATCATAGGTTTTTGTAAGGAAAATCAGATATCAAGTTAAGGAGTTTAGCGCTCTTCTATGTCTGGGAAAATGCAAGAGTCTGGGATTATCGAAGTCATTTCTTTCACATACATCTAGCTATCTGGGGCCAGTGTCCTGTCTTTTTGATTTATCACATCCCCCCACCCCCAGCTCCTCAGCAATCACTGTGAGGGTTGGTGGCATCTGCTGGATCGCAGGCATTGTGTTCTCTTTTGGGAGTCCTCATTCACGTTTGGAGGCCTGGAATCACTGATGACTGTTATATCCTTGTTTATTGATATGGTAGGAGATATTCTATTTCACAATAGTAATTGTTAAAATTAATTAAAAATATGTTTTATTTAACTCAATATATACAAAATACTGATTCAACACACAACATTAAAAATGATCAGAAATATTTTCTTTCCTTTTTTTCTGTTTCGAATTTTAGAAATTTGGTGTCTTTCATACTCTGAGCACATCTCAATTCAGACTTCCTTCACTTTTGGTGCTCAGCAGCTGCTTGTAATAGCGGCCAGTGTTGACACAGCAGGTCTGCAGAGTCTTATGGCTGACCAGTGTTAGTCCTAGAGTCACGTGGATCTGAGTGTGAACTCTGACTTTGCCCACAAGAGGCTGTCCAGACTTAGAAAGCCTCCTTCACTTTTAGGAGCCTCAGTTTTCTCACTATAAAATGGTCATATTAGTTATTGCCTCATAGGGCTGTCCTGAAGATAAAAATGAGACAATACATGTTCTGGCACAGAGTAAAGGTTAAATAAGTGTTAATTGCTGATACCATTCCAGCTGGATTTTATTTTATTTTTCGGATTTCCCAGTGAGTTTTATTTGGACCGACCTAGGGACAGAGTACTCTTGCCTGGAAAATCCCATGGATGGAGGAGCCTGGTGGGCTGCAGTCCATGGGGTCGCTAAGAGTCTGACACAGCTGAGCGACTTCACTTTCACTTTTCACTTTCATGCATTGGAGAAGGAAATGGCAACCCACTCCAGTGTTCTTGCCTGGAGAATTCCAGGGATGGGGGAGCCTGGTGGGCTGCCGTCTCTGGGGTCGCACAGAGTCGGACACGACTGAAGCGACTTAGCAGCAGCAGCAGGAACAGAGAAGGCCTGCACCTAAGAGAAGGTTAGCCTCTTGGTGGTGAAGCCTGGCTTGTGCTGGTGATGGAGGACGGGGTGGGGCAGCAGGAACTTGATCTGGCAGTCGTGGAACTGCTGATCTGCACACTTGCTGGCTGCGACCTCCTCCACCTTCATGACCTGGATTGAGTGGGCCTGGGCATGGTGCCACGTGCAGGGGGGCCGGTTCCAGCTGTGATTAAGTCATAGCGCAGCCAGATGCGAAAGTTCTTCACCGGCGGCGGTGATTTCCCTGTCCACAGTAGACCTTTTCCCCTGAGGACCTCATCTTCCTCAGCGGAGACACAAAGTACCAGAAGGGGGACTTGGCAACATCGTGCTCAGGCACATACATTTTCACGCGCCTGCGACAGAGAAGCGGCCTGCGGAGCCTGGGAGTCAGGCAGGCACGGCCCTGCCGTCTTGTACTCTTGAATTGTGCCTGAGGCCTTCATGGCGCTCTGTCCGTGCTCGCTGCCACCCCTGAAAAGGTCTAGCTAGATTTTGAGTGTTTATATGTAAGACAGCGGTGTTACATTTTCTTGTATCAACTTCATTCCATAATACCTGTGGGTGATGAAGGCAAGTTAACTTGCTTTGAGCTCTTTAGTTGGTGGACATTCTTAAAGTACACATCTGTGAAGTTGGTTTTAAAATTTTGTTTCTCTTGAACAGTTTATTATGAAAATATTCAAACAGAAAAGTTGAAAGAATTATACAGTGAACACCTGAATATGCAACTATCAAGAGTCTACAGTCAACATTTTGTTTTACTTGCTTTATTAAATACCTATCCATCTTTCTGCTATCCATCTATAAATCCATCTTATTTACCTCTTTTGCATTTTTATAGTTATTGGAGCTGTTGTTCATATTATAAAAGTTAAAAAACCTACTAAGATGCATTAATTATGAGTGTTTTTGCATGTCTTTCAGGAAATTGCCAGGATAGTGAAAATAAATATGTAAGAAGTCAAATAATTTGAATAATACAATTAATATAATTGATGTGCTCTAATAGTTAAGAAACAAGATACAAATTCTTTTTCAATACCATGTTCTTTATTTATCAACACATTTTGTTGTTGGTAAGATGTTACTGTACAAATGTTTGATATGGTCCATTTGTTTATTTTTCCTTGTGTTTCCCTTGCCTGAGGAGATACGTCAAAAAAAAAAAAAAATATATATATATAGCTAAGATGTGCCAAAGAGTGTACTACCTATGTTTTCTTCTAGAAGTTTTATGGTTTCAGATCTTACATTTAATGAGTCTTTAATTCATTTTGAGTTTATCTTTACAGATGGTCTGAGAAAGTAGTCCACTTTGGTTCTTTTGCATGTGGCTGTCCAGTTTTCCCAATACCACTTCTTGAAGAGGCTGTATTTTCCCCATTGTATATTCTTGCTCTTTTGCTATGAATTAATTGACCGTGTAAGTGTGTGTTCATTTCTGGGTTTCGTGTGTCCCTTAATTACTACACAGATGATCTTACTACTTTTGTCTTTTGTCTTAGCCTAACGTTTAACTGGTTGTTCTAGTACCTTTACCCTATGTTTGCCTTTACCAATAAAGTGTTTTCTTTTGTAATTGTTATATTATTAGTTGTGGTCTATTTTTTCCACTTAGAGAAGTCCCTTTAACAGTTTTTGTTGAGTTGAGTTAGCGGTGCTGAGCGGTTTTGGTCTCTTTCTTGCCTGTTAAACGCTTTCTCTCTCCTTCAAATCTGAATGAAAGCCTTCCTGGGTAGAGTATTCTTGGTTGTAGGTTTTTCCTTTCATCAATTTGGCTGTATTGGTCCACTCCTTTCTGTCCTGCAGTGTTTTTGCTGTAAAGTTAGAGAACAGTTTTATGTGAATTCCTTCGTATGTAACTAGTTGCTTTTCTCTTACTCCATTAAAGGGACTCTCTTTATCTTTAATTTTTGCAATTTTAATTATTATGTGTCTGTGTGAAGATCTCTTTGGGTTCATCTTGTTTGTAACTCTCTATACTTACTGGACCTGGATGTCTGTTCTCGTTTCCAGATTATGGGATTTTTTTTTTTAGTTATTATTTCTTCAGATAAGTTCTCTGCCTCTCTCTCCCTTCTCCTTCTGGGACCTTATAATGTAAATATTAGTATGCTTGATGTTGTCCCAGAGGTCTCTTAAATGCTCTTCATTTTCTAAAATTATTTTTTTTCTTCTTTCTGTTCTGCTTTAGTGATTTCCATCCCTCTGTCTTCCAGTTTGATGATTTATTTCTCCATATCATCTTAGTGAAACTTCTTGTGTATTTTTGATTTCAGTATTGTATTCATCAGCTGTTTTTTGGTTCTTCTATTTTCTAACTCTTTGTTAAGCTTCTCTCTGTTCATCCATTTTTTCTCCCAAGCTTGCTGAGCATCTTTATGATCATTACTTTGAACTTTTTATGGGTAGATTTCTTATCTCCACTTCTCTTAGTTCTTCCTCTGAGGTTTTATCTTGTTCCTTCCTTTGGAACATATTCTTCTGTAGCCTCATTTTGCCTAATTCTCTGGGTTTATTACTGTATGGTAGGTGGGTTGGTTATGTTTCTTGATCTTGCAGAAGTGGCCTTGTTCAGATCTTTGTGGCTTCATGGACTGTAGCCCACCAGGCTTCTCTGTCCATGGAATTTTCCAGGCAAGAACACTGGAGTAAGTTGCCATTTCCTACTCCAGGGGATCTTCCTGACCCAGGGATTGAACCCATGGCTCTTGCATCTCCTGCATTAGCCGGCAGGTTCTTTACCACTACTTCCACCTGGGAATCCCTCTTTATTTTTTTAAATTGGAGTATAATTGCTTTACAATGTTGTGTTAGTCTCTGCTGTACAACAAAGTGAATCAGCTATCTGTTTACATATATCTCCTTCCTGTTGGATCTTCCCCCACACCCTAGGAGACTTCTTAGGGGACCCAGCAGCATTCTATATTCTGGTCATTAGAACTATATTCTCTAGCAGTTTCCCCTGTGTGGGCTTGCTGCAGGGCCAGGGGGATCCTGGGTCTGGTGCTGGTCCACTGGTGGGAGGCTCCTTGTCCCAGGGTTGGCTGTGGGTTTTGGGGGGCCCCAGGCTAGTGCCAACTTGCTGGTGAGTGGGACCAGTTCTTGGGTGGCTGGCTGTGGGGGTTGTGGGGGACCCTGGGCTGGTGCTGGCCCAGTGGTAGAGGGTGTCAGGTCTCTGAAAGGCTAGCTGCTTGGCCTGGAGATTTCGGGAGTGGTGCTGGCCCTCTGAGGCTATAGGCTAGTGGGGAGACTCCAGAAATTTCCTTGTCAACACCAGTGTCTTCATGGTAAAATGAGTCCCCCAAATGGCTGCCATCATCTATCCACAGGGGTGTCCCAGTTGCCGCCTGCCTTTGTGAGGCTTTCCAAGATCAGCAAGTGCATCTGACCTGAGCACCTTTTAAATTACTGCCTCTGCACTGGGATTTGGTGAGTGAGTGTTTTTTGTTCCTTTAGGAGCAGAGTCTATCTCCTCTGGTCCTCTGGCTCATGTCTACAAGCCCTGCTGGCCTTCAACGCTGGACATTCTGGGGCTTGTCTTCCTGCTGCAGGAGGCCCAAAGCCTGGGGACCCTGATGTGAGGCTTAGCCTCCTCACTACTTGGAGAGAACCTGTGCAGTTGTGATTATCTCCCATATGTGGATCACTCACCCAGGGGAATGATTCCTGACTGCACTATGTCTCCACCCCCTTCCTCATCTAGTTCTAGTTCCTTTTTTATATTTTTAATTCTGGAACACCTTTTTTGTAGTCCAGTTTGTCTTCATAAATAGTTGTTTTATAGGTAGTTGTGATTTGGTGTGCATGTAGGACGCCTACAGGCATTTTGGCCATACCTCTAAATGACTTTTGACTATAGAAAATATCTATTAGAAAGCAGAGTGTATTTAAAAGTGAAAACTACCAATAGCATGAGATGATGTGTCTAAATGTAACTCAAGAAGAGTGTTCTTGCTTTTACTTTTATTAAAATTTTTTTCTCTGAACACAAAGAATATGAGATCTTAATTCCCTGATGAGGAATTGAACCCATGTCCCTTGCAGTGGAAGTGTGGAGTCTTAAGCACTGGATTCACCAGGAAATTCACCCTCCCTTAAAATGTATTTATTAGATAAGAAAAAATAAGGCAAAAAGTCAAGAAGGTAAAAAACAAAAACAAAAAGCCAAATTTAACAAAATAAATAAAAGTAGTGGGAAGGACTAATTAAACACAGAAAGTACAAATTAATGAAGAGAAACGAAAGAAAAAAGATGATTCTTTGAAAATATCAAAACAGGCCAACCTCTTGACAGTAGTCAAGAGAAGAAGAGAAGACAAATATTAGCAGTGAAGATTGAGAAACTCAGTGTGCTTCGTGAAAGTTAAGAAATTTTCAAAAGAAGAAATCCATGGGAATTCCTTGGTGGACCAGTGGTTAGGACTCCATGCTTCCACTTCAGGGGGCATGGGTTTGGTCCCTGGTCAGGGAACTAAGATCCCATAAGTTGGGAAGCATGGCCAAAATTTAAAATAAAAAAAAGAGGAAGAAATCCTTTATAAAAGCTTTTAGACAATCTAGATGGAAAGAACAAATTCTGGGAAATTAAATTTCTAAATTTGATTCAAGAAGGGTACAGAAATTTCCCCAAACTAGGGGAGAAATGTAAAAAGTGATCCAATATATATACTACTAAAGTAGTCACTATCTTTCAAAGATAGTGAATAGACTGATAATTTCTATTATTTAATCTGTTCCAGAACCCGAAGATGAAACAGTCCTCATCTTTTTCTAAACAGTGAACATAACTCTCATCCTACATTAGATTAAAGAACAACATTAAAAGGGCAACGTATAGTTAATCTCACTCATAAACAAGGATGCAAAATCACATTTGAAATGTTAACCGATCAAACAATGAAGAATAGCCTGGTGGGGTACAGTCCATGGAGCCACAGAGATTTAAATAAAGAAAGAATAGTGCGTTCTGATGAAGACTGGTTTGTTCAAGGCATGCAAGGATAGTTCAACAAAAAGAAATCTGTTTTAACATTATTCACCCTGCAACTAAAGTGGGAAAAAAGTAACTTTGTGGTGTCCCAGATAGAGGCCAGAAAAAACATTTTTGAGAAGCTGTAAAACTCTTCTCTGAGAGCCGCCACTGAGCACAATTGCTTGAAAAAGTAAATTGATGCCATTACACAGATGTGACAATGACCCATCATTGTTCCCAAGAGGGTAATAAATGCCTTGGGGTTAAATTAATGTTTTCCATAAGACCTGATTCTCTGAGTGATTCTGCCTGTCATTTAAAAAATGTCTTATTCTATCTTCAGCTCTTTATTTATATTTTGGGAATATTGATATTGTTTTTGTGAATTTTAAATAAAAAGGTTCAGGGGCCATAGCTAACCCCAGGCTAGAAGTGGAATAGAAGTTCCTGAGAATCCAGGGGTACAGGCTTCTGTGCTGATAGCACACAGCCTCCAGGTAAAGTTAGGAGAGCTCTCCTTCTGCATGGAAGAATGTGAGCAGAGCCCCAAACCATACAATGCATGCGGTCAAGCTTTGACCTTTCTCATTATGTGGAATTGCTGAAGCATTCCTACAAATGGTGTTTTAATCATAGCATAAGTTATTAATTTAAACCAGACAAAAGTGCCCTTGGGGAGTCTTCATTCTGTGTAGGAGTTTTTATAAACTTCCATGATTTTTCACCTAATTCTCCCTTGTTTACTTTTGTTGAGACATTGGCAGTGTTTTATAATTTAGGCTTTTTCACCTTTGGAAATAAACCAGGCTTGTTTAAAAAAAAGAAGTTTTGTCAGAATTTTGGATGGGTTGAGAAAACCGTGTAATTTATGAAATCAGGGCTGCTAATTTGAGGAAGTACAAAGCACGGCGCAGCCCAGGCCTGGGTCAGCACTGGGCCTTCTGGCCCCGTGTCGGTCTCAGGGCACAGCAAGTCCACAGCCTTCTGAGCCACATCTCCATTTTGAGCCCAGTGGAGTAATCAACCTGGATTTTCATGGTACTCAGCACAGAAACACTGGGCTGAAAGGGATAACAGGAGAAACCAGTTAATCTCTGTGGATCAGCAAATGGTTTCCGACAGAAGAGCTTGGTGACCATCCCTTGGGCAAAATTCATTCCCTTGGATGTGGTGAATTTCTCAGAGGACCAGCAATTGTGTGTCATGAACATTGATAGCTATTCAGTGTTTGCCTCTTGAAAAACCCACTCAGGTAGACATCAAACCCAATGGTTAACTATTCAGCATTTACGATTGCCCACATTATTGCTTAAACTTTCCCCCTTTCTGTTTTCTACCATTTGGGATGAAGCTGAGGACCCAACCCAGTTCTTGCTGTGGACTTGCACGAGCTCTTGCCCTGACCATGCTCTCTGGGGCAGGAAACTAGAATAAAATACTTGAAATAGTGGGGCCTCCGTTAGTCGAGAATGAAGAAGCGTGTAGCAACCGGATTGCAGGCATAGGGAGGAGATGGAGCTCACACTGTGGCAGAAAGATACACACTTCATCTTCATGACATCAGAGAGTCCCTGGGTCAACCACTTCCGGAGCTGTCTTAACTCTCGGCCCTCCAGTTCTGTGTTTTAATTGTTTTTGAGCCAGGTTGAGGGGAGCTTTCTCTTACACAGAGTGAGAATTATTCTCTGTAATTTTCTTTTTTTAAAAATGTGTTTGTTTGACTGCACCCGCTCTTAGTTGCGGCCGCGGGACCTTTTGTTGTGGCGTGAGGGCTTAGTCGTCGTTGCGGGTTGGACTTGGTTGCCCTGAAGCATGTGGGACCTTAGTTCCCGGACCAGGAACTGAACCTTTGTCCCCTGCTTTGCAAGGCAGATTCTTAACCAGGGAAGTCCCTTTGTAATTTTCTGAGTGTAGGACTTTTTCTACTTCCCTTTCGATGCCTCCTTACTTATAACCTTAATATTACAAATCTCTCAAACTAACCATTTCTTCTTTTTTAATAGTGTTTTTAAGCCCCCGATCATGTTATAGTCACTAATATACACTGTGCATTTACTCTTTGTTGGACACTCATAAGCATTTTATTTGTACAGCATTTCATATTTATGAATTTAGAACGAGTTTGTCTATTAAAAGTTTGGCTTTTACCTATAACATATTCTCCAAAAGGAATCAGTTCAGTTTAGTCACTCAGTTGTGTCCAACTCTTTGCAACCCCGTGGACTACAGAATGCTAGGCTTCTCTGTCCATCACCAACTCTGGGAGCTTGCTCAAATTCATGTCCATCGAGTTGGTGATTCCATCCAACCATCTCATCCTCTCTGGTTCCCTTCCCCTCCTTCCTTCCATCAGCATCAGGGTCTTTTCCAGTGAGTCAGTTCTTCGCATCAGGTGGCCAAAGTATTGGAGTTTCAGCTTCAGCATCAGTCCTTCCAATGAATATTCAGGACTTATTTCCTTTAGGACTGACTAGTTTGCTCTCTTTGCAGTCCAAGGGACTCTCAAGAGTCTTCTCCAGCACCACAATTTGAAAGCATCAATTCTTTGGTGCTCAGCCTTCTTTATGGTCCAACTCTCACATCCATACATGACTACTGAAAAAACCATAGCTTTGACTAGACAAATGGACCTTTGTTGGCAATAAATATTTCTATTATTCCCAGTGTGGATAGGCTTAAACTCTACGTATGTATTTAAAAACAACACTTACTATAAGCTTTCATTCGATTGACTCTATAATGCTTTTAGGTCAAGGCTGTCATTTCCATATTTTAAATAGGACTAAAGTAGGGAGGGGGCTTCTCTAATGACTCAGTGGTAAAGAATCCACCTGCAAAGCAGGAGACACAGGAGACTTGGGTTCCATCCCTGGGTTGGGAAGATCCCCCGGAGGAGTAAATGGCAACCTGTTCCAGTATTCCTGCCTGAAACATCCCATGGACAGAGGAGCCTGGCAGGCTATGGTCTATAGGGACACAAAGAGTCAGACCCAACTGAGTGACTGAGCAAAGTAGGGAGAGATGCCCAAGATCACATTGTTAATGACAGTCTGGACTCGGGTGCAATCAATTCCATCCCAAGGACTCTGCACTACACTGCCTCCCTGTGTAGATCTTCCTGGATACTACTGGGCTATCGCTGTGTGTCTCTCCAGGAGATGGCACAGGCAAGCTGAGCAGAGAGATGAGTGTTATTATGAAGACTTGGAATTGAAAACATGACTAACTGTTAGCACCTCTAAAGGAGTATTCTGAAATATATGGCAAAGTGTTTCTGAATCACTGATTATATGTTATTTTAATCCTTTTCATCTTAATTTTTATGTTATTTGATCTGTTAAAAACATATGTTGGAAGAAATACATTAAAATCTTCTAGGGGAAAAAAAAAAAAAAAAAAAGGGCAAGCTGGGACTTCCCTGGCAGTTTAGTGGTTAAGACCCTTCTGCTTCCAATGCAGAGGGTGAGGATTTGATTTCTGATCAGGCAACTAAGATCCCATATGCTGCTGTGCTGCAAAAAAGAAAGAAAGAAAGAAAGAAAGAAAAAACCACCCAGGACACTAGTTTGTTCTACTTTATCCTTGTAATTCCTATAGGAGTTATTTTACCTGTTGGCTAGTGATGTTATTTGGGCTGGAACCACAGTGAAGGTTAAATGTTCTTCTTGATTTAGCCTCCAGTCAACACAATATTGGAGAAGGCAAGGGCACCCCACTCCAGTACTCTTGCCTGGAAAATCCCATGGGCGGAGGAGCCTGGTAGGCTGCAGTCCATGGGGTCACAAAGAGTCAGACACAGCTGAGCGACTTCCCTTTCACTTTTCACTTTCATGCATTGGAGAAGGAAATGGCAACCCACTCCAGTGTTCTTGCCTGGAGAATCCCAGGGACGGGGGACCCTGGTGGGCTGCCATCTATGGGGTCGCACAGAGTCCGACACGACTGAAGCCACTTAGCAGCAGCAGCAGCCACACAATAAGGCCCTCCTTGTGCCTTTTCCTGTCTTCCCCTAGCCCCCAGCCCCACCTCCTTAAATGTTACATTGTGTTGGATAAACAAAGATATTTATAGAAGAGTCTTAATTATGCCTTTGGTAGCAAGCAGATCTCTTCTAAGATGAGCTGGCTACGAAGAACAAAGGGCACAACTTGGTTTCTTTAAAAGACTGTTTATTCCTCATTTATTCTTTATTTTTCAGCACTAAACAAACAAACAAATACACAAAATGAAAACCTGAGGCCAAGGAGCAGGCCCAGCCTGAGCTACCTCACAGATGTCGCGGTGATGTGAGTGCTTCGGGGGCTGCCCGGGAGGGAAGGTATCGGGGGCGGCCTCAGGCGAAGCCTGAGATGAAGTGGTCCAGTTTTGGTGGCTGGTGGGAAATGTTCACTTTCTCAGCTGGGTGTAGTCCGGGCATGATGTCCAAGCCCTGGGCCACCAGACCGAGGGGGCAGGGGCAGGGCACGCCACTCTCGGCGTGTTTGCGCGGCTTCCCGCGCGTCGCGCGCCGACACGTTCTCTCTGGCACCGTGTTTCCCCGGCGCCGTTTCTCCTCCTGGCCTCTCGCTAACGTTAGGCATTGCTTCCCCATCTCTTCCCCACACCTTCTCAGCCCTCAAGTTTTTCTAATATTTAGCAAATGCTTTTTCACATCAGTGAAGTTATCCTGTTTACGCATATATTTTGCCTTGTGGAAATGCCTGTCTACAATTTGAATCCATCATAAGCACTATTTTTTCAGACTACTGATCCAAAGGGGAAACCCAAGAAAACGTGGTGAATAGAAATGGAGGTGAAAGGAGTTGAGGATTTCCCAAAAACCCACTTTCATCCACAGTTTTCTATTAATACCGTATATTTACTTTCCTTTGCATTTGTTCCTCTTCGGACTTACAGATTTTCTGATGCTTCATTTTAAGGAGCTCTTTTACAGTTGGATTTAATTTTTTTTTTTTTGCAAGGGAATTCATGACTGTGGTTCAAAATGATTTTTCCTGGTACATCAAAATATGATCTTTTTAGTTGCTGTTTTTGTTTAAAGCCATGGTAACATAGTTGAATTACTGTTGGGAGTAGCCATTTCACAGAACGTTTAAAAATATTGAGCCAAATCTGTTTGACATAACACTTTACAATACTAGGATTAAATCCTGTTTGACAAATGTTTTAATTGATGAAAAATGAAACTTTAGGAGGAATGTGGAGGAGTTTCTCCTGGTGGCCCTGTGCCTGCTGTTGGGTGCTCTCATGGCCATAAGGAGCTCTGGTCGGCAGGAGGTTACTGGCAACCAGAGCTGCCAATTTGGCCTGTGACTTCTGCAGTTTCCTGAATCTTTCTGTGCCTCTGCCTCTCATGCCTGTTGGACAGGGCAGGACATGGCTACTCAGGGCAGCATGACTTGAGTGAGTCCTTGCTGAGAGGGCAGAGAGCTTGAGACCCTTCCCCAGCACACAAGTCCCCCGCACAACTAATCAGTCTCCTATTCAGAATTCCTTCGGTGCTCATGCTTTAAGTCCGTAACAAGGTAGTTGTTACTAGACTCAAAGTTATTTTATTTAAAAAATTAACATACAGGAAGTGTGACTTTTGGGGGAGTGTACAATTGTGTGCGTTTTAACACATGTATATATTCAACGCAGTCAGGATGCAGAACTGTTCATCACTCCAGAAACTCCTTCAGTTCAGTTCAGTCGCTCAGTCGTGTCCGACTCTTTGTGACCCCATGAATCTCAGCACGCCAGGCCTCCCTGTCCATCACCAACTCCCGGAGTTCACTCAGACTCAAGTCCATTGAGTCGGTGATGCCATCCAACCATCTCATCCTCTGTTGTCCCCTTCTCCTCCTGCCCCCAATCCCTCCCAGCATCAGAGTCTTTTCCAATGAGTCAATTCTTCGCATGAGGTGGCCAAAGTACTGGAGTTTCAACTTTAGCATCATTCCTTCCAAAGAAATCCCAGGGCTGATCTCCTTCAGATCTCCATTTCTGAAGAAACTCCTTGGCGCTGGTCTTTTACAGGCATACCATTCCTTCATCCTTGCTCCTGGCACCCACGAACTGTCCTCTGTCACTGTAATTTTGAGAATGTCATATGAATGGAATCACAGAGTATGTAACCTTTGAGACTAGTTTTGTTTACTCAACATAATACCTTTGAGATTCATCCAGGTTGTTGTGTGTATCAGTAATGTGTGTCTTTTATTGCTAAGTAGTATTCCATTCTGTGGGTGTACTAGAGTTTGGTTATCCATTCAACCATAGAAGGGCATTGGATTATTTCCAGTTGTTAGTGACTCTGAATGGAGCGGCTATAAACATTCATGTATAGGTCTAGTTATGCTTAAGAAGTTCTGTTTTAAGATCGTTCTTTTAAAGAGCTTCCTTCCTGTGTATTATTGCTTCCTGTTGAGATTTTAAAAGATAGCTGTAAATTCTTTGACATTCTTCTCACTGAGAGGTGGTGTCTATGTCGCTTTTTCTTGAATCTGAGTGGGCTGCTATGAACAGTAATACATAGGAGAAGTCAGGCTATGACTGAGGTCTAGGTCTGAGACTAGGGCTGGTCATAAAAAGCCATGCATTCTGCCTTGTTTAACAAGAACAGCCACTCTGGAATTCTCTGTCACCATTTGGGAAGTCCAGATACTCTGAGATAGCTCTGTTGGAGAGGGCAGGTGTGGGAGCTTTGGCTGACCATCCCAGCTGAGCTTTCCTCCATCTATTCCAAGTCGATAGATGTGTGGGTAAAGCCAGCTTGGTCCTGTCAAGAGTCACCTGCCACCTGAACACCATCGAGTGACTGCTGCTATGCCACTGGAGCAGCAATCCCCAGGAACACTGCCACACTTCTGAGCCAGGAGGTCAAGGGGACGATAAAGTGGTTTTTGTTTGTACCCAGTAAGTTTAGGTTTGTTTGACCCGCAGATGTGAGTAACTGGAATGCTGTATAATGAATATTCACGCTTCACAGAAACAAGGCTCGTATCTCTTGACAAACCTAAACCTTTGGGCACAGTGCTCATTTTTATATTTTGAAACTCTGATTTCCACACCGTGCTTGGCAAAGTCCCTTATAAACGTTGTGTGATGGTGATGATGAGGAATTGAATTACATTGGCAATTATCTTGGTGGTAAGAAAAGTATCTGTGTGGGTCCTCAGTCGTGTCTGACTCTCTGTGACCCTATGGACTGTAGCCCACCAGGCTCCTCTCTGTCCGTGGGATTTCCCAGGCAAGGATACTGGAGTAGGTTGCCATTTCCTTCTCTCGGGGATCTTCCTGACCCAGGGTCTCCTGTGTCTCTTGCATTGGCAGGCAGATTCTTTACCAGTAAGCACCTGGGAAGCCCAAGAAAATTATCCAGCAGCTGTCAAATGCTATTAAATGTGTTGCTCATGGACTCACCAACTGCAGAATCTGGAAAGGGAGGTAAAGGACCATCCATTTTACCTCCACATCAGGCGAGTGGGCAGTGAGTCACCAGTGGGGACGCTCCCAGTGGGAGCAAGGACTTGGAGCTCAGCGTCTGATTTCTGGCTCCAAGTGATCAATCAAGGCCTCTGTTCACAAATGTGATTAGGTCACATAGAACCACCGGGTGGCTCTGTAAGCCAACAGCGCTTGAGGAGGGGTCTGGCCAGGCAATCAAAGGACCCCAACCCAAACAGTTAATGCAGAAAACAGAAGCATCTCTATTCAGTTCAGGTCTGTGGTCTCAGAAGGTGTGTAGGAGCCATTGCTTTGATTAAACACAAGTGTAGGCAAAGCAAAGAGCAGCAAGAGAATAAAGAAGTGGTCTTGGAAAATTTAAAAAAAAAAAGTCCCAAATGGGCGAAATTAAAGCAAAACTCACTAGAAGTAATGAGTGACAAACGGACTCTGAAATCTGAGGCAAAGAGTAGAACTTGAGGGATCCTTATAGATCAGAGCAAAAAAAAAAAAAAGGTGATGGAAATGGTAGGAAAGAAGATATAAAAGAGACAAAGTAAAAAGAGTCATGTTTTATTCATGCATTTGTTGAACAAAGATCTGTTGAGGCCCTCCTCTTGGTCTCAGATTTGGGGCAACAAATGGAATAAAAACAGGGAAAAAAATTCCTGGCTTGCTTGGAGCTTGTATTCAGTGAGGAACAGAGTGGGTGGGGGAAAGAAAACAAATGTATAAACAAGTAAAAACTTATCAAATGAGAGAAAGTGATCAATGCCCTGGAAACATGGAGCAGAGAAGCGGGAAAGTAGTGGGGCAATGAGGAGGGAGGGAGCTGGCGATCTTAAATCAAGAGGTCAGGAAAGGCCGACTGCGAAGGCAGCCTGAGCAGAGGTCTGAAGGGTAAGGTATCCAGCCAGGAGCAGACACGGGGGAGCTCGCTCCAAGCAAAGGGGGCAGCCTGTGAAGGTCCCCTGAGACTGGAGCCCGAGACCTTGTGTGGTGGAACTGGGATGAATCCCGGCAGAGGATGTAGGAGGAGTGGGGTGGGGTGGAGGTGTCAGTGATGAGAGACTTCAGGCCACGGTTAAGTATTTGGGTCATTTTTAAGGAGTTTGAGAGAGAAAGGTATTGAAGTATTCTAACAAAGGAGTGGCATGATTTCATTTAAGCTTTAGAAAGATTGTTCTGGCTGTTGTGTTGTAATGAGATTTGGGGAAGGGCGGCTAATGTGAGGGCAGAAGCAGAAGAAGAGGGAAAAGGCAGGCATAACGATTCAGGGGAGGGAGGGTGGCACTCTCTGGTGGTTTGCACGGGCCTGAGAGTGACGGAGGTGGTGAAAAGTGGCCACATTCTGGATTTACTTTAAAGGCAGGTCCAACAGATCGAATTGGGAAGGAGGTGAAGAGGGCCTTCAAAGATGAATGAGATTTGGGCTAAGCAACTGAAAGAAGTTGCTTTTTACTGAGGAAAAGAAGATCTAGTGGACGCTGGGTTTTTTTGTGGAGGGTGTGGGGAAGATAATCAGGAGTTTGCTTTTTAAAAAATTGAATTATAACTGAGATACAATATGGTGTTAGTTTCAGGTGTGCAACAGTGTTTGATAGTTTTACACCTTATGAAATGATCACCATGAGTTTAGTTACCATCTGTCCCCATACAGAGTTTTACAGTATTATTCACTGTATTCCCTCTGCTATACATTACACCCTGAGACTTATTTAGTTCGCAGCTGGAAG
The DNA here is from genome assembly GCF_000754665.1 of Bison bison bison. Lineage (NCBI taxonomy): Eukaryota > Metazoa > Chordata > Mammalia > Artiodactyla > Bovidae > Bison > Bison bison. The sequence goes on along the minus strand of NW_011494913.1, from coordinate 7,975,231 downwards.
TTTGTGCCTCTCGTTCCCCTTTACCTATTTTGCAGTCTCCCCCCTTCCCCTCTTACAACCACCTGTTCGTTCTCTGTATCTGTGGGTCTATTTCTGTTTTGTCCTGTTTGTTCATTTGTTTTGTTTTTAGATTCCACATACAAGTGAAATCTGTCTTTCTCTGATTTATTTCACTTAGTGTAATATCTGCCAGGTCCATTCATGTTGTCACAAATGGTAAGATTTCATTCTTTTTTACGGCTGAATAATATTCCAGGAGTTTGCTTTTGGATGTTCCAAACACTTTTTCAACATTTGAGAGAAGCTGTCTGGTACACTATTGGAAATGTAAGAACGGAGCTGAGGTGAGAAGTTCAATGGGAGAGGAGTGTACTTTATGAGTCATTAGTATATAGGTGGTATGTAACCTGGGAGAGTGGATGAGATCCTTCAGAAGCGAGTGCTGGCAGAGACAGCACACAGGCAGAGATGAAGGACTCAAGTGGACGTCTGGGCCGGAGGCACACAGCTTGGGAGGCTTAGAGGGAGTTCCCAGTGGGGCAGGGAGACACTTAGGGGGCCTGAAAAAAAGTGTGCAAGGGGGTGGGGCAATCACCTGTATCAAATACTGAGAACTCTAGTAAGATGAGGCTGGAAAAGTGACCGTTACTGACCTTGTCAAGGTGGTTTTGGTCAAATTGTGGGGCAAAAGTTAACTGTGACACAATGTCAAAAGAGAGAAATTGGATTGTGCGGAGTTGGGGAGTGGGGCAGTAACTGGAGGAAGATGGGGGTTCTGTTTTATTTTTATTGTCGTAAAATACACAGAACATGAAGTTTACCATTTTGAGTGTGCAGTTCACTGATGCTGAATACATTCGCACGGTTGTGCACCCATCACCACCATCCTTCTCCAAACTCACCTTCCCAAACTGAAACTCTGTCCCCACTACACAGTAAGCCCCGATTCCAGCGTCCCCACGGCCCCAGGCAACCAGCAGTCTCTTTTCTGTCTCTTTGACTCGCCTGGTACCTCAGATAAGGGGAACTGTACAGCGTTTGTCCTTCTGTAAGCAGATCATCTCACTCAGCATAATGTTCTCAAGGTTCATCCATCTTGCAGCGTATGTCAGAATTTTCTTCCTTTTTCAGGCTGAATAATATTCTATTGTATGAATAGAATTCTGTTGTAAACTATACCATATTTATTTCCCATTTGTCTATAGATAAACACTTGGTTTGCTTGCACTTTTTGTTTATTGTGGATAATGTTGCTATGAACACATGTCATATTTCCAAATATGTCTTGGAAACCTTGCTTTCAGTTCTTTTTGAAGCAGAACTACTGGATTACAAGATAATTCTATTTTTAATTTTTTGAATCACCACTGTTTTCTACAACAGCTACATCATTAAAATTCCCACCAGCAGTTGCATAAAAATTCCAATTTATCTACTTCCTTCCCAACGCTTATTTTCTGTTTTTAATTTAATTTAATTTTTTGAGATAGCCATTCTAATAGGTGTGATGTGGTAGGGGGTTTCTTCTGAAGACAGATAAATTCTACCATATTTGATTTTACTGTAATAATTTAATAGAGGGGGGAATTAGAGGAGGCTGAGGAGGTTTTCGAGGGTGACTGAATAGACAAGAGTACATTCACCAGATGGAGAATGGTCCATAAGAACTCAGAGGCAGGATTTGTGGCCGAATCGATGGACACATATGCAGATGGGTGGGAAACCTCATCTCATTGCTTCTGTCTTCTCAGGGAAATCAGAAACAAAGTTGCTACTACAGAGTGAGCATTTGAGAAAAGTGCTGGAAGTTGGATGAGAAAGGAGAGGGAATGAGTAGCCATTCAGTTCAGTTCAGTTCAGTCGCTCAGTCGTGTCCAACTCTTTGCAACCCCATGAATCGCAGCACGCCAGGCCTCCCTGTCCATCACAACTCCTGGAGTTCACTCAGACTCGCGTCCATTGAGTCAGTGATGCCATCCAGCCATCTCATCCTCTGTCGTCCCCTTCTCCTCCTGCCCGCAATCCCTCAGGAGATCCAAAGCGTGAAAGGTCCAGAGACCTCAGGAAGGTTTATTTTTAAACAGCCCTGAGGACCCACCTCAAGAAGTCTGTGGTCACTAATTTGGAATGCCACCCATCTCTCCCAGTGCCATTCAGCTGCTCAGGGACAGGCAGTGAGTATACAGAGAGTGGGATTAATGGGTGAAAGTGAAGAACTGATGGAGGGAAGGAGTGTGAGGTCCTTCAGGGCAAATTAAGGAAGTGCTTCAATAGCAAGTCCAGTTTCAAGCTGAGGTGAGGGCAAGAGAGTGTGAGTATAGGACTACTGGAATCAGGGGCACTGTGGGGAGTTGGGGGCAACAGGGGTCTGAGACCCAGGGATGAAAGGGGATGAAAGTCTGGGATGTGAGCATGACCTGGCCAACTTGATTTTCTTGGCTGACTCCTATAAGGAGAAAGAAGTCCCAAGTCACTCCTGCAGCCCCAGTCCAGCCCTGGTCACTGAGCTGTGAGCTTGGGGGAAGAAGAAGCACAGAGGTTTGGAGCCCACGCTTCCCTCTAGTTAATGTTGGCGTGCAAGTTGCGAAGGGGCTTACCCAGTAGCTCAGTGGTAAAGAATCTGCCTGCAATTCAGAAACCTCAGGGGCCGTGTATTCAATCTTTGGGAAGATTCCCTGGAGGAGGGCATGGCAACTCACTCCAGAATTCTTGCATGGAGAATCCCATGGACAGAGGAGCTTCCTGGGCTACAGTCCACAGGTTGCAAATAATCGGACATGACTGAAGCGACTTAACGTGCACACAGGCTGCGAAGGGTGGGCCCGCCCTTGAGTGGCCCATCTTCCTTTCAGTCTCTGCAGAGAGTGTGCATAATGTGCAATTATTGACTCCTTTCTAGAAAGCCTTTTCAGAGAAGAGAGAACCAAGGCCTGGACCCAAGGCCTTTGCTGTCCCGTGTGGCTCCTGACACACCCACCTGACTGGGCTCTCACCCACTTGCCCTTCTCCACTGCAACTACCCAGTTAACTCTTTCTCATTGTTCAGGACTCTTTTCAGGGTAAACAGTTTCATCCTGTGGATTGAGGGACATTAGAAATGCGGTGTCCAGATACCTTACAACTTCTGGCCTTTTGAAGAAGAGATAAGTCAATATCCACCAGGAAGCCAAGAGCCACTGGAGAACTGGGATATGTATTTACCTGTGAAAGTCAACCGGAAGGGCTTTTTGCGCTCCTGGTTGCACGCGCGGCTGGCTGGGCGGCGCTGTGGGAAGGAGTTGCGCTCTCAGCTCTGTCCGGCAGGGGACGCTGTGGGAGAGCAGTGTGACAAGGCCCCGGTTGCCTTGACCTTGCCCGGGTCTGCGCACGCTTCATCCACCTGCCTTGCTTCTCAGTTCAACTTGACACCGCAGGCTCTTTCCAAGAGCAGCAGTTGGGCCCCTCGTGCTCATTTCTGCCAGGAGCTAGTGACAGAATTTGGTGAATGTGTATGGTTGATGGAGGGCAGGATTGCTGCGCAGGGATCACAAGCAAGGCCGTGCCTGACGCCCAGGTGGGAAACTAGTAGAGGCGGACTGGCTTGCTCCCGCTGCACAGCGCGGGGTGGCTGCCAGGTGCTAGGTGGGGATGGCCCCAGAGGAGTTGAGGTTCCCGGTTCTCTAACTGAGTCCTGAGCAGGAGACGCCTCCGCAGCAGGCCGTGCTGCTGTGACCCGTCTGTCTGCTGGGGTCTGTCATCACGTCCCAGGTAGGGAAGTGCAGACAGAGTAACATCTTAACACCCTGCGCTCTCTACTAACCCGCAGTCCTTCAGGTAAAAGCATGGCTGGTAGTCTGGGAGTAGGGAAAGGAATCATTTGTATGATTAAAATTTTTTTTATTTTTTTTCCAAATTGTGGTAAAATGTACATGACACAAAATGTACCTTTTAAAAAACTGTTTTAAATTTCAAAATGTACCATTATAAACCACAGTTCCACAGTAGTAAATGCATTTTCATGGTTGTGCAATCATCCCCATCATCCATCTTCACAACTCTTTTCATCCTTCAAAACTGAAACTCAATGCCCATTAAGCAATAACTTCCCATTGGCTCCTCATCCCCACCCCTCAGCCCCTGGCAACCACCATTCTACTTCCCATCTCTATGAATTTGACTGCTCTAGTGCTGTAGACTGAATGCTTGTGTCCTGACAAAAACTCATAATTGAAACCTAATTCCTAATGTGGTGGTATCTGGAGGTGGAACTTTTGGGAGGTGATTTGGTCATGAGGGTGCAGCTCTCATGACTGAGATTTCTAAAAAAGAAACTAGAGAGCTCCCTTGCCCCTTCTGCTATGTGGGAACACAGTGGGAAGAAGGAATTCTGTGAACTAGGAATTGGCCTGACCCCAAATGAGCCAGCATCTTGGACTTCCAGCCTCTAGAACTGTGAGAAATAAGTTTCTGTTCTTTATAAGTCACCTAGTCTGTGGTATTTTTGTTATAGCAGCCTAAATGGACTGAGACATTTAGGTACCTCACATCAGTGGAATCATACCATATTTGTCCTTTCTGTCTGGCTTATTTCCCTTAACATAGTGTCTTCAAGATTCACCCATGTTATATGTTAGAAATTCCTTCCTTTTTAAGGCTGAATAACACTCCATCATACGTATATGCCACATTTCATTTTTCCATTCATTTGTTATTCATTCATCTGTTGATGGACATTTGGATTATTTCTATCTTTTGGGTATTTTGAATAGAGCTGCTATGTACATGCATGTAAAAATACCTGTTCAAGTCCCTCTTTCAGTTCTTCTGGGTGTATATGCACAAGTGGAATTGCTGGATCCAAGGGTGATTTTACATTTAATATTTTGAGGAGCCAGCATATATTTTCCACAGTGGAAGTTGCATGAGTTTTTGAAAGTGGCATATATTCAACACATTTTGAAGGTAAGATTTTGGACCAGATGATTACTAAAAGTGGGTGAAGAGATGTAGATCCTGGGAAGATGGTCAGACAGTGGCATTCTCCTCTGTCCTTCCTTTTGTCTGCTCCAGGCCCATGCCCCTGGGGCCAGCTTGGCACCCATCTGGAAGCCAGGAAGGGGCCCGGACCCAGTCCTGGGAGCCCGGCATACCCTTCCTGATAGTGTCCACTTACTTTTTTCCCACACTGGGCTCCCTCATTCTCTAAATAGCTCTCACACGAAGTGGAATGTTTTTTGTTTGCACTGGGGTGGGGAGGAATTCTTAGGAGGACACTGAAAAAATGACTTTAGACTAACAGCTCAATAAGAAGGAAGGGATCATGTTCAGCTAGAATTCTGGGGGCATGAGCTCCCAAAGGTTCTGGACCCTGTTTTCCAGGTGAAGGAACAAATATTGCTGCAAGGAGAATGTGGAAGAAGAGATTTCTTCTTCCTGAAGATTGTGTCTACCAATTCTGGAGGAGAATGCCATCAGAATTCTTGTGTTCCCTGGAGCCTGGGGTCCCCTGAGACCACTGCCTGTGCACGCGGATATGTCTCGTGTCCTCCCCACATCTTAGACGACCCGACAGCTTTGTTTTCTTGAGTCTACTGAGGCTAACTGGGAAGTTTGTCTATTTAGTATTTGTCTGCTGTGTTGAAACAGAGGTGGGGGTACAAGATTAAGAAACCTTTAAACAAAACTTTAAGGAGAGTTATCTCACCATAACTCGAAACTGAACACTTGGACGCCTGGTAATATAAGTCTTGCCAATTCCCATTACAACACAGATTGCAACACGCCTCTCTTCTCGTAAATGTGTTTTTGAGGTCACTCCAGCTCTACCAGATCCCCCTCTCCCTTGACCTTTTTCCAATAGACAACTATGAATTTGCTTTCCTCTTCTTGCTCACCTGAAGCCAAGGGCTGATCAGGGATACAGGAGAGCTGTACTATTTGTTCAACGACTGGTGTGTGGTCTTTTTGCTCCACTGCACACAGGGTTCTGTCTGGCAACCTTTTCTGTCTTTCAGAATGACTGTTCTACCCATTCTCAGTCTCCTCCATCTCCTCTTTCCACATCTCTCACCTTATGTTAGTGAGGGTTCCTTCAGCTTCTCACCCCCAAACCCACAAACAACCTTCCCCATGGTTCTTGGGTCTTGGAAGCAAAGGCATCGTCCTCTCCTCCAGGGATAACTCCTCCATCCTGAATCCTGAGGCCTCACCACTTTCCTTTAGATACTTTGTTTCTTTTGTATTCATCCCCTTGCTTTCCTGAGTCCTCAGCTTTTCCTTCTCGCATCCTTCCCCACAGATTATGAACATGCACAAGCTCAAAATACCCATAGCAGCCCAAAGGGGAGAAAACACAAACGCTCTTGCTCCGAAGCCTGTGTGAAATTGGTCTTATCTTCTCAGTCGAGCTCCTGGCAAGAAAACCCTGCATATGTCACTCCCTCCCCATCTCTCCTGTCGTGACTCAGTCTTGCTCTGACTTCCCAAGCTCCACAGGAACCAGGACAGCAGCCAGGCCCCAGTTATCACAGTGAGTGGGAGATTTTCAATCCATTCTTTGCCTCTTCTCTTTCCAGAATCTGAAGGTGTGATGCTCCCACTGTTTAACAATCCTGGTGCTGCCAGGCAAAGCAGAAAGGGCATGTGCTTTGCGATAAATTGGAATCACAGCTCGTCCATGTAATAGCTGTGTGACTGTGGACTATAGTGTGGCTATAGTCACTTGGGGCTGAGACTCAGTCTTCCCATCTGCAGAATGGGGAAGGCAGCATCAGCACCAGGGTGGATGATGAGGAAGACCTAAAGCTCCCTACTACTGATGCCTGTGCGTGCACGCTTGGTTGCTCCATTGTGTCTGACTCTTTGAGCCTCCACGGACTCTAGTCCACGAGGCTTCTCTGTCCATGGGATTTCTCAGGCAAGTCTCACCCAGAGGCATAACTTTTGGTTCTGGGTCCTCAACCCTCATGCTGGGGCCATGCTTCATGCTTCAGCTGCTTAACCCTTGTTATGGAAGTTCTTTGGAATCCACTCTCCTTTGGTAGGTCCTGTAGTTTTCCCCTTTCTCTATTAATATTGCTTCTTCCTTAGTTTGATTCTTCCAGATCTTGGCCTTTGCATGAGGCATTTCCTCCCTCTGAACCGCCTTTCTCCTTTCACCCATCCAGCAAACCCCCACCTATCTCCCAACCCCTGCTCACGTCCCTTCCTGACTTGCTGGTCACCCCCATGCTTGTTGCCTCCCTTGTCACCTACACATCACACGTCTTTCATGAGTCAGGACCCGAGTAATGGGAGCCAGACCTGGCAGCTCTCCAGTGGCCGTGGTTCCTAGCACATGTGTGGCATTCATAGGGGTTCATGACATGGATTCATCTCTAGGAAAATATGCCTCTGAGAGTAGTGCATTTACCTCGAGCAACATTCAGTAAAATAAGCATTATCGATAAGATAAAGGCATTCTTTATGGATTTTAACCTGTGATGTTAACCTCTATGATAACCTTATTGGTTGAGGATGAAATGGAAGCACTGTTTTTTTTTTTTTTTTCCACAAGGGAAGCCCCAACCTAATGTTATATGTGACCTAATGTTATATGAAACTATTATTCTGCATATTTATTTTCTTACTAAGGAATTTTTTCTAGCCAAATATTTTCAGTTTTATAGCACTCAGTGTCATAATTAATTTCTTATAAGTTAAATTTCATTTTAAGCTGATAGCAGTTTTAAGTTATTTCTATACTCTATTTCTTTCATTT
>NW_011494913.1:7966492-7967393 GCF_000754665.1 Bison bison bison | reverse complement strand
GATAATTGAATTATCTTGAAAGCTGAGTGGAACTCTTCATTTCACTGGGGTAAGACTCTATTGAATAATAGAAAAACTACCAAATCCACCATTCCTGATGATAATAAACAACAAGTGTTATCTAAGTCTTAACTTTAAGCAAAATATACTGAGGGAGATTTTATGAGAAGACTGGATAATAAAGGAGGGAAATGGAAAAAGTGAGCTGAATAAAAAGAGGGCCTCAAAAGGTAACAGTTTTACTGTCTAGGTGCTTGGGTTTACTTGATCACTCTCAGACATCTCCTCGGTAAGTGTAGATGGCTCCAGCAGCCTAAAACGTTCATTTAGGGCTGGAAATGACCTGATCATGTTATACATCCTCACATGCAGCCTTGGCTTTGACGGCAGCACCTTCACTCTTCCAGCGGTGGACGACAATGACTTCAACACTTCGGAAGCTTTGCTCTGGAAGATTTTTGTTCTCACAGTGTAGAGGATAAAAATTTGCAATCCCTCGTTTTACTGTGCTTTGCTTTAGTGAACTTTATAGATACATTTTTTTTTTTTTTCCTTGTTAATTTTCTGTTTAGTTGATCTATCCATAAGTGTGACTGGGGTATTAAAGTCTCCCACTATTATTATGTTATTGTTAATTTCTCCTTTCATACTTGTTAGGATTTGTCTTACATACTGCGGTGCTCCCATGTTGGGTGGATATATATTTATAATTGTTATATCTTCTTCTTGGATTGATCCTTTGATCATTATGTAGTGACCTTCTTTGTCTCTTTTCACAGCCTTTGTTTTAAAGTCTAATTTATCTGATACGAGTATTGTGACTCCTGCTTTCTTTTGGTCCCAATTTGCATGGAAAATCTTTTTCCAGCCCTTCACTTTCAGTCTGTATGTGTCCCCTGTT
>NW_011494913.1:7936945-7965954 GCF_000754665.1 Bison bison bison | reverse complement strand
CCCACACTGCTCAGGCTCTAGGTTGTTCCGCCGGGAACAATCCGAGGCTGGCCCTGGGTTGCATGCACCTCCTAGGTCCAAGCCGCTCAGGTTCAGGCACTCAGGTAGTCCTCAGAGGCGCAGACTCAGTTGGGGCTGCGTTTTGTGCTCTTCCCAGGTCCGAGCAGCTCAGGTGATGAGGTGTTTGGCGAGCGCCAATGCTGCGACTTATCGCCTCCCCGCCACTTGGTTATCTGAGTGTAAAACCGGCGCACCTTCTCAGGCAGATGTTGACCGTCCAGACCCCCAATAAGTTTTAGTTAGCAAAGAAGCCAGTTTTATAGATAATGTCTCTCTGGGGCTGCGATTGCCCCCTTCCGGCTCTGGCTGCCTGTCACCGGAGGGGGAAGGTTTGCAGCCGGCTACCTCTGTTTAGTCCTTTGTTCCGTGCGCGGGATGGCGGTGTCTTAGGTTAGGGCTGGCTTTTCGCATGGTAGATATCCCACAGTCTGGTTTGCTAGCCCAAATTATTTCGCTCAGATAGTGCTCAGGGTATTCAGGCCAGATTCTTACTCTCAGCGATGCAGCCCGCGCCGCGCCTCCCTGCCCAGCCCCCGCTTGCTAATGGCGGATGCAGGCGTCTGCGCTGCTTCTCCGCTGGAGGAGTTACCGTAGGGCTCGCAATCTGCGAGTTTTAATTGTTTATTTATTTTTTCTCCCTGTTATGTTGTCCTCTGTGCTTCCAAAGCTCGGCACGGATTCGGCAGTGAGAAGGTTTCCTGGTGTTTGGAAACCTCTCTCTTTTTAAGACTCCCTTCCCGGGACGGAACTCCGTCCCTCCCTCTTTTGTCTCTTTTATTGTCTTTAATATTTTTTCCTACCTCCTTTCGAGGAGTTGGGTTGCTTTTCTGGGTGCCTGATGTCCTCTGCCGGCATTCAGAAGTTGTTTTGTGGAATTTACTCGACGTTTAAATGCTCTTCTGATGAATTTGTGGGGGAGAAAGTGTTTTCCCCGTCCTACTCCTCCGCCATCTTGACGCCTTCCCCGGAAGCACTGTTTTTGATGAGCTTCTGGAATCACCAGAAGGCTGAATAAATGATGCTCACGTCCTGAAGTCCAAGTCTTCCTGCTGGGGGAGAATTCTGTGCACCAAAGGCCCCATCTGGTGGTGTGAATGGTGCACAGTGAATGGCGAAGCTGGGATCTGGGCACTATTCTGTGCTGGGGAAGCAGGTCCTTTCTCACTCACTTTGTATTTAATGCTTTTTCTTTTCTGGGTTTAGTGGTTCTTTGCTGCTGCTAAGTCGCTTCAGTCGTGTCCGACTCTGTGGGACCCCATAGACGGCAGCCCACCAGGCTTCCCCATCCCTGGGATTCTCCAGGCAAGAACACTGGAGTGGGTTGCCATTTCCTTCTCTTCTTTAGCTGAGAATATAAAGGCAATAGGGAGAATTGCAGGCCCTCATTTTCTCTGCTGGTAGAACTTTCCCACCAGGATAAGGGAACTGCTCTTTTTCTCTTTAGAATGATTTCTTGGGGCTACCTAGGCTCTTTCTCTGTTTTTCATTTCTGTAAGTGGCATTGTCTTGGGAGAGCATTGACCTCTCCTCGCACTCACTCAGTCAGTCCAGGAGAAACCTCCATCCTGTCCATTGGCCTCACCTTTGCAGGCCAATGGCTTTAACCGTAACTCGGATGTGCCCCGTCTCACTCAGTTCAGTCTGCTTTGCACATTGCCACAAGAACGTCATTTGGAAGTCTTTACTGACTTTCTTTTGCATATGAAGTAGCATTCATACTTCCAGGTGTGGAGTTGCAGGACCCACCACCATCTGGTTACAAACCACTTCAGTCCCTGTCCCCGAGGAGGCTCTTGCTTTCCCACCCCACTGTATAGGGGCCTCTCATCTTCAAGTCCTACCTCAGAACTCAGTTCCTCTATGAAACAGCTCTGCCCTCCTCAGAAAGGCCTGTTTTAGAATTATTTATGGGTGTGCTTTAGCTCTTCCAGCAGTGGGAAGCCTCAACAGCAGCTGCTGCATCTTATTAATTTTTAATGTCCCCATGGCAGCTAGTACAGGCTGAGTGTGTGTGTGCATATGTGTGTGTAGGCATTGATTCTCTAGGCTCAGTCTTTAAACCGTTGAAGAAAATCAATTCTAACTCACTGTGTTATTCCAGATAAATTGGAAGGCTCTCAACACATTTTTCTACGATGCAGCAATTATTTCCAAAAGAAAAATAGTATCATTCACACTTGCTCTTTCCATTTATAATAGGAGGAGGGTTTCCTATGAAGTTTAAAGGTAACTGATTTCAGGAAAGGAACCTATTGTATTGGTAAAATTACATTAAGCTGAGAAAATTTTGTTTCAATTTATTTTGAATTAAACATCTAGAAATAAAGAAGCATAAAAGTTGCATGTTTGTTCTACACTGCGGGGTGGACATATCCTATGATGTCATCGATCTATTATGGTTTAGTTAAAAACGACACACATCTTTTAGAATGTGTATCTTAGTATGGGTTGTATTCGGAAATAGAAAGAGGGAACTGTCCCCACACAAAGGAATCCCCCAACAGGCCAAGCCGGAGGCTGTGCCTTGCCTGCCTGTGGAGCGCCCGTGCTCCAGCACATGGGCACCCCACCCACCTCTGCGGGCCCCATGGCCGCAGTGTGACCTGGCTGCTGGTGGCCGGGAGGCCCTCACTGCTGTGCCTGTCCAGCCTCGGAGGGGACTGGCTGTTACTCTTTCGGAAAAGCGAGTTGCATTCTATCTCAGACCTCCCAGGGGCCGGCCCCACCCTGAGCCTCTGCTCTTGTGCCTTCCTCACGTTGGTTTCTCCTGTCAAAAGAATTTCTCTAATGCCTGAAAATCTCGATTTCACCTCCAGCGCACCTAGCTGCTGCTCTCTGAGAGATTTTAATGTCCATGTGAAATGCGAGGATAAGATTTGAGTTTAACGGAGTCGGTTTTCTTGACGTGACTTTATCTGTGATATCAGCACTTGGCTCAAGCTGTCTGCCCTCAGCAGAGCTGCGGCCCTGCTCCCTCCAATGTGGCCACCTCTCTGCTCCTTCTCCATGCTGCCTTCTCCTCCCTGAAGTGGGGAAGGGAGAGCTGGCCACAGAAGACCAGGCTCCTGTCATCCATGTTAGCAAATCTAGACGAAAGAGAGAAACTGTCCCCTGTAGGGCGGGACTCTGGCTGACTGGGCTGGGGCCTGAGCCCACCAGGGCACTGACCTGGCAGAAACTGGTCGTGTGCCCTCAATGGTCCACCCTCAAGGAATACAGGTATCCTTACCAGGAAGAGAGTAGGGCTGTGGGGCAGAGAAGGACAAATGTATGCCATGCCAGCTACGTCCTACAAAGTCTATTTCTCAGAGTCATGGTATTCAACTTTTTCTTTTATTTGTTAATGAATGTTTTCTGTAATCTCTTTTAACAAATTATTTATATTTAATTGGAGGGTAATTTACAATATTGTGTTGGTTCTGCCATACATCAACATGAGTCAGCCACAGATATCCATATGCCCCTCCCTCTTGAACCTGTCTCCCACCTCCCACCCTACCCCCTCTAACTTGTCACAGAGCATCGGATTTGAGGTCTGCATCACACAGCAAATTCCCACCGACTATTTTACGTATGGTAATGTGTATCTATCAGTGCTGCTCTCTCAATTTGTCCCACCGCCTCCTTCCTCCAGTGTGTCTGTTATTCATGTCTGGTCTCCTTTGCTGCCCTGCAGATGCGTTCATCAGTACCATCTTTCTAGATTCCATATATATGTGTTGATATAGAATATTTGTTTTTCTTTTTCTGACTCACTTCACTCTGTATAATAGGTTCTAGGTTCATCCACCTCATTAGGACTGACTCAAATGCATTCCTTTTTATAGCTGAGTAATATTCCATCGTATATATGTACCACCGCTTCCTTATCCATCCATCTGTTGATGGACATCTAGGTTGCTTCCATGTCCTAGTTATTGTAGAACATCGGGGTACATGTGTCTTTTTCAATTCTGGTTTCTGCAGGGTATATGCCCGGTAGTGGGATTATTGGGTCATATGGTAGTTTTATTCTGGTTTTTAAAGGAATCTCCATATTGTTCTCCATAGTGGCTGTATCTCTTCAGATTTTTCAAAGGACGTTTTGTGAAATTATCAACTTTAAAACGGGGGCACTAGAGGCTACAAAACGTCTCATTTCTCCACCTGAACGGGGTTGGGCCACCACAGGCTCGCTCCGGGCGTCTGCATGATGAGTGCTTTTCAGGGAAGCTCCTCTGAAAGGGCGCACCTTTTCAGGGGCACCTCTGTGTGCCCCTCCACAGGGACCCGAGGTGCTGTCGCGCACAGGTTGAACCCAAGCATCCTCCAGAGCAGGGTTGGAAAGGACGGGGGACACCACAGGGCTTGGTTTTCTGCGGTGCTCAACCAGTGAGGTACTTTTGTTTCATCATTTCGGGCCAGATGAGTCCATAAAAGCCTCGTTCCGCGCTGCCCCACCCCATGAGGTCCCGTGGGGGATCTGGCCTTCCCCGCCCACTGCCATGCAGAGGCCTGCAGGCTCTCACACCCCAGACCGACGGTCGAAGTTGGTCAAAAAGCGCCCGAGTGTTTACTTCTGAGTGTGTACGCATCCTGCTTTTGTGCTGTGTCCATGTGTGAAAACTGTGTGCCTTGCGTGTCTTTACACGTCAGGGTGTGCTCTGTGTGTGTCTTCGTGGGTCTGCATTTGTGTATGTGCGTCTCTGGTGCTTGTGTGTATTTGAGGGAGGATATGTGAGCTGAGTTGATGCTTATGTTTAGACTGTGTTTGTGGGTGTATCTGAAGAGTTGGAGGAACAACATTCCTTGAGTCACATTTACTAATTTCTTCCTTGACGTGCTTAATTTATGAAGTCGCCAGCTGCCGTCCTTCCCTCTCCCCCCGCCAAGCAGGAGGCAGTTTGTTCCAGCTGTCATGCTGGAATGCATTCTGCTCTTCTTGAGCATGCTTTATTATTATTATTTTTAAAGCTCTTGGAAGGGCTTGTGAGAGAGGTGCTGGGAGTTCATCGCAGATTATTTTTAATAACAGAATCCTAGAGGGAAATGGAAAGCTGTGTTTTATTGGCAAGCTGTCTTCTCCATCTCTAAAGTAAATAAGACTCCATTTTCTACATTATTTAATGTGTCATCCTTCCCTCCCCCTTTTAATCATCCTCCAAATGGACTCATGAGGTCCAAACCGACAGGCGCAGAGCCCTCCCCGTGAGCACGCCTGTATGGGGCCCTGCTCGGGAGGGGGTGCATCCAGTGGGCACAGGTCCAGTCTGCTGGAGTCGGGCCCTCCCTGGGTCACAGGTGGCCTCCTCCTGCTTAGGGTGGCCAGCCCTGGACCCTGGTGATGTGTAAAGCTTGGGAGGAATCAGAATATGATGGGTGCAGGCACCCTGTGATCTAGAGAAGCTTCTGCTAGGCTCTGGTGGCAGCACCAGCTGCTAGTCATTTCAGCTCAACTCGGTTTGATCCAAATAAGCACAGAGAACACCTGCTCACTACCTGGCATTCTGCTAAGTGTGCACGTGTGTGTAAATGAAGGAAAGTGGACACCTCTACTGCTCCTTGAAAATGTCGATATGTTGATGCAATTGACCCAAAGCCCAACTCTCTAGGCTGCAGTATGGACCCGGCCACATCTGTGAGTCCCACTGCCCTCCGGAGCCACGGCTCTGTGTTTAGTGAGAGCTTTTCTGCTCTGCCATGGACGTGGACAGGGAAATCCTCTCCACTGGTGTCTGCAGGTCCACAGGCAGCAAGCACGCTTTGATTTCTGCTGCCTGCAGCAAGGTTGTGGCGCCACCGGCCCGGAGGCCTGCATCCCAGCCTGGCGGCCTGCATCCCAGCCTGGCGGCCTGCATCCCAGCCTTGTGGCCTGCATCCCAGCCTGGCGGCCTGCATCCCAGCCTGGCGGCCTGCATCCCACAGCTGCTCCCACTTCTGCTCTCCTTCTCATATCCCTGGACAGCTGGCCTTCTTATCCACACAGGACTGTCCCCCCAACTTCAGACTCCCCAAGACACTCAGCTTTTTACCCTTCATGAGCTTAGTAAGAAGTTTTTTTTTTTTTTTTTTTCTGAATAGAGAGGAATTTTGAGTAGTGCCTTGATCTGCCTGAATACATATGTAAAGCTGACAGTCAGGTAGGAGTCTGTTTTCAAACTGTTTATGTGGAAGGTGTTAGTCTGAAGGGGAATAGCTTGTGTTGATCCTTTCAGGAAACTCTTCCCTCAAAGTTTCCAGGATTCTAGGAACCACTGGTGAGGAGTTAATACACCTGTTTCTCCAAAGCCTCTCTTTGCATCCTTCCCCTTCCTCTTCCCTCCTCTTCTTTCTTTCTTCTCTTTTCTCTCCTATCATAAAATTGTTACGGCACTTTCCTTGTGCCAGGACAAATTCCTGAGGCCAGATCACACATTTGGAGCACTTACAAATCACCCAGGCTCAGTAACCCTTAAAATTGCTGAGTGTCTGGGCTCCAGGATCAGTGCGGGGTGCTGAGGGACCCTTGAAAATAATATGGATTTGATCTTCTGTCTTGGAGCTTCTGCAACATCTGACAAGGTAGGAAGTCACAACATTTATCCAATGTAGATGTGCATTCTTGGCATGCGGCGGGCAGCTTGAAGGAGGGGAGGGAGAAACACAGAAAGTGTGTGTTTGCAGGTGATTCCACGTACCTCCCCACCCGCCCGCATCTCCACCTTTCATCTGACGTCTTGAGCTGGGACGTAGGGCACTCCGCGAAGTCTCTTTCGCTGCTTTCTCGTCCCTCTAAGGTGTGTGTAGAATATGCTACAGAATAACTCGTTGCAGTTGGAAACAATTCTTTAGGAAAGAATAATTTCTATAGGAAAGAATTATTCTTTCGTGAAAACACATGCAGAATCCCTCTGTCCCGGCTGCTATAGAAGGTGGGACGAGGGCAGTGTTTGAGCTCTGACAGACGCTGTCACCCGCGCGCCGGGAGCTGGGGGGCTGGCTGCACTCGTGGCAGGCTTGTTCCCAGTTTTCTGGAGTAGAAGGCCTTACCCTTTAGGGCAGGAAAGGGAGGGCGGGGTGGGGGTGACCGCGCATGCGTGCTGAGACAGCCAGGCCGGCCCAGTTCGTGGCGTGGTAGGTGGTCCCAGAGCGTCCCTCGCTTTGCTGCGCTTCGTCCGTTCTCCTAGCTTCTTTTCCCTAATGACCTGGGCGAGGGACTGGAGAGACTTCTAGACCTTCTCTGGCCTGATACCCTCAGCCCTTCTGAACTGAAGAACTGGGCCTGAAACAACAGGCGTCCCGGGGGCAAGGCTTTTGGTCCTGCTAAGAGTGAGAGCCTCGGGAGCTCGTGGGGCCAGAGCCTCATGCGTGGAGAGGTTGTGGAGGATTCTTGGGGCTTGGCTAGGGTGTTTGAGTCTTGCATCCTGCGGTCCTAAGGTCTACCCAGCTTATTGGTGGCACATCTGAGCTCAGCTTTTATCTACCTTCTCCCTGAAGGAAGGTGCGAGAGCTCAGAATCCCAGATGGCCCAGTATCAGTGCTTCATGGAGCCCTGGACCAATGACTCCCACAGCTGACTCAGCCACGGCAACGTGCCTCGCGTGCTGGGCTCATCTCCTGCCCTCCATACAGGCCATGCCTGTGCTTTCACATGGCTTTTGACTGCTCCTTCTCTCTTGGGATTTTTTACATCCCAAGGCCTGACCTAGATCTCAGCCTGGTTCCAGAGTAGCTTCTGGTCCCAAACATTTCAGTCCAAGCTCTTCTTTTGTTTGTATTTTCCTTCCTGAGAACCTACCGGGAGCCAACTTCTAGGCTCTGTGTTTTGAGAGCATCAAGGAGAATGAGACTAGCTGTGACCTGAGGCTGTTTCAACCCTGAGTAATCTCTCTTCCACCTTGTCCTTAAAATATACATGAAAGTACAAAAAAATGACCAAAAACAACACAAAAAACCTCACAGGAACACCGTCAACAATCACTAGCCTTGGGAGGGATTTCCATTATCTTCAGCAACAATGAG
Source organism: Bison bison bison (assembly GCF_000754665.1). Lineage (NCBI taxonomy): Eukaryota > Metazoa > Chordata > Mammalia > Artiodactyla > Bovidae > Bison > Bison bison. The sequence continues at coordinate 7,957,914 of NW_011494913.1, read as the reverse complement.
ACAGCTTCAGAAGCACAATTGATGACATTTTCATTGTTAGTGGCTCAGTTGGCTAGAGGTGAGTGAGAAGAGGCCTTGGCGATCCCCTCCCCACTAAGATCTGAAGAAGCCCTTGAACCCAGCAGGGTACTGAACAGTACCCTGCCCCATCTGCCCTCCCTGCCCATTGCCATCTGGGGGAGTTTACGGGGGAAGGCATGTTGCAACAGTCCTGAAAGTTGTGGTTTTCACAGGTTCAGTGCTGCTGGCGGGCTGAGGAAGAAAGAGAGCCGTTTCATCTTCTGTGCCTTATACAGGGTTGAAGAAAATTAAGCCCCTCCCCATGTTTACTGGGGCATTATGCGGGACAGCCTGACCATTCTCAGCCCACCACGTGAGTACCTGACCCCAAGCACTGCCATGGGATATGAGCCAATTTTGCCTTCCAAGTTTAGCTCTCCAGGGGGCATTCTCCAGGGAACTGGGGGATCAGAGGATAGGCAAAAATGGTAAAATTTTGCTACATCTCTTCTGTCAACAAGATCTTGTGCAAAATGAATATACAACAAAAACAAAACAAAACAAAACAAAAAAACAACCCAACCAAACCGAAAACCAAACCACTAGGGAACCAAGAAAAAAGTTCTAAACTAAATATACTGACTCCATTTGAAAACACAACTTTTGAAAAAATATTTTTTAGGAGGAAATAAAAAGTGATTTAAAGATCTATATTTCATGTTCTCAGTGAATTATTAGGATGTATGAAATTGTTAGAAGAGGTCAGGCTGATGATAAACAGAGCAGGCTGAGACGCGAGCTCAGATAAAAAGGACAACAGTGATGTTAGGAAAGGCTTCCAGGAAGCACACAGCAGGAGAGCCTGAGTCTCTGTCAGTGGCAACAAAGGGAAGAACTGAACTGTCAGAAAAAATGCTATACTGTTAAGGGCAAACGTAAGTTCCTTTTCTAGAATTCATTGAAAAAGGACAAAGGGATGGAAATAAGAAGAAATACAAGAGTTACAGAGTCCGATAAAAGTACATCAACCTTTGAATAAGATGGCTTATTGTGAGGAAGAAATATAAGCAGTCAGAAGAAGCAATGATCAAAGGTACAACGTTTGAAAAATTTTCTGATCTGGGAAAGATGTACTTCATAGATAATAATCAATAATGATATCTAAAGGCATTTCTGCTATTCAGAAAGGAACAAAACACCAGTCAGGATAATATTAGATTATTCATTAACAGCAGGAAATAGAAAACAATGGAATGTCTTCTGAGTTTTCAGAGAAATCATGTTTTGTTACCACCAATTTGAACTTTATATGTTAAGGAAATAAAAACATTTTTATATGTAGGGGCTCTGAAAATACACTGAAGCTTATACAGTACTGTTATAACTGTAAGAAGAATCAAATGGGAGAACCTGGGGTGGGGAGGTCAGCTGACACGTGTCTGCATGTCAGTCTGGACGAAAAAGCCAGAGACCAAAATGGAGGCTGAAGACACGTGATAAACACAAGCTGTCCCGTAGTCACAGTGGCCTGACGCTGGAATTCCTGATGTTCTCAGTTGCACAGTCGTGTCCAACTCTCTGTGGCCCCATGGCCTCCAGGCTCCTCCAGGCTCCTCTGTCCATGGAATTTTCCAGGCAAGAATACTAGACTCGCTTGCCATTTCTACTCCAGGGGATCGTCCTGACCCAGGGATTGAAGCTGTGTCTCCTGCACTGGCAGATGGATTGTTTACCACTCAGCCACCTGGTAGGCCTGATACGTGCATGCAAACTGCGTGATGTTTCCATCACTGAGTGATGGGTGCAAGCAAATTGAGCAGGACATCTGAGCTGGCATGATTTAGAAGCCAGGGGTGAAGACAGAATTTCTGTTTTTATGAGGTACATACTCTTTTTTTAAAAAATTAATTAATGTTTTAAAATTGGAGGATAATTGCTTTACAATATTGTGTTGATTTCTGCCACACATCAACATGAATCAGCCATAGGGACACAGATGTCTCCTCCCTCTTGACTTTCTCCCCTACCCGTACCTCAGCCCATCCCTGTATGTCGTCCAGAGCATATAAGACACATATTCTAAAGAACACACTAGAAATTGATAAGCTGATTTTTCAGATTGTGATGAAGTCACAAAGAAAATAACACAAGGTCACTGATGAGGAGGAATGGAGTGAATTGGAAGGCTACTTGGTGAGGAATATTCAGGTTCTCTTTTGGATGTGCCAGTTTGGAAAACCCAGCCAGGCAGCTGGGTATGAGTCTGGTGCTTGGGGGGAAGTCTAAGCTATTAAAATCACTCTGAGTGCTTGTGGATGATATTTTAAGCTGTGGGATTTGTTACCTACAGCAGTCTACCCTTTAGAGAAGGGAGAGGAGGGCCTGGCAAAGGAGGCTTAGGAGGCACAAGCAGTTTGGGAGGAGAGAAACCAATAGAATTTTTTCAGTTGGAAATGTATTCAATGCTTGGCATCTAGTAGCAGAGGCCAACCTTAACAATGGCTGGAGTCACATAGAAGGTGTTTCCCCACTGCTGTGGGAAAAGTTAGACTGTGCCCAAGGGAAACATGGTGGATCGCTCCACAGACCAGGGACACAGGCGTCCTCTGTCTAACTTGTGTCAGCTTGAGCCCACAGCTTCATCTTTGAGAGTCTGTGGTGGCTGCTGGAACTCCAGCAATCACATCTGTGTCCTCACACCTAGAAAGAGGAGAACAAGAGAGGCTCAGGCCACTTGTCAGTCTCTTCTAACCCACTTGCTTAGAATTTCTATTCTTGACTTCCACTTACATCTCCTTGGCCACCTCTGTGTCAAGAGAGGCATTCAGTTTTTCTGAATACACTTCAGATACACTACAGTTTTTCTGACTCAATATCCTCATCTGCAAAAAATAGGAATTTCTCCTTATATTCTCAGTTCAGTCACTCAGTAATGTCTGACTCTTTGCGACCCCATGGACTGCAGCATGCCAGGCCTCCCTGTCCATCACCAACTCCTAGAGCTTACTCATGTTCATAGAGTCAGTGATGCCATCCAACCATCTCATCCTCTGTCGTCCCCTTCTCCTCCTGTCTTCAATCTTTCCCAGCATCAGGGTCTTTTCCAGTGAGTCACTTCTTCACATCAGGTGGCCAAAGTATTGGAGTTTCAGCTTCAGCATCAGTCCTTCCAATGAATATTCAGCACTGATTTCCTTTAGGATGGACTGGTTGGATTTCCTTGCACTCCAAGGAACTCTCGAGTCTTCTTCAACACCACAGTTCAAAAGCATCAATTCTTCAGTGCTCAGCTTTCTTCATAGTCCAACTCTCACATCCATACATGACTATTGGAAAAACCATAGCTTTGACTAGATGGACCTTTGTTGGCAAAGTAATGTCTCTGCTTTTGAATATGCTGTCTAGGTTGGTCATAGCTTTCCTTCCAAGGAGCAAGCGTCTTTTAATTTCATGGCTGCAGTCACCATCTGCAGTGATTTTGGAGCCAAAAAAAAAAAGAAAGAAAAGTCTGACACTGTTTCCACTGTTTCCCCATCTATTTCCCATGAAGTGATGAGACCAAATGCCATGATTAGTTTTCTGTGTTGAGCTTTAAGCCAACTTTTTCATTCTTTTCTTTCACTTTCATCAAGAGGCTTTTTAGTTCCTCTTCACTTTCTGCCATAAGGGTGGTGTCATCTGCACATGAGGTTATTGATATTTCTCCCGGCAATCTTGATTCCAGCTTGTACTTCTTCCAGCACAGCATTTCTCATGATGTACTCTGCATATAAGTTAAATAAGCAGGGTGACAATATACAGCCTTGATGTACTCCTTTTCCTATTGGGAACCAGTCTGTTGGTCCATGTGTAGTTCTAACTGTTGCTTCCTGACCTACATATAGATTTCTTAAGAGCCTGGGCTGGTGGTCTGGTATTCCCATCTCTTTAAGAATTTTCCACAGTTTGTTGTGATCCACACAGTCAAAGGCTTTGGCATAGTCAATAAAGCAGAAGTAGATGTTTTTCTTGAACTCTTGTTCTTTCTCGATGATCCAATGGATGTTGGCAATTTGATCTCTGGTTCCTCTGCCTTTTCTAAATCCAGCTTGAACATCTAGAAGTTCACGGTTCATGTGCTCTTGAAGCCTGGCTTGGAGAATTTTGAGTGTTACTTTACTACCCTGTGTTTCATTATTTATGGGCTTCCCTGGTGGCTCAGTGGTAAAGAATCCACTGGCCAATACGGGAGACGTGGGTTCCACCCTGGGTTGGGAAGAGCCCCTGGAGAAGGAAATGGCAATCCACTCCAATATTCTTGCCTGGGAAATCCCTTGGACAGAGGAGCCTGGTGGGCTGCAGTCCATGGGGTCGCAAAAAAGTTGAACACGACTTAGCTACTAAACAACAACAACCTTCATGGGTGCATTTATTTATTCATGAACCAAATCAAGCATTAAGAGTGAACAGATGGGTTAATGCATCTGGGCCTGGTGGCTGGGACTGTATCCCTGTTCCTGATCGCTGAGCACTGACCATATGACAGGCTGGGTGCCAAATGCTCCGGGTAGAGTTATCCTCAGCATTACTCCACGGGTTGCTTGTATCCCCATTTGTTGTGTGAAGACAGCAGCACGCCTGCGGGGGTGAGTCCAGGGGTGATGTCACTGTGCAGTGGCAGGCGGCGTGCGGCTCCGCACCATCCCTACCTGTGGGGCCTGGGCAGCGAGCAGACTCTGCAGACCTGTTGACGACGGGGACAGCTCCACGCAGGGTGCAGGAAGTGCCAGAACAATGAACCGCTGCAGCCTGGAGGTCTGGGCACGCCCCTAGACATTTCCCCTGTGTGTTCTGGAATGTTTAGTATGGTTGACCTTGCCAGTGATTTATGAAATACCTTAAAAATAGTTTTTACCTAGTGATAAAATATGGCTCTGATTCTTGTGCATACAATAACCATTGTACTTGTTGATGACTTCAGCTATAGTTGTTTGAAATCAGTATTATATTCACCCAGAACACATAATAAAATAATTTCCCTGGTAAGCAACTAGTTTCTGAGAAGAATTTCCTCTAGTGGTATAAGAAAACCATTCCTGTCTTACCCTTAAGAGGTGATGGATAAAATTATCCTGATTACAAAGAAAGTATTTGTTCAGTAGAGAGAGCCTGTGGACTCTATTGTAGAGATGTGCAGATTTTTCTGAGTCTGACCTCATTCAGCTCTGACAGCAAGGATCACAGGCATACCTGCCCTGGGATGCCCCCTGATATGACCAATCTGAGGATCCCCCTCCCCATGCTGCCCCCCACCCAAATCAGGCTTAATCTGGCTGTGGCCTTGACCTTAATCATCCTAACTCTTCTCAACATACAGTGGGCACCTGATTTATAGTGTTTAAATTTCTGTTTCTCATTAGCTGGCATTCCCTTTAAGTCCCAAATGTCCTCAGTTTTTACATTGTCAGCAGACAGAAAGGTGGCAGCCTCAATGCCAGCTCCATTCTGCATGTGGGGTCAGGCTAGACCCTTCTTGCCTGTCACACGGGCACTCTGAGAGACACTCCATGGAAAGATCCCCTTGTTCTCTGTACAGAATCAGTCTCGAGACTGGAAAAGAGAAAACTGCTTGTGGTGTGGGTGGCCATGCAATGACAACACTCAAAGGCAAAGCTAAGTAAGCGCCCACTTTGTTTTCATGGACTCGTTAGCAAGCATAGGCAATGGAGCCAAACAAGGCTGAACTGCAGATTCTAACCCTGCCAATCACTGGCCTGTGATCCTGGCTGGGTCACTTAACTTCTTCAAGTGTATCTTTCTAACTTTTTAAAAATAAGTTTTCATTTTAAGGGTAGTTTTAGGTTCACAGCACAATTGAGAAGTAGGTTCAGAGATTTCCCTTTTCCCCCATCTACTCCCATACAGGCACAGCCTCCCGTACTATCAACATTCCCCAGCTAGTCCATTTGTTATAACTGATGAACCAACGCTGATAAAGCTCCAGGAGTTGGTGATTGACAGGGAGGCCTGGCGTGCTGCGATTCATGGGGTCGCAAAGAGTCGGACACGACTGAGCGACTGAACTGAACTGAACACTGATACATCTTTATCACCCAAGGTCCGTAGTTTACATATGGTTCACTCGGCGCTGTACGTTTAATGGGTTTGGACAAATGTATAATGATATGTACCCATCATTGTAGTATCATACTGGTTAATTTCATTGCCCTAAAAATCCTCTGTGCTCGCTCGCTCTCTTTCCCTCACCTGGCAACTACTGATCTATTTACTATCTCTGTTGTTTTTCAGTCGCTAAGTCATTTCTGACTCTTTGCAACCCCACTGACTGCAGTGTGCCAGGCTTCCCTGTCCTTCACTGTCTCCTGGAGTTGGCTCAAACTCATGTCCATTGAGTCAGTGATGCTACCCAACCATCTCATCCTCTGTCGCCCCCTTCTCCTTCTGCCCTCAATATTTCTCAGCATCAGGGTCTTTTCCAGTGAGTTGATTCTTTGCATCAGTTGGCCAAAGTATTGGAGCTTCAGCTTCAGCATCAGTCCTTCAATGAATATTCAGGGTTGATTTCCTTTAGGATCTACTAGTTTAATCTTGCAGTCCAAGAGACTCTTAAGAGTCTTCTCCAGCTCCACAGTTTGAAAGCATCAATTCTTTGGTGCTCAGCCTTCTTTACGGTCCAACTCTCACATCCATACATGACTACTGGAAAAGCTACAGCTTTGACTAGACGGATCTTTGTTGGCAAAGTGATGTCCCTGCTTTTTAATATGCTGTGTAGGTTGGTCATAGCTTTTCTTCCAAGGAGCAAGTGTCTTTTAATTTCATGGTTGCTGTCACCATCCACAGTGATTTTGGAACCCAAGAAAATAAAATCTGCTCCTGTTTCATTGACTTTGGGGCCCAAGAAAATAAAATGTCTGCTGTTTCCACTTTTTCCCCGTCTATTTGCCATGAAGTGATGGGGCGGAATGCCATGATCTTCGTTTCTGAATGTTGAGTTTTAAGCCAGCGTATTCACTCTTCTCTTTCACCCTCATCAAAAGGTCCTTTAGTTCCTCTTCACTTTTTGCCATTAGAGTGATATCATCTGCATATCTGAGTTTATTGATATTTCTCCTGGAAATCTTGATCCCAGCTTGTAATTCATCCAGCCCGGCATTTGCTTGATGTCCTCTGCATAGGAATTAAATAAGCAGGGTGACAATATACAGCCTTGACATGCTCCTTTCCCAATTTTGAACCAGTTGTTCCACGTCTGGTTCTAACTGTTGCTACTATCTCTGTAGTTTTGCCCATTCCAGAATGTTATATAGTTGGTATCCTATAGTATGTAGACTTTATATATTGTTTTCTTTCATTTAGTAATAGTCACTTTAGGTTCCCCATGTCTGGATAACTTATTATTATTTTTTAACACTGAATAATAGTCTGGCATCTGGATGTGCCATAGTTTACCTGTGCCCTCACCAAAGGGCACCTGCGTTGCTTCCAGGTTTTGGTAGTTACAAAGCTGCTGTAAACATTTCTGTGCAGATTTTCAAGTGTCCCTTTCTTCACTAGCAGCAGCACAGGGATTTGGGAAACATTAAGCTGGATAAGACACAGACAGCCCCTAACACAATGCTGGGTACCACTCATGCTTCAAGTCCCTGTTCCCGATCACTACTCTTATCTCTCCCTGTCCTGTACTAATGACAACCTGGCGAAGACATTTCACTGTAGATGGGCTGTAGGTTTCATTTACTGGGAAGGGAGAGGGATGGAGTTTGAAGTAAAGAGACTTTCCAAAGGAAAAGAACAAAAAATAACTGTGTTACTCAGGGAAAGAGAATGCTTCTCAGAACTGAACAATACGTTGAGGATTATGGGGGTATGGAAGGAAGGGTAACAGGCCATGAATAGTTGTAAATCATGGACAAGGAGGTTATCTATTCCTGGGATCCCTGTGTACCCTCATGACTCTCAGAAGTCTGAAGCACAAGTCCTATAAACTACAATCATGGAAAAAACGACAGTCAAAAGAAACTTCAGCTCATGGAAAAGGGATGTAAGACCTCTGAAGCTTAGGGCTGGGGCGGCCTTAAAGTGGCCTGGACAGCTGACACCCTTCTGAAGTATAGACCTCTGCCCCTGCACATCTGTGAGGAGTGCAGTGTGGGAGGGAGGGCCTGGGCTCCCTAGGTGGCTACATAGGAATGAGTTCCAGTCCCAGCTCTGCTTTGTGGCTCTGGGAAAGATATATAACCTGTTTGATTCTCAGCTCAGAGATAGCATTATAATCCCTATGTGTGGAGTCGTGGTGGGGGCCAAATGAACAATATTTATGAAATATTTGGGGAATGCGCACTTGTGGTAGTAGATAGTTTATTTGTTTATTCTTGTTTAGGTAGTTTTTAAAACATTTAATTCATTGGGTTTTGACTGTGTGGGTCTTCATTGTGCACATGGGCTTTTCTCCGGTTGAGGCACGTGGGGGCCACCCTTTACTTGGGGTGCACAGGCTTCTCCTGTTGCAGAGCACAGGCTGTAGAGCACGCGGGCTTCAGTGGCTGCGGCACGTGGGATCAGTAGTGCTGGCTCCTGGCTCTAGAGCACAGGCTCAGTAGTTGTGGTGCACGGGCTTAGTTGTTCCACGGCATGTGGTATCTTCCTGGATCTGGGGTCGAACCTGTGTCTCCTTCCTTGGCAGGCAGACTGTTTACCACTGAGCCACCAGGGAAGCCCAGATAGTTGTTTTTATAGCAGGCCATCTGGAAAGCAGAATTGACCTGGGCATTGCTTGTTTTGTGGAACCACTGTTTTAGGCAAACCAGTCCCACTGTTATAAATATGTCCTCAGTTCAGTTCAGTTCAGTCACTCAGTCTTGTCCAACTCTTTGTAACCCTATCGACTGCAGCACACCAGGCCTCCCTGTCCATTGCCAACTCCTGGAGCTTGCTCAGACTCATGTCCATTGAGTCAGTGATGCCATCCAGCCATCTCATCCTCTGTCATCCCCTTCTCCAGTTAACATGTCCTTGACCTAAGCTGAAATCAGTCTCCTGGTGAAAGTGAAAATGAAGTTGTTCAGTCGTGTTCAACTCTTTGTGACCCCATGGACTGTAGCCTACCAGGCTCCTATGTCCATGGGCTTCTCCAGGCAAGAATACTAGAGTGGGTTGCCATTTCCTTCTCTAGGGGATCTTCCCAACTCAGGGATCAAACCCAGTTCTCCCGCATTGCAGGCAGACGCTTTACCCTTGGAGCCACCGGGGAAGCCAGTCTCCTGGTTCAGTTCAGTTCAGTCGCTCAGTTGTGTCCGACTCTTTGTGACCCCATGAATCGCAGCATGCCAGGCCTCCCTGTCCATCACCAACTCCCGGAGTTCACTCAGACTCACATCCATCGAGTCGGTGATGCCATCCAGCCATCTCATCCTCTGTCGTCCCCTTTTCCTCCTGCCCCCAATCCCTCCCAGCATCAGGGTCTTTTCCAATGAGTCAACTCTTTGCATGAGGTGGCCAGAGTACTGGACTTTCAGCTTTAGCATCATTCCTTCCAAAGAAATCCCAGTCTCCTGGTAGCTAAGCTGAAATCAGTTCTCCTGTGCACAGGACGTGGGACAAGAACACATCCGACTCCTGCTGCATGAAATACTTGAGATGTTCGGCAGTGACGACGGCTTCTTTCTCTGCCTCAACCATGCCTTCTCCTGGCTAAAGTGTCCCCATGTCTCTAAATGTCCCTTCTGTCATTGATTAAGCCTGAGATCAAGAACTAGAATTGGATAGACGACAGCACAGGTACTTATTCACAAGAATATGATAATGGCAGTTGTATCTCGTCATTATAGAGCATTTTCAGCAATGTGTTCCCAACATATATTATTGCATTTACTTCTCACTTGAGCCTTGTGAATTAAGCATAGGATTTATTGTCATCCTATTTGAAAAAATTAAGACAGTGATATTTGGAGCATGATTTTACCTGCCTGGGAAGTAGGATCTGGGACTTGCACTGGATCTTTCCTCTGAGTCCTGGTCCAGTGCTCAGGCTGTATCCATTCACATGTCACAGGACACTGAGTTATCATTCTCCACTGCCAGAGACTCAGTTGTTTATGACCGACATATTCGTAGGCTCTGTAACTCTGTATTAGGGGAGAGACAGCAAATATGGCAGAAGGTGCTTAAGACCATTTTTGAAGCTAAAAATCCACATGTTCAAGTTGCCATGGAAGCTTGAGAGTGCCTGGCGTACACAAAAGCCCTGACTGGTTCATTTGGGGAAATGGTTGTTGTCAAACAGAGTCAAGCCAGATGGAGCTGGATCTTGAACAGGGCTTAAAGGAGTGAGACATATGGTGATAAGACGGAGGGTGGTGTGGAAGGGATAGAGCTTGTGGGAACTGGGATAAAAACTGTGAGTTGCTTTCCAGTGAGAGAAGAGTGGACTAGGGGCAGGATGACCCAAAGATCAGATATCCAAGCAGCCCCCTTCTAAACTGTGTTGGCAAGGGGCCCCTATTAAGCAAACTAAGAACAAACAGACATATAAACAGCATCAAGAAAGGCCACACAGCAGTGTCTGAGCTGTCACCAAATGCAGTCTGACCACTAAACACGTGGTAGAGACGAGTTGGGGAGGAGTAGGCAAGGCTCCTCTCCAGTCTCTTGAAGATTTAAAGCACAAGCAGATCCAAGGTCAATAAACCAATGCCATCAGAGTGGGAGCAGGAGGGGGAAATGGAGGAAAGAAGCAAAAGTGGAAGCATGATTTAGTAATTCTGGAAAGAACAATGCTGCACAGAACTGAGAAGTTATTTCAGTGGGTGGTGAAAGGAAAACAAAAATCTCAAAATTGGAGAGGAGACTGAGAGGGGAAAATGAAAAAAGAAATGAAAGTGGAAGATGAGTTAACGAGTTCTGGGAAGAAAGTATGTAACTGAATTGAGGGTCGATGGGATGGATTTTAGAAAGAAAACAGAATCTTAAGAGAAGTTGGGAATGTCTGAAACAGTTTCTGATTCATCAGTTTTGAATTAAAATTTTATATGTAAAATTAAGTTATGTTCAGCCTTTGCCGACAGGATGTATAGCATCTCTATTGATACTGTTTACCACTCCGGGGGTTTACAAGGAGAATAGAATTTAAAGATGCCATGTATCCCCCAGGAGGGAAGGTTGGAAGTGATTAGGGAGAACCTTTCGCTAGTTGCTCCAAGCTGTAGCTAAAAGAGAGAAGAAATGAATGAGGAAAATAGGTACGAACTTCCAGTGAGCTGGATTCCCAGCAATTTGACTAGCTCTTTAGAGGCACAGCTCCATGTGGAAAGATGGAGTGGATGATAAAGGTAATACCTGACTGAGGAGGCAAAAAGTTGGGGAAGAGGGCCTGAGACCTGAGTGTGAGAATCCTTAGCCATGGGGCTGAAAGGTGTCAGCATGACTGTTACTTGGCATGGGAAGTCATCCGCTCTGAGATGCCTACCCTGGGGGCAGCCTATGCAGAGACATAAATATCAGATCGGCCTTTGAGTATTACACCAAGAGGTAAGAATCGTTAGAGGTATTGTTGCTGAATAATTCTCAATCAGGGTTACCTTTAAAAGATCGCTGTGTGCTTTCATGATCAAGGTTCTTCAGGGAAACAGAACCAACAGTGTATATATGTGGAGAGCTGTTGGCTCATGTGGGTATGCAGGTCCAGCAGGGCCACCCACAGTCTGCTGTCTGCAAGCTGGAGGTCTCAGTCCAAGGCTGAACCTGAGAACTGGGGAGCAGTGTGGAGCCGACGATGTGAATTCCAATCTGAGTCTGAAAGTCTGAGAACCAGGAGCACTGGAGCCCAGGGGCAGAGCCGGGCACCTGGGCTCCAGCAGAGCGTCCCTCTACACTGTACACCTTCAGTGAATTGGACGCTGCCCATCTATCATGGGCAGGGTGATTTGCTTTGCTCAGTTGCCTGATTCAAATGCTAATGTCTTCTTGAAACAGTATCAGACAGTCCCAGAAATAATATTTTATAAGCTATCTGGGTATCCCATAGCCTAGTCTAGTTGATACAAAAAATTGACCATTATAATCAGTGTAGCAGTTTTGACTCCTCTCTCCTCCCAAGAGCCTGGGCCAGCAGATAGACCACCCTTACTTATGCCCAGGAAGAGGGTGGGCATTTTCTGGAGGTGCCGATGAAGGTGCCGATGAAGTAGGCAGGAAAGGTGGTCATGCGTTTTGACTGCAGTTGCAGGAGGAGAGCAGAGAACTGGAGCGATTCAAATGGGTATCAGCTGCTGTAAAGCCACACATGCCTTTACCAGTGACCTGGGCTGTGCTGAGGCTTTTAGCCTCGCGTCTCCACAGTGCCTCATGCTGTTCAGGGCACCGTGGCCCTGCACTTCAGGCTTTGGTCTGGTGACAGTTCTCTGAGGCTAGGCTCGGGTAGGAATAAAAATTTTTTTTTTCAAATTACAAATAACTTTAGACTTACAGAAAAACAGGGAAAAATGTACAGAGAATGCCTGTATATGCAGCTTTTGGACAAATAACTGGGAAGGAGTTCAGAGAACAGAGAGACATCTCCATAGCTCAACTCTCTTCTTTTCCTCTTATTTCAGAGTGTAGTTTCTCAAGACTTAGATTTATAAAAGCTGAAAAGTAAGTAATGTTCATCTTTGTACGCATGAACTGATTTATACAAACATCTCATCCATCTCATTAGGCAACAAGTTTACCGTGACATTTTGCTTTTCACATGCTTTAATTATCCAAATTTATAATATTTGTATTATTGACATCAATTACATGTTATTAATAGTTATAATAATTACCTAAAGATAAGCATTATTAACAACTATTAGGGCCTTGTAATCACAGGAAATATTTAAAAAATCTATACTTCATTTATATACATATAAATGGGAGTGTGATAAAGTAATCAGTAATAGACGTTCAGCCATGAAAATACATTAGAAGAAAATTCAGTGGTGGAAATGGGAAATGGAAATGCAATTCAAGGAACAAAAGGAACACATAAATTTCCAGCTATTAAAGTGCTGGTGGTGGTTTAGTCACTGAGTCATGTCCGACTCTTGTAACCCCATGGATTGTAGCCCACTGGGCTCCTCTGTCCATGGGATTTTCCAGGCAAGAATACTGGAGTGGGTTGCCATTTTCTTCTCCAGGGGATCTTCCTGACCCAGGAAGCAAACCCAGGTCCCCTGAATTGCAGGCAGATTCTTTACTGATTGAGCTATGAGGGAATCCTAGGTTTAAATATATTTTCCTTATTTTTTCAAATGTATTTTGAAATAGATAATAGCATCAAATTGTAAGGTATTTAAATTCTATCAGATGTGTTTAAAAGGAGTATTGTGATATGTTTGTTTCAAACTGTCAGTGTTTATAATATGCAAATTGTATCCCTTACAGTTATAGAAATATAAGACAAAATAATTCAAGTGTCTTTGAAATGTATATCATTTTCAAAATTCCTGGGGGATAAGCAAAAACAAACAAACAACAACAACAAAACCCTACAATAATTGAAAGCTACAGCTTTGGAGGATGCCTTGGGTCTGTGCTATTCATCTCCCTGGCTACTTCTCTGGATCAAATCCTTGGCACCTTTTACCTGGACAAGAGCCTGAACCCCCCAGGGTCTCTCCCTGTGTGGGCAGAACTGACTTTGCTGCCAAAGGGGCCTCCCTACAGACACATCTGGTCATGTGGTCCCTTCAGAATCTCTGCTGGGTGTCAGCCCTCTTGCAGCTTGTTGCTGGGCTAGGTGAACTTTTACGGGAGTCATTAGTTGAGACAGAGCTATTGGAAATATTGGGAGTTTACTCTTTCTAATAAAGATTTCTGCATTTAGATGGCATAGGACAGAAGTGGAAAATCAATAGCTCCTGGGCCATATCTGTCTTGCAGATGTGCTTGGTTTGAAATCTAAAACATTTAAAAATATTTTGAAGGAAAAACATTGGAATCTTGCTAGCAGCAAGCTTTGTGGCATTTTAACTTGCTGTATTTCCATCCCCCCTCCCAGCTGTGCAGTAGCCTTGGAAAGCAACAGCCCCTAACAAAGGTGAAAGCCAGCAGACTAATAGCCTTTGGAGGGGCAGAATGGGGTTGGAACACTTCCAAAGACCCATTCCCAGAGAATTGTCACTGCTTCTTTTTCACCTAATGGCTCCCCATTCGCAAGAGCTTTCTTTATCTGACGTGACTTAGCGCTTTTCCAGGGCAACAAACAGGCATTTATAAAAGACAAACAGTGCTGATGGTTTCGTTTACCAGCTGCCTGAGGTAACGACAGCAGTGGAGCAAACAGCCAGCTGATCAAAAACAAACAAACAAACAAAAACCCAGAAGGGAAAGTTGGAGAATGATTTTCTATTGGAGGCTTTGAAAAGCTCTGCTATATTCCTGTGAATCTAGAGGCCACATTCATGCCTAGGCTTATGCGCATACACAAAGCTGTGCATAGATCTGAGGAAACTTTAAGCTTCTGGCTTTGGGCTAAGGCAGAGCTGTCGAATTTCTGAGTGTTGAGTCATGCCCCCAAATGCACACAGGGACTCTTGACAAAGATGGGGAGAATTATTGGTTCCAGCCATTTGAAGAAATCTATGTACAACCATTAACCAAACCCTTAAGTTAACTTTTGGAGAAGGCAGTGGCACCCCACTCCAGTACTCTTGCCTGGAAAATCCCATGGACAGAGGAGCCTGGTAGGCTGCAGTCCACGGGGTCGCTAAGAGTCGGACACGACTGAGCAACTTCACTTCACTAAGTCAACTAAACAGAGACTTCACATATGATAATGAATACAGACTTTAACATTATTATTAGTTCAGGAAAGTTGCTAACAAACAAGCAGCAACAAATAGCAACAAAAATAAATCCTGAGAAGTGGAGAGAATCTGAGTTCCAGAGTAGCCACATTACATTATTTAAAATGTCCTTTTCAACATGCAAAGAAACAAAAAATATATGATCCATATAGAGGGGAAAAGAAATCAGTAAGACAGTGTCCTTCAAGAAGTTAACATACTATATTTACTAAATAGCATTTAAATCAGTTTTTTAAATATGAAGAACTAAAGGAAACCTCATCTAAAAAACTAAAGTATGAGAGTAGTATTTGACCAAATAAAGAATATCAAGGAGATAGAATTATAGAAAAGAACCAAAACAAATTTTAGAGTTGAATATTACAATAACTGAAATGAAAAAATTACTGGAAAGGTTCAACAGCAGATTTGAGTTGGCTGAATAAAAATCAGTGAATTTAAAGATACATCAAGCAAACAAATATGCATAATTCAAGTCTCAGAAGGAGAGGATAGAGGAAGGGACAGAAGAAACATTTGAAGAAGTAATTGCTGAAAACTTTCCAAATCTGATGATAAATATTGACCTATACAAGAAGCTCAATGAACTCCAAATATGATAAACTCAAAGCGATCCATACTTAGACAAATAATAATCAAACTATCAAAGTTCAGTTCACTTCAGTTGCTCAGTCGTGTCTGACTCTTTGCGACCCCATGAATTGCAGCATGCCAGGCCTCCCTGTCCATCACCAACTCCTGGAGTTCACTCAAACTCATGTCCATCGAGTCGGTGATGCCATCCAGCCATCTCATCCTCTGTCGGCCCCTTCTCCTCCTGCCCCCAATCTCTCCCAGCATCAGAGTCTTTTCCAATGCAAAAAGGGAGTCTTGAAAGCAAGCAAGAGAAGTGACTTATCACACATAAAGGATCCTTGATAAAATTAGCAGATAATTTTTTAATCAGAAATGGGAACATATTTGTCAATTATATCACAATAAAGCTGAAAAAAGAAGTGGGAGACAGAAGGCAGTGGGAGGGAATATTAAAAATGCTGAAAGAAAATGTTTGTCAACCAAGGATTTTATATATAGTGAAACTATCTTTCAAAAATGAAGGATGTAAGATAGGTGTCCATTTTATTCTTTTGCATATGGTTGTCCAGTTTTCCTAGCACCATCTATTGAAGAGACTGTTCTTTCCATGTTGTATACTCTTGGCTTCTTTTTTTATTAGCTAATCATATAGACATGGGTTTATTTCTGGGCTCTCTGCTCTGTTACACTGACCTATGTGTCTGTTTTTATGACAGTAACATACTGTTTTGATTACTGTAGCTTTGCAATGTAGTTTAAAATCAGGGAGTGTGATGCCTCCTGCATTTTTCTTTCTAGAGACTGTTTTGGCTCTTCAGCGTCTTTATAAATCATATGACTTTTAGAATTGTTCATTCTATTTCTTTGAAAAATGGCATTTTCTTTGAAAATGTTTTGGAATTTTGATAGGGATTACATTGAATTTCTTTGGGTATTATGGACATTTTTTTTTTATTATGAACATTTTAGTAGTATTTGTTATTCAAATCTATGTGCATGGAACATCTTTTCATTTATTTGTGTTTTCTCAATTTATTTCATTACTATCTTATAGACTTCAGTGTATAGGTCTTTCACCTCCTTGGTTAAGTTTATTCCTATGTATTTTATTCTTTCCTATGCTATTGATAATGGGGTTGTTTTCTTAATTTCTCTATAGAAACATAGTTTTCATGTACTATAGACACTAAATTTGTATTAATCTGAACTAGTAAGGATGTTATTAAGGATGTTAATTGTAATCCTGTTGGCAGCCACTAGTGAAATAACTCAAAATATATATTAGGGAAACAACAAGGGAGTTAAAATGGTACTCTGGAAAATGTATATTTACAAAGAATAGGCGAGAGACAAACTTTGCATGTATGTAGAAGAAATGATTTTATAAGAGAGTCTATCTTCTGTTTTTCTGTTTGGCTGCTGGCAGCTTTTAAACCTTGCCTCTCCTCACCCTTCTGCCCCACATCTGAGCAAGCTGCTGAGAAATCAGGGTACTCCTTTCCTTGGCACGAGTGAGAGATTCTAAACATACCAATAGCCAGGACTGAGGTAGTATGGAAGCAAGTTTGAGGGAAGAAGAACACAGTGAGATAATTTTTGGAGATAGTCATGTTTCTTTGGTATATTTAGGTGGAGAAGTTTACCTGGCAGTTCAGTGTTTGGGCCTGGCATTTGGGAGAATGGTTTGGGAGTTTTAGGGAGTCATCCATGTGTAGGTCATAGAGGAGACTGGGGCTGTGAGTGCAGTCACCCAAAGGTGGTAAGCGTAGGGCATCCAGAATAAGTGAGCAGCCAGCCACGTGACTGATCCTTTTTCCTCCTGAGCACACTCTACCTAATTAACTCTGTCCTATGCACAGAGTTCCACCCAGGCCTCCTACAGGGGAGCATGTCCCTGTTCCCGCCCACACTCTGTACTCCTACGCCTTTACGTGGGGATGGTTATGATGCTGGTGAGATGCTATCTGTAATCCACGAGAGCTATTTATATATGAAATGCTATTCATGCCTTGATCTCTCATACAGTTAATGGGGCCTATAAGTAGAATCTTCCATAGTAGAATCTTTGTTATTTATATACATGGAGAAATGATCACGGGGTACCCAAGGACTAGTCTCTAGCTCTAGAGCTGGCAAAGATCAAGAGCTCAAAAAAGACGTATGGGAAGGATGAATGAACTGGAAGCTAAAGGCGGTGTTCTTTCAAATTGTCAGAAATCTGGGCAAATCACATCTCTGTATTGTTTCCTTATCTGTAATAGGATAATCATTGTGCCTTCCTCAGAGGCTGCTTCTGAGAGTTAAGTGAATATATATGTACATGCGTATATACATGTATCATGCATATGTTCGTATGTATGTACCTATATGTGTATATACATATATTTACACATACAACATTAGAAAAGGGCCTGACACATACTAGCACTCTATAAATATTAGCTGTCATTTGTTGAATTGTATTAAATAGTACATAGCTATTCAGTTTCCTTTCAGCAAGCTTGTGAACTTTTTTGTGAACTGTTTAGGCCAGAATGGAGACAGGGAGACAGGCTAAAAGATACTCCTACTGGATTACGATTGGAGCCTCCTGCCATCTGGTCTTCATTTGTTTTTATTAAGTCTAGAGCAATATAAACTCTTCAGCCTCTCCCTGGAAAGAGTCCTGGGTTGGAAAAAGAAAATACCGTTAAAGTATTTACTTCCAATCTTAAAATGGTAGCAAAATGACTGCTTTCCCTTACTCACCATGTTATCCGAGGGTAGGGGGTACTGTTGTGTGCCACCCAGATCCCCCTTCAGGACTGAGGCACTCCATCTTGGCAACTGAAAATTCTTAGCCAAATCCCTCTCTGGGAATTGCCTTTTGCCTTGCCCAAGGCTGCCTATCTCCTGTGGACAGCCGGCATCCAGTGACTGGTTGGGTGAGGAGAGGTATCAAGGTCCAGACCTCAAGTGTCAAGACTGAAGGATAACGAAGGCCATTCCAGCATCAAAGATTCTCACAGGATCAGCTGACATCAACTTGCCATTCACATTGCAGTTCAACTTATGCCTGGTCATGCTTCCCTTACCCTTACAGTTGTGATTTCCCAGAGTAATCCTAAGAAACATTTACATGAAAATCTCAGAACTTTAGAGGCTAATTTTTCCTGATGACACTTGACATTTGGTATCAGAAATGACCCTAGGAAAGTACCATCTAAAACTGGATTTTGCAGACGGAGCACCCATTGGCTTTCTGGCAGTGAAGACCACATCACTGGGGGTAGGTAGAGAACTGATACTGAAGATGTGATACAGCTGTTCACATTTGCAACAGTGGTCAGCTGAGAAGGGGCTGAGACGGGGCGCTGGTGGGAGGCAGCCAGCACGTGGGCAGATGCAGTCTCTCGGGTAGTTAAGAGTTTGGGGATGGGTGTGTAGTCATTATAAGAACTATAATCAGATGGCTGCTGTGGGAGCCATGGAGGCCTTGCAGAAAAACCATGAAAGCTTGAGAATAATTAATCACCAGTGTGGAGAGTGGGGTTCCCAGGTGGCTGAGTGGTAAAGAATCTGCTTGACAATGCAGGAGACAAAGGAGACATGAATTCGATCCCAGGGTTGGGAAGATTCCCCTGGAGAAGGAAATGGCAACCCACTCCGGTATTCCTGCCTAGAGAATTCTGTGGACAGAGGAGCCTGGTGGGCTATGGTGCATGGGGCTACAGTCAGTCCGTGGGGTTGCAAGGAGCCGGACACGACTGAGCACACATGCAATACAGAGTGTAAGTCCGATGATCTTTTCGAAAGCATACACAGGTCTCTCCTCTCTTTAAGCTAAAGTGTAGAAAACCCAAGGTGAAACAGAGCTCCAGAGAAAGTTCAGTTTTCAACTTTAATAGGTCTGCTTCATTAAGAGAAGAGCTTTGATTGGGAAGTAATGAGACCTTGAGTCTATAATAAGGTTACCTGTATTGACACATTCAAAAATCTTGAATGCTCTGCCTCCAGACCTTCATTAATAACTACTTTTCTCAGTTAATAGCTAGAGCTCCCCTTGCTTGAATGTAATGTCGAGATTAATGCTTAAAAGAAATGTGCATCCCCTTGGTGGGGGTGGGTACCTACTTCCACTTCCCTTCCTAGTCACCAGACCAATAGCTAGAGTTAAGTCACAATATAAACTGGCCAGGGACAGGCTAAGCCTGCAAGGAAGGAAGGCGATTGCAAACTGCAAGATCCATCGCACATGGCCAACTTGTACCGGCACGCAGCAGTAGAATGTATGTGGGGCTGGATCACGATGGGATATAAAGTTGGAAAAATGAGAGTGTTTTGATATGATAGCGCTCTTTCATGACAGAGGATTTAACATTGTGGGAAGGACCCCAGGAGATGGTACTAATATACTTCTAACTTGGCTCTTTGAAGCTTGAAAGAAGCTTTTCTATTAATACTTCACAAATTTCTTATCTTTACTGGATCATTCTCTTACCATACAGAATGCTGCTATTGCCTTTGAAAAACCCATATTTGATCCCGTATTTCATGTTCTTGCTGCCCAATTCTTCTGTTCTCCTACACAGCAAACTAAAAAAAATTGCCCATTTTGTCCTTCCACTCTTTCTTTTTAAAAAGTAAACTTTACTGGGGTATATTTTCATGCGTTAAAATTCTCATACCAAGTGTACAGTTCTATGGGTTTTTACAAATGGATAAACTAACCACTGCTTAAGTCAAGATGTAGAATGTTTTCATCACCCAAGGATAAATTATTTTTGCCTGTTTGAGAACTTTATATAAATGGAATCATGCTATGAACTCTTCTGTCTTGCTTCTTCTCAGAATAATATTTTGGAGAGTCATCCAAAATATTGTTGTTGCATCAATAGTTTGTTCTTTAAACAAAATTGCAAAATAGCATTCTATTATATGGATTTCACAGTTTGTAGGTCCATTCACCAATTAATGGATATTTGAATTATTTCCAATTTCTAGCAGTTGTGAATAAAGTGGCTATAAACTTTCATGGACAAGTCTTTGGGTGAATGTATGTTTTCATTTTTCTTAATTAAATATGTAGGAGTGGACTTTCTGGGTAGCATGGTAGTTATATGTTTAACTTTGAAATTGTCAAATTGTTTTCTAAAGTGGTTGTGCTCTTTCACATTCTTACCAATAATGTATGAGGGTTCCAGTTGTTGCACATTCTTGCCAAAACTTAGCATCTGTTTGGTATCTTTCCAATTAAAAAATTTTAAATTTTAGCCATTTTGACTGCTCTGTAGTAGTATCTCATTGTGGTTTTGATTTGCGTTTCTCTGAGGACTAAACATATTGAGTACCTTTTCATTTGCTTGTTAACATTTGTATGTCTTCTTTCATGACACATTGACTCGAATATTTTGCCCATTTAAAAATTGGATTGTTTGTCATCTTATTGAGTTGGAAGTTTTCTTTCCATGTTATAGGATCAAACTCTTTGTCAGATGTATGATTTGAGAATATTTTTTCTCAGTCTGCAGCTTAACTTTCCATTTTCTTAGCAGAGTCTTTTGAGGAACAGAAGGTTTTAAT
>NW_011494913.1:7932435-7936845 GCF_000754665.1 Bison bison bison | reverse complement strand
GATGAAATCTAATTTATCTTTTTTTTTTTTTCCTTTTGTGGTTAATGCTTTTTGCCATCTACAAAAACCTTGCCTACTCTTGGGTCAGAGACATTTTCCCATTCTTTATTATATCTTCACTACTCTTATTTTTGCTGTCACCATGCTACTGTAAACTCTCTCATCAAGTTCACCAGCAGCAGCAACCAGTTCTTAGTTCTGTTGTTACTTTGGCCCGCCAGCAGCATCTGACACATCTTCCTGACATGCCATCACCTCCTGGCTCTCCAGACCCCACATTCTCATAATTCTTCCTCCTACTTCCTTGCCTACTTCTCAGCATTTGCTATAGATCTCCCCTTTTCTCTTTGCTTCCTTAACATTACAGAGCCCCAAAGCTCAGTCCTTGGTTCTCCTATTTGTCTGCCTTTCCTGTGGTCAAGTCACAAATCTTGGGGCCAGACTTGACTTATTTCTCTCCCATCCTTTATCCATTCAGCCAGAAAATCCCCTTCTCACCATTTCCCCTCGCTTGAGTCCATATCATCTTTCTCTGAATCACTGGGGGAACCTCCTAGTGATCTTCCTGCCTCCACTCTTGTCCCTCTGTAGCTGTTGTCAACATAGCAGCCAAAGTGACCCTTGAAACAGAGTCATATCATGTCAGTACACACATCAAAACCCTGTAGGGGTTCCCCATTTCATGGGAGTAAAATTCGTGGTTCTTATATAAGGGTCCGTAAGATGCTCTACTGAGTCCCACCCTGTCTCCGGCCTCATTTCTTTGCTTGACTCCACCCAGCCCTACTGGCCTCCAGATGCTGTTTGTTGAATGTTCTGGGCACATTCCTATTTTGAGAAATTAAAAAAATTGAGATATTATTCATACATCGTAAAATTCACACTTTTAAAGTGTACAATTCTTTGGTTTTTAGTAAATGAACAAGGTCATTTAGTCAGCTCCACTACCTAATTCCAGAACATTTTCAATGTGCCAAAGACGCCTGTACCTGTTGTCTCAGGACTTTTGCATTGGCTTTTCCCTCTGCCTTCCCTCCAGATAGTCTTGTCCTCCACTCCTTCACCCCCTTCAAATCTTTGCTCAAATGTCACTTTACAAGGGAGTAGACCGTAACACCCTAGTCAAACTTGTAACTTCTCCCATTAAGCAGTTTTTTTTCCCATTGTACTCCTCACTTTCTAACATACTGTGCTACAGTTTTTATAATATAGTGCACCTGTGGCCCACCCACTCTCCAGCAACTATGAAGATTTAAGGAGTTTAGGGATATTTGTTCTGCTCACTGATTACATTTAAGCAACTAGAACAGTGTCTGGCACATAGAAGATTCTTATTAAATACTTATTAAAGGAGCGAATAAGCTAATGAAATAAGTGATTATAAATGAATAAATGATTATAAAACATATTTATCTGTATAATTTGTAACTGGCACCAAGCACCTCTCTTTGGGCTAGTCTTACCTTTTTCTTTTTTTAAAACCACTAATCCCCAGTTGGTAGAAGCAGTGTAGATATTTACTTGAGATGGAAGTTCTTGGGGGAGATGGAGGAGGAAGTTACAGACAATGTTAAGCTGTAACATTTCCTTAATATCCTCTTTTAATACTTCAGTTCTTTCAGATTCTTCTCCCTGGAGCGGCTGACTCACTGCTCCTATTTTTTCTCTTTTACCAAATCTATCTCCTCCTTCTGCTGGCTCTCTGTGTCCTGGCCTATAACCTCTCGTCTTGCCTATCGCATCCACCAAAACAAAGCCTGACATTTCCCTTCTTAACCAGGTCAGCGATAGACAGAGGGGTGGTAGAGGTTCAGTTACTCTGGCATTTTGAGAACAACGACCCTCAAGGTTTCTCTATCTGGACGCACCAGGGATTTATTCTGGGTTCTCATCCCACAGCATTCTTAGATAAGTCCCCAACTCTTAAAAAGGTATGAGTTTCACTCTCGCTTTTGAAAGCACAGGAGAGAATTAGAAAATTCTCTTCTGATCTTTCCCTTGTGAACAGAACAAAAACAAGTATTTCTGGATGTGAAAATACTAGAGGCTAAGAAGTAGTGGAAGCATAATTAGAGACCTACAGTTCCACAGGTGCAGTCTCCCCAAGCAGAAACGTGAGCCCCATCCTGGGGTTCATTGCTCTTTCATAGTGGACTGGGTGGGAAAGCCTAAATGAAGGGAGGGAAGATAATAAAGCTCTCTGCTAGGAGAGTGGCAAACTTGGTGGGCATGTATCCTGTCCCTTCTAAGTGGGCAGAGGGAGACCTTGGATAGTAGCCTGCACTGAGAAGGTAGTGAATCAAGCAAGAGAATGTTCTCACTCACTCCTGTGTCCCCTGTAATGTACCAAATGCAGGACCTGGGGCTTGGCTGATGGTTCCCATGGACTGTTATGTTTATTCACAGTGCTTTTATAAAATCATAAAAGTGGTATGTGCTTATTGTAACAATAAAACACAGGAGTAACATAAAAGCTAAAGGCTCCCCAACACATATGATATTTATGACATTTTGGAAACTGAAATGGAAGCATGTTATGCAAGTTGCCTGAAATCTTCTTCTTTTGTTTCACTTATGTCACAGGTACACGCCTGTGTAAGTGCATGTGGGTCTCCCTCCTTCTGCATAGTAGTTGTGTAATATTCCGCTGTGTGGGCTTTTTATAATGTATTTAGTCATCTTTTCAACAGGCATTTAGGTTTTTTCCTTTTTTCCCCCTAGGTTTTAAAAAAATTAATTTATTTTTATTGAAGGACAGTTGCTTTACAGAATTTTGCTGTTTTCTGTCAAATCTCAACATGAACTGGCCATAGGTATACATACATCCCCTCCCTTTTGAACCTCCCTCCCCACCCCACCCCTCTAGGTTGATACAGAGCCCCTGTTTGAGTTTCCCGAGCCATACAGCAAATTCCTTTTGGCTATCTATTTTGCATATGGTAATGTAAGTTTCCATGTTACTCCTACCACACATCTCACCCTCTCCTCCCCTTTCTCCATGTCCATAGGTCTGTTCTCTATGTCTGTTTCTCCACGGTTGCCCTGTGAGTAAATTCTTCAGTACCATTTTTCTAGATTCTGTATATATGCGTTAGAATACGGTACCTATGTTTCTCTTTCTGACTCACTTCACTTTGTATAATAGGTTCTAGGTTCATCCATCTCATTAGAACTGACTCAGCTGCATTCCTTTTTATGGCTGAGTAATATTCCATTGTGTATGTGTACCACAGCTTCTTTATCCACTCATCTGTCGATGGGCATCTGGCTTGCTCCCATGCTCTGGCTATTGTGAACAGTGCTGCAGTGAACAACGGGACACGTGTGTCTTTTTCAATTTTGGTTTCCTCAGGGTTTATGCCTAGGAGTGGGATTTCTGGGTCATATTGTGGTTTTATTCCTAGTTTTTAAAGGAATCTCCATACCATCCTCCATAGTGGCTGTATCAATTTATATTCCCACCAACAGTGTAAGAGGGTTCCCTTTACTCTACACCCTCTCCAGCATTTATTGTTTGTAGACTTTTTGATGAGGGCCATCCAGTGTGAGGTGGTATCTCATTGTTGTTTTGATTTTCATTTCTCTAATAATGAGTAATGTTGAGCATCTTTTCATGTGTTTGTTAACCATATGTATGTCCCATTTGAAGAAATGTCTGTTTAGGTCTTTTGCACACTTTTTGATTGGGTTGTTTGTTTTTCTGGTATTGAGTTGTATGAGCTGCTTGTATATTTTGGAAATTAATCTTTTGTCAGTTGTTTTCTTTTGCCATTATTTTCTCCCATTCTGAGGGTTGTCTTTTCACCTTGCTTACAGTTTCCTTTGCTGTGCAAAAGCTTTTAAGTTTAATCAGGTCCCACTTGTTTACTTTTGTTTTTATTTCCATGACTCTAGAAGGTGGGTCACAGAGGATCTTGCTTTGATTTATGTCATCGAGTGTTCTGCCTATTTTTTCCTCTAAGAGGTTTATAGTTTCTGGTCTTACATTTAGGTCTTTAATCCTTTTTTTTTTTTTCATCTGCAAATAGTGAGAGTTTTACTTCTTCTTTTCCAATTTGGATTCCTTTTATTTCTTTTTCTGCTCTGATTGCTGTGGCCAAAACTTCCAAAACTATGTTGAATAGTAATGGTGAAAGTGGGCACCCTTGTCTTGTTCCTGACTTTAGAGGAAATGCTTTCAATTTTTCACCATTGAGGATAATATTTGCTGTGGGTTTGTCATATATAGCTTTTATTATGTTGAGGTATATTCCTTCTATTCCTGCTTTCTGGAGAGTTTTTATCATAAATGGGTGTTGAATTTTGTCAAAGGCTTTCTCTGCATCTATTGAGATAATCATATGGTTTTTGTTTTTCAATTTGTTAATGTGGTGTATTACATTGATTGATTTGCGGATATTGAAGAATCCT
>NW_011494913.1:7924764-7930840 GCF_000754665.1 Bison bison bison | reverse complement strand
GGTACAATAATCTGGGCTGTAGGTTATTTTCTTTCATCATTTTAAGTATGTCTTGCCATTCCCTCCTGGCTTGAAGAGTTTCTATTGAAAGATCAGCTGTTATCCTTATAGGAATTCCCTTGTGTGTTATTTGTTGTTTTTCCCTTGCTGCTTTTAATATTTGTTCTTTGTGTTTGATCTTTGTTAATTTGATTAATATGTGTCTTGGGGTGTTTCGCCTTGGGTTTATCCTGTTTGGGATTCTCTGGGTTTCTTGGACTTGGGTGATTATTTCCTTCCCCAGTTTAGGGAAGTTTTCAATTATTATCTCCTCAAGTATTTTCTCATGGTCTTTCTTTTTGTCTTCTTCTTCTGGAACCCCTACGATTAGAATGTTGTAGCGTTTAATATTGTCCCAGAGGTCTCTGAGCTTGTCCTCATTTCTTTTAATTCGTTTTTCTTTTATTCTCTCTGATTCATTTATTTCTACCATTCTATCTTCTAATTCACTAATCCTATCTTCTGCCTCTGTTATTCTACTATTTGTTGCCTCCAGAGTGTTTTTAATTTCATTTATTGCATTATTCATTATATATTGACTCTTTTTTATTTCTTCTAGGTCCTTATTAAACCTTTCTTGCATCTTCTCAATCCTTGTCTCCAAGCTATTTATCTGTGATTCCATTTTAATTTCAAGATTTTGGATCAATTTCACTATCATTATTCGGAATTCTTTATCAGGTAGATTCCCTATCTCTTCCTCTTTTGTTTGGTTTGGTGGGCATTTATCCTGTTCCTTTATCTGCTGGCTATTCCTCTGTCTCTTCATCTTGTTTAAATTGCTGAGTTTGGGGTGTCCTTTCTGTATTCTGGCAGTTTGTGGAGTTCTCTTTATTGTGGCTTTTCCTCGCTGTGTGTGGGTTTGTACAGGTGGCTTGTCAAGGTTTCCTGGTTAGGGAAGCTTGTGTCAGTGTTCTGATGGGTGGAGCTGTATTTCTTCTCTTTGTTCAGTCGTGCTGTGGGGAGGGAGGGAGGGATGCTGCAAACAAATAACACTGGCGTGCGCTCGCAGTGCCTCAGCCACACTGGGTCTGCCCCCGCTCACCGCGCGTGTAGCCTCCCTGCCCACACTGCTCGGGCTCTAGGTTGTTCCGCCGGAAACAATCCGAGGCTGGCCCTGGGTTGCATGTACCTCCCAGGTCCAAGCCGCTCAGGTTCAGGCACTCGGGTAGTCCTCAGAGGCACAGACTCAGTTGGGCCTGAGTTTTGTGCTCTTCCCAGGTCCGAGCAGCTCAAGTGATGAGGTGTTTGGCGAGCGCCAATGCTGCGACTTATCGCCTCCCCGCCACTCGGTTATCTGGGTGTAAAACCGGTGCACCTTCTCAGGCAGATGTTAACCGTCCAGACCCCCAAAAAGTTTTAGTTAGCAAAGAAGCCTGCTTACAGTTTTATAGATAATGTCTCTCTGGGGCTGCGATTGCCCCCTTCCGGCTCTGGCTGCCTGTCACCGGAGGGGGAAGGTCTGCAGCCGGCTATCTCTGTTCAATTCTTTGTTCCGTGCGCAGGCCTGGCGGTGTCTTAGGTTGGGGCTGGCTTTTCGCATGGTAGATATCCCACAGTCTGGTTTGCTAGCCCAAATTATTTCGCTCAGAT
Source organism: Bison bison bison (assembly GCF_000754665.1). Taxonomy (NCBI): domain Eukaryota; kingdom Metazoa; phylum Chordata; class Mammalia; order Artiodactyla; family Bovidae; genus Bison; species Bison bison. The sequence continues at coordinate 7,929,208 of NW_011494913.1, read as the reverse complement.
AGTGCTCAGGGTATTCAGGCCAGATTCTTACTCTAAGCGATGCAGCCCGCGCTGCGCCTCCCTGCCCAGCCCCCGCTTGCTAATGGCGCACGCAGGCGTCTGCGCCGCTTCTCCGCTGGGGGAGTTACCGTAGGACTCTCAATCTTCGAGTTTTAATTGTTTATTTATTTTTTCTTCCTGTTATGTTGCCCTCTGTGCTTCCAAAGCTCGGCACAGATTCGGCAGTGAGAAGGTTTCCTGGTGTTTGGAAACTTCTCTCTTTTTAAGACTCCCTTCCCGGGACGGAACTCCGTCCCTCCCTCTTTTGTCTCTTTTTTTGTCTTTTATATTTTTTCCTACCTCCTTTCGAAGAGTTGGATTGCTTTTCTGGATGCCTGATGTCCTCTGCCGACATTCAGAAGTTGTTTTGTGGAATTTACTTGACGTTTAAGTGCTCTTTTGATGAATTTGTGGGGGAGAAAGTGTTCTCCCCGTCCTACTCCTCCGCCATCGTGGCTCCTCCTCCCTTTAATCCATTTTGATTTTCTCTTTGTGTATGGTGTTAGGAAGTGTTCTAATTTCATTCTTTTACATGTAGCTGTCCAGTTTTCCCAGCACCATTTATTGAAGAGGCTGTCTTTGCCTCATTGTGTATTCTTGCCTCCTTTGTCAAGAATAAGGTACCCATAAATACATGGGTTTATTTCTTGGCCTTCTATCTTGTTCCATTGGTCTATATTTCTGATTTTGTGCCAGTACCAAACTGTCTTGATGGCTGTAGCTTTGTAGTATAATCTGAAGTCAGAAAGGTTGATTCCTCCAGCTCCATTCTTCCTTCTCAAGACTGCTTTGGCTATTCAGTCTTTTGTGTTTCCATATTAATTTGAAAGTTTTTGTTCTAGTTCTGTGAAAAATGCCATTGGTAATTTGGTAGGGACTGCATTAAATCTGTAGATTGCATTTGGTAGTATAGTCATTTTCACAATATTGGTTCTTCCTACCCAGGAACATGGAATCTCGCTCCATCTGTTTATGTCATCCTTGATTTCTTTCATTAATGCCTTATAATTTTCTGTGTGCACTTCTTTTGTCTCCTTAGGTAAGTTTGTTCCTAAATATTTAATTCTTTTTGTTGCAATGGTGAATGGGATTGATTCCTTAATTTCTCTTTCTGATTTTTCATTGTTAGTATATAGAGATGCAAGTGCTTTCTGTGTATTGATTTTGTATCCTGCAACTTTGCTAAATTCACTGATTAGCTCTAGTAATTTTCTGATACTGTCTTTAGGGTTTTCTATGTACAGTATCATGTCATCTGCAAACAGTGAGAGCTTAACGTCTTCTTTTCTTATCTGGATTCTTTTTATTTCTTTTTCTTCTCTGATTGCTGTAGCTAGGACTTCCCAAACTATGTTGAATAACAGTGGTGAAAGTGGACACCCTTGTCTTGTTCCTGATCTTAGGGGGAATGCTTTCAGTTTTTCACCATTGCGAATAATGTTTGCTGTAGGCTTATCGTATATGGCCTTTACTATGTTCTACACCCATTTTTTGAAGAGTTTTAGTCATAAATGGGTGTTAAATTTTGTCAGAGGCTATTTCTGCATCTATTGAGATGATCATATGGTTTTTATCTTTTAATTTGTTAAAATGGTGTATCACATTGATTGATTTGCATATATTGAAGAATCCTTGCATCCCTGAAATAAACCTAACTTGATCATGGTGTATAAGCTTTTTGATGTTTTGCTGAATTCTGTTTGCTAAAATTTTGTTGAGGATTTTTCATCTATGTTCACCAGTGATGCTGGCCTGTAGTGTGTGTGTGTGTGTGTGTGTGTGTTGTCTCTGTCTGGTTTTGGTATCAGAGTGATGGTGGCTTCATAGAAAGAATTTGGAAGTATTCCTCCCTCTGCAATTTTTTGAAAGAGTTTTAGAAGGATAGGCAATGTCTCTTCTCTAATGTTTGATAGAATTCTCCTGTGAAGCCATCTGGTCCTGGGCTTTTGTTTTGGGGGAGATTTTTGATCACAGCTTCAATTTCAGTGCTTATAATTGGGGTGTTCATAATTTCTATTTCTTCCTGGTTCAGTCATGGAAGATTGAACTTTTCTACGAATCTGTTCATTTTTTCCAGGTTATCCATTCTATTGCCATATAGTTGTTCATAATAGTCTCTTATAACCCTTTGTTTTTCTGCATTGTCTGATGTAACCTCTCCTTTTTCATTTCTAATTTTGTTGATTTTATTCTTATCTCTTTTTTTCTTGAAGAGTCTGATTAAAGATTTGTCAATTTTGTTTATCTTCTCAAGGAACCAGCTTTTAGTTTTATTAATCTTTACTGTTGTTTCTTTCATTTCTTTTTAATTTTTTTCTTCTCAGATCTTTATGATTTCTTTCCTTCCACTAATTTTGGGGTTTTATTGTTTTTTCCCAGTTGTTTTAGGTGTAAAGTTAGTTGTGTATTAGACGTTTTTATTGTTTCTTGAGGTAGGATTGTATTGCTATAAACTTCCCTCTTAGAACTGCTTTTGCTGCATCCCATAGGTTTTGAGTTGTGTTTTCATTGCCATTTGTTTCTAGATATTTTCCGATTTCCCTTTCTATTTCTTCAGTAATCTGTTGGCTATTTAGAAATGTGTTGTTTAGCTTTCATGTGTTTGTGCTTCTTACACTTTTTTTCTTGTAATTGATATCTAGTGTTATAGCATTGTGGCTAGAGATACTTGATGCAGCTTCAATTTTCTTAAATTTACTGAGGTTTGATTTGTAACCCAAAATGTGGTCTATCCTGAAGAATGTTCCATGTGCACTTATGAAAGTGTATTCTTCTGCATTTGGATGGAATTCCCTGAAGATATCAATGAGATCCATCTCATCTAATGTATCATTTAAGGCTTGTGTTTCATTATTAAGTTTCTGTTTTGATGATCTGTCCATTGGTGTGAGTGGGGTATTAAAGTCTCCTACTATTGTGTTACTGTCAGTTTCTCCTTTTATGTCTGTTAGTGTTTGTCTTATGTAATGAGGTGCTTCTGTGTTGGGTGCATAGATATTTACAATTGTTATGTCTTCCTCTTGGATTGATCCCTTGATCATTATGCACTGTCCTTCCTCATCTCTTGAAATCATCTTTATTTTAGCACCTATTTTGTCTGATATGAGGATTGGTACTCCAGCTTTCTCTTGTTTCCCATTTGCATGGAATATGTTTTTCCATGCTCTCACTTTCAGTCTGTATGTGTTTTGAAGTCTGAAGTGGGTTTCTTGTAGACAGCATATATATGGGTCTTGTTTTTGTACCCATTCAGCCAGTCTGTGTCTTTGGTTGGAGCATTTAATCCATTTACCTTTAAAATAATTATTGATATGTATGTTCCTATTGCCATTTTCTTAATTGTGTGGGGTTGATTTTGTAGATCTTTTTTCTTCTCTTGTATTTCTTGACTATATAAGCCCCTTTAACATTTGTTGTAAAGCTGGTTTGGTGATATTGAATTCTGTTAACTTTTACTTGTCTGAAAAGCTTTTTATTTATCCATCAATTTTGAATGAGATCCTTGCCAGATACAGTAATCTTGGTCATAGGTTTCCTCCTTTCAGTACTTTAAATACATCCTGCCATTGCCTTCTGGCCTGCAGATTTTCTGCTGAAAGATCAGCTATTAAGTGTATGGGGTTTCCCTTGTATGTTACTTGTTGCTTCTCCCTTTCTGCTTTTAATATTCTTTCTTTGTGTTTAGGCTTTGTTAGTTTGATTAGTTGGAGAAGGCAATGGCACCCCACTCCAGTACTCTTGCCTGGAAAATCCCATGGACAGAGGAGCCTGGTGGGCTGCAGTCCATGGGGTTGCACAGAGTCGGACACGATTGAAGTGACTTAGCAGCAGCAGTTTGATTAGTATGTGTCTTGGCATGTTTCTTCTTGGGTTTATCCTGTATGGGACTCTTTGTGCCTCTTGGACTTGACTATTTCCTTTTCCATGTTGCAGAAATTTTCAACTATAATCTCTTCAAAAGATTTCTCATACCCTTTCTTTTTTTCTTCTTCTTCTGGGACCCCTATAATTCAAATGTTGGTGCATTTGATATGGTCCCAGAGGTCTCTGAGACTATCCTCAGCTCTTTTCATTCTTTTTACTTTATTCTGCTCTTCAGAAGATATTTCCACTAGTTTGTCTTCCAGCTCACTAATTCATTCTTCTGCTTCAGATATTCTGCTATTGCTTCCTTCTAGAGTATTTTTAATTTCAATAATTGTGTTGTTTGTCTTTGTATGCTTATTCTTTAATCCTTCTACATCTTTGTTAATTGATTCTTGCGGTTTTTTCCATTTTGTTTTCAAGGTTTTTGATCGTCTTTACTATCATGCTGAACTCTTTTTCAGGTAGTTTGCCTGTATCCTCTTAATTTATTTGGACTTCTGTGTTTCCAGTTTGCTCCTTCGCTTGTGCAGAATTTCTC
>NW_011494913.1:7922425-7924664 GCF_000754665.1 Bison bison bison | reverse complement strand
TTTTTTTTTTTTTTTTTAGTAATTGTGTTTGAGGTCTTCTTTTCCCAGGCTTCAAGGAAAATTGAATTCTTTCCTTGAAGAAGGTTGACTTCTTTCTTCCTTTTGGTCTTTGCCCTCCTAAGGTTGCTCCAGTGGTTTGTTTGAGCTTTGTATCGGGTGAGATTTGTGATGAGTTTCTGTTTGTTTTTCCTCTGATGGACAAGGCTGAGTGAGGTGGAAAGCCTGTCTCTTGATGACTGGGTTTATATTTTTGTTTTGTTTGTTGTTTAGATGAGGCATCCTGCACAGGGTGATCCTGGTGGTTGGGTGATGCTGGGTCTTGTATTCCAGTCGTTTCCTCTGTGTGAGTTCTCACTGTTTGCCACTCCCTAGGGTTAGTTCTCTGACAGTCTAGGGTCTTGGAGTCAGTGCTCCCTCTCCAAAGGCTCAGGGCTTGATCTATGGTCAGGAACAAAGATTTCACAAGTGGTTTGTTATGGCATTAAGTGAGATTAAAACAAATATCCAAAAAAGAGACACCAAAGACGAACCCCAGACAAATTGCAGTTACAAAAATCAGGCAAATAATTAAAATAATGGAATATACGCATACACATATACACCCATGAGCAAAGTGATAACGGTCCGACAAAAACAAAGTACAGTAGATTGACCCAATAAACAAAGGGGAAAAATACTATTTACCAGTTAAGAACAAAACTAACTTAAGCACAAACTGGAAAACAAAACTAAAAGAAGGTGCCAAGTGGGGAATAAAGCAATGAAAACAAAACTAACAAATATGTTGAGAGGAAAGGAAAGAAAGAAAATAAGGAAAGAATAGATATGCAAAGTGTGGTCATGTATGGATGTGAGAGTTGGACTGTGAAGAAGGCTGAGCGCCGAAGAATTGATGCTTTTGAACTGTGGTGTTGGAGAAGACTCTTGAGAGTCCCTTGGACTGCAAGGAGATCCAACCAGTCCATCCTGAAGGAGATCAGCCCTGGGTGTTCTTTGGAAGGAATGATGGTAAAGCTGAAACTCCAGTACTTTGGCCACCTCATGCGAAGAGTTGACTCATTGGAAAAGACTCTGATGCTGGGAGGGATTGGGGGCAGGAGGAGAAGGGGATGACAGAGGATGAGATGAAGGGATGGCATCACCGACTCAATGGACATGAGTCTGAGTGAACTCCAGGAGTTGGTGATGGACAGGGAGGCCTGGTGTGCTGCGATTCATGGGGTCGCAAAGAGTCAGACACGACTGAGCGACTGAACTGAACTGAACTGAAAGGTTAACTGCAAGGGGAAAAGAACAGTAGGAAAGGCAATTAAAATTATAAAAGAGAAAAAAATTGGAAGAAGAAAGAAAAAAGGGAAAACAAAAGGAAAACTCCACAGAACTGCAAAAGCTCCATGTAGAGGCAGAGGGATGCACCATACTGGATGCTTGGGGCTGGTGCACTGGGACGACCCAGAGGGAGGGTATGGGGAGGGAGGAGGGAGGAGGGTTCAGGATGGGGAACACAGGTATACCTGTGGCGGATTCATTTCGATATTTGGCAAAACTAATACACTATTGTAAAGTTTAAAAATAAAATACAATAAAAAAAAAGATTTATAGGAAAAAAAAAAGTGTGTCTGAATATACACATATACACATACACCCATAAGCAAAATCAAAACAGTCTAACAAAAGTGAAGTAAAATAGATTGACCTGGTGAATGAAAGAAACCAAAAGTTATATTTACCAGAACAAAACTAATTAAAGCACAAACTGGAAAACAAAACTAAAAGAAGGTGCCAATTGGGGAATAAATCAATGAAAATAAAACTAACAAATATGTTGAGAGGAAAGGAGAGAAAGAAAAGAAAATAAGAATAGATATGCAAAGTTAAACAGAGGTAGATAAAGAAGATTTATATACATCAAAGAGAAACTTCAAGGGGAAAAGAACAGTAGGAAAAGCAAACAAAGTAATAAATGTAGGAAAAAAATAGGTTTAAAAAATTAAAATTTAAATTAAAAAAAAGAGAGAAAACAAAAAAGAAAAAAGAAGAAGAAGAAGAAAAGAGAAAAAAAGAGAGGAAAACTCCACAGAACTGCAAAAGCCCAATGTAGAGGCAGAGGTTAATGACGACAATAAAAAATGTGACTGAGGACAAAAAAACCAAAAGCTTAATTGGATTTCTTAGTGCCAATAAAATTGATAACTACAGCAGAGCGGGGAGGGGAAAGGGGGGGAAAAAGAGAAAAAAT
>NW_011494913.1:7919248-7922325 GCF_000754665.1 Bison bison bison | reverse complement strand
AAAAGAATCTACAGAACAAATCAAAACATAAGAATAATAAATATTTTTCTTGAGTCAGTGCTGTCAGAGTCCTTTCCCTCCCTGGGAGTCACAGTCCCCCTCACCTCCCTTGCATGCCCGTCAACACTGTGCTGATCTCTGGACCTGCCATGGGGGCAGCTCAGATTCCAACTTGGTCCTACTCCGGTGTGTTCTTGCTGCCAATGCCCACAGTTATCAGAGCTATCCTGTTTTATTTTTTTGTGGGAGCTCTCAGTGACCTTTTTTACATTCCATAGACATAGAATCTGCTTAGTTGATCGTGTGGATTTAATCTGCAGCTTGTACAGCTGGTGGGAGGGTTTTGAGTCTTCTTCCTTAGTCACACTGCCCCTGGGTTTCAATTGTGGTTTTATTTCCACCTCTGCTTGTGGGTCGTCCACTGGGGTTTGCTCCTGAGGCTGCCCTGGAAGGCTTGGTTTGCCCCTGTGAGGGCCAGGTGTGGAGGTGGTGCAGCTGCCTGGGTCGCAGGGGTTCTGGCAGCACCAGGTACTCAGGGGGATTGGTGGCTAGGGCAGCAGGAAATATAGTGCTCCAGAAGGGTATGACAACCAGTATTGGCCAGTACGCTCCAGTATTCTTGCCTGGAGAAGCCCTCTCCCTGACAGAGAAGCCTGGCAGGCCACAGTCTATAGGATTGCAAAGAGTCGGACACGAGTGAAGCCACCCTGCGCACACAGATGCAAGACGTTTTTGCCTGCGTCATCTCTGCCCCAGTGAGAGTTGAGCATGAAGGCGGCACAGCTTCTTGGCTTGCAGGGACCCTGGCGGTGCCAAGTGTGCAGGGACAGGGACTGCCTCTGCAGCAGGACTTATGCCCTATCGGAGTCTTTTTTCAAGCCTCTTGAGGCTGACGATCAGAAGGCCTCTTTGGCCAATCTTTCTCTGAAGCTTCTCCTATTCAGGCACTTAGAGCATTCCCTTGCCTGGGGCCCTTCTTCCTTAGTTTAAACAGTGTTGGGATGAGCATTCTTTTACATGTCTTTACACACTTAGGCTAGTGGTTCTGTAGAAAAAAATCCTAGAAGGAAATTTTCTGGGTTGAATAGTATGTGTTTTTATAATATTAATAGATATTTAACATTATTCTTCAAAATGCCACACATATTTGGACTCTAACCAGCGCTGAATCATATTTTTTCCTGTTAATAAATCTATGACAATCAGTATCTCTTATTTTCCAAGTCAGTACTGTCAGAAGAAATATAAGGCAAGCCACATATATAATTTAAAGTTTTTTAGAAGCCACACTGAAAATAGTAAAAGGAAATGGGTGAAATCCATTTTAATAATAGCTATTATTTAACCTAATATATCTAAAATACTATCATTTTAACATATAACCAATATAAAAATGATTAAAGATATACTTTACATTTTTGCCACTAAGTATTTTAAATTCAGTGTGTTTTTTACACTTAGCACAGACCTCAATTTGGGTCAATTACATGCTGCAAGACACCACAGTGAACAGCAAAGCTCTAAACTGTCTTTGAGTCATTTGCCTGCTTTTTCATTGGGCTGGTTTTCTTTGCTTGTTGATTTCTAAGCAATTACACTTTTTTACACAAATTGGCTTTCACTTTCTTTTTGCACACATTCCTTTTTTAAAAAAATTATTTACTTGTTTTTGGCTGTACTGGGTCTTCATTACCATGCGGGCTTTTCTTTAGTTATGGTGAGCTGGGGCTACTCTCTAGATGCGGCGCTCAGGCTTCTCGCTGCAGTGGTTTCTCTTGTGAGATCAGTGGTTGCTACTCTCAGGCTCGAGAGAACAGACTCCGTAGCTGTGGTGCACAGGCTTAGTTTCTCTGCAGTCTGTGGGATCTTTGGATCAGGGAAGATTTCTGGATCATGTCTCCTGCATTGGCAGGCAGACTCTTTACCATTGAGCCACCAGGAAGTTCCCGACTTTCACTTTTGATCTTGCTTACAATCCACTGAAATATCAGTGGATTGACTGGTGAATGATTTTAATTTGTATGTAGACAAATTTAGTCTTCCTTTTAGCTTCTCGGTTTGCTTTCATACTCTAAAACCATCAAAACTGCATTTATGCTTTCATTTTTTCCTTTAAACTATTTGCTTCTCTTAAATATTATTATTACTATTATTCTGAAGAGCACATCATCACCTTTATTACTGATTAAAATCTGGTTGGAGGATGTAGCTTTAGGTCTGTTAGCCAAGGGAGCTTCTAATTCTGAAGTTCGGAATCTAACATTTTCCCCCCAGTCCCAGACAGAACTGCCCTCAAATGTGCTTCCCTAACCTCGAGTGAGCATCAGAATCACCAGGAGGGCTTGTGAAAACATGGACTGTTGGGCCTCAGCCTGAGAATTTCGGATTGAGTAGGTGTGAGATGAAGACCTCAAATTTGCATTCTCAAGTGTTGCAGACGCTGCTGGTTTGGAGATCCCATTTGGAAAACCGCTGGGTCATGTCATAGAGGAACATGGAAAGGTGTGCTTTCTGTGGGGAGCCTTGCTCCCAAGATAGAAAACGCAGAGCTGAACAGTTTGGGAAACTTCTTCCCAAGTTTCCATCTCCCATATGGTGTGAGTAAAGATGGAGAGAGACCCAGTTCTCCCACAGAAAAAGGAAACTTTGGGAATCAGGAAGAAAGTTTACTAACACAGATATTCTACTTTTCAAACATATCTGTGTCTCAACATTAGCAGTTCTGTATTCTGGCTGCACATTGGAACCAGCTTGGGAAACTCCAAAAATAACATATCTGGCCCTCACCCCTAGAGGTTCTAATTCCTGGTCTGGAGAGGCCCTACCCAGTAATATTTTTAAAATCTCCCTGGATTGCAGTGTTCAGTCAAAGTTGAGACTCGTAACTCTGTAACTTTGCAAGTCCAGGCATCACCTGGTATTAATAGCTTGTTAGAAATGAATCTCTGGTCTCACGTAGGCCTGCTGCTGCTGCTAAGTCGCTTCAGTCGTGTCCGACTCTGTGCGACCCCAGAGACGGCAGCCCACCAGGCTCCCCTGTCCCTGGGATTCTCCAGGCAAGAACACTGGAGGGGGTT
>NW_011494913.1:7882568-7919148 GCF_000754665.1 Bison bison bison | reverse complement strand
AACACTGGAGTGGGTTGCCATTTCCTTCTCCAATGCATGAAAGTGAAAAGTGAAAGTGAAGTTGCTCAGTCGTGTCCAACTCTTAGCGACCCCATGGACTGCAGCCCACCAGGCCCCTCCGTCCATGGGATTTTCCAGGCAAGAGTACTGGAGTGGGTTGCCACACGTAGGCATACTGCATCAGAATCTGCATTGTGATCCACAGACCACAGGAGTTAGATGATAGCAGAACTTTGACATTTAGGAGAATTTACTTGGCTTTTAGGGTTGTGCTGTGGGACTGACAGGTGTTGGCAGTCACCTTTTTATCTGTGGATGGCTTACCTCCCTCCGAGTTTCCTGTGTGCATGCTCTCTTCTCTGTCCACACCCATCCATTTTTTTTTTTTTTTACTGTGGTGACAGATACATAAAATCGGTCATTTTAAACCATTTTAAGTGCACAATTCAGTGGCATTAAGTGGCATACAACATTTACAAAGTTGTATAACCATCACCACTATCCATTTTCAGGACTTTTAAAGTATTTTGTTTTAAGGAATGAAGTAAAAATCCACTTTCACATTACTAGTCACCTGTCAAAATTCCATTTATTGAATACACCATATTTTCTTTCATTGTTTTCAGTGGTACTTTGTCATTTATTAAATTCATATGTGTATTTGGATCTATTTCTGGCTTCGCAAACTTGTAACTATTATAGCCTTAGAATAAATTTTATTAATTGAAATGTATGAAATCATCAATATTCAAACATTTCTTGATGTAAAATGGCAGTTTTATGTGGTCCAACTTAATATCAGGTAGGTTGAGTTCTGTACATTTCTCTTTTGCTACTCCATCACTCTTTTCTAAACAGTATTTTTTCCTGGTTATTCTCAATTGTTTTTCACTGACAGATTTACTCTTTGTCAGATTCGTGCTGTTACGGGTCTAATTGTGTCGCCCCAAGGTCCACTTGTTGAGCTCTGACTCTGTATGACTGTATTTGGAGATAGGGCATGTAAGGAGGCACTTTAGGTTAAATGAGGTCCTTTATAAGAAGAGAGAGACACTGGGAGGACATGTATTCAGGAGGAAGGTCAAGTGAAGGACACAATCAGGTGGCCATCAGCAGGTCAAGGAGGGACATTTCACAAGAAACCAGCCCTGCCAGTGCCTTGATTTTGGACCTCCAGCTCCTCAGAACTGTGAGAAACGGATGTTTGATGTTTAAACTACCTTAACAAAGTCTATGGTACTTATTACGGCAGTCCAAGCAGACTAAGGTGCCCCTCTTCCAAGTATTTTTGTCATTTTTATTGGTATCATGTTAATGTCTAGATCAATTTAGGGAGAATTTAGACCTTAAATGTTTAGTTTTCCTAGAAAAAGACATGGTTTTCTATTTAATCAGATTTTCTTTCATGTTATTCGTTAAAGTTTTATGTATCAAAGATGTGCATATTTGTGCTAACTGATTTCTAGGGCTTCTCCTTTTTGGCGTGCGTTATTGTTGCTATTTTAAATGGATTTTTTCCCTACTATGTTTTGTTTATTTAAAAATTGTTTAAATACTTTTTAAAAGAGTGAGATAGTTCAAAGGCCTTGCCTTTCTTTTAGCTGCTTGTTTTGTATTTCTACCAAACACACTGCCTATTAGCCCCTGACTTTCTGCGTGTAAGTATTATCCGTTGACTTTTTGATGTGGAGGCTGAGATGCTAGCCATTTCTTTACTCCTCCTCTTGGATGAACTCATACTTCCCTTCATGTCTCTTCCAAATGTACTTACAGTATGTTATCTTTGGATTAATACCCAGTGTCTATATTGTTTGGGCTATGTAAACATTACTCACAATTGAGCCATTTTATAAATTAAGATGAATTTATTTTCCCTCTTGCACTGTTTTTCCCTGTAGTTAAAAACTATTTTGTTTGTTTGATTAGTTTTCTCTGGTATCACTAATACCACCCCACACTCTTCCTTAGATGTGTATGTCTCCTCTGAATATGCTCTTACAAATTAGGGATTTCTCCATGAAGTTTTCTAGAGAGTGCTGTTCCTGAAGCAGTAGGAGCTGCTCTGGTCTAGAAAGACGGCCTTTTCAGTGCGCTGGCATCACCATCTTGAAATTCCTCTCGCCTTCCTCTTGCTTTGCGTCTCCTGTGATCCATATTTCGCCTCTTCCTCTCTTTCGGCTTATTGCTTCATTTGAGGTGGCTCATCCTAGGAGCTTCCTGAAGGCGGCTGTGTGGGAGACACCTGGAGATGCAGGAGGCCTGGCAGCATGGTTGTAGGCCAAGAGGGATTGTGCAGGGCGGGGAAAGGATCCACTGAAAACACCAATAGCAGTATATGACCAAGAAGAGGAGTGTGGGCTCTGCAATTCCACCCTTTCCAATGGTGGTGGCTGGGACGTGTTCCTTGATCTCTCTGTCTCTCTTTCATTATCTATAAAGTGGGAATTGTAATGCTACCTACCTCATAGCTCCTGGCACTTAATAAATGCAATATAAATATTGGCTGTTATTCTCAACCTTGGCTGTGTGCACATACATAAGAATGGGACACAAATATGCTTATTAACAAGCTGGCTTAATTGCAGGGTGATTTGGCTGGTCCATTTTGATAGTCTTTCCTTTGGGGCTGGTAGACTAGCCAGAGAAGGCTCTGTGACCTTCTGTCTGCAGGCAGAAAGCCCTGGCTGCCAGAAAAAGGCAAGAGAGAGAAGAAGCCTGGGTCAAGCCTGGGTCTCAGCATTTGGCATTTAAAGTTTACTTAATCTCCTTGTTTTCAGTATGAGAAACTCACCTCTAGCTCTACATACTGTCTCCTGGCCTACACATCTTGTGTTATCCTCTCTAGGGCATATATGTCTTAATGCCTGCTGGGTTGGGGAGGACAGCTACTGTCACTTTTAATGAGAGATGAGATCTGTGGGGAGATGGGGACTAACTTTCTTTAAATAGACTTTCGATCAGTTCTCTTGTTGTTAGCCTATCATCACCCCACTTCACTGTCTTCTCTGGTGCTTTAATTCCTGAGCCTGTTTGGAGTTCAATGGTGTAAATCAGGTGGCATATTTCCAATCCCATGGCTGGCTTAAAAGTCACTTTTCTCAGATTCAAAAGTTAGTTACCAGTTAGTATCACCCTCTAGTTGGTAAAATATCATTGTTTTTGCCTTTTTCCCCTATTCTCTTTGTATTCATGGGTTTATGACATTAAAATAAACCCCACTTTTAGTGCTGTTGCATACATATTTCAAGAGGAAGTGTAGCTGCTGCCTGCCGAGTGCTTTGTCTCCTCAGCTTAGGGAGTCCATCTGATCTCCATCTCCCTGCCTTGGCTGGAGAGGCCACTAGTAAGCTGGGACAGTCGTAGGAAGCACCTCATTTCTTCCCTGTCTCTCAGGGACCACAGGCCTCCACCACCTGTTATATAGTGTCTTGGAAGTTATTGTTCCATTTTTTGTTGTTGTTGGTTCAGACAAGAGGTCAAGTCAAGGTCTTGTTACTCCCTGTTTGTCAGAAGTGGAAGTCTACTTGTAACATGTAGGTAATAGTGGTAATTTTTTTATAGGAGTAGAAGGTGCTAATAATTGTAAAGGGCTTAGAGTAGAGCCTGACACATGGTAATTAGTATGAGATCACTGCTAATACTACTGCTGATACTATTACTGTTAGTAATATTAGGTTCTTAGACAGGATCTGGCAGTTAGTATATACTCAATTAATATCCGGAGAAGGCCATGGCAACCCACTCCAGTGCTCTTACCTGGAGAATCCCAGGGCCGGGGGAGGCTGGTGGGCTGCCGTCTCTGGGGTCACACAGAGTCAGACACGACTGAAGCGACTTAGCAGCAGCAGCAGCAGTTAGTATCATTTCTCCTCCTCTTTCTGCTACTATTGCTCTGGCTGCTGTGTTGTTACAACTGTAACTCATCGTTACTACAATCTAACAAAATTGCCTTAGGAGAAAAAAATCTCACTGGCATGAAAAGAACCTGACCAGTTTCTAGAGATTGTAATTAAGAGCTTACCTGAGAAGTGGGGGGAGCATGAACCCTCTAATTTGAGCCTAGATTCACTCGCCTAGGGAAAAATCCCTGTATTGTATGGTCATGATTTTTACATTGGTCTGGGAGATATCTTTTCCTGAAAGTTATAAAACCGTTAACAAATTCAACTTCTTTGCTGTGTAGTCTCCTGAACCAAGTTTATGCCTTCCCTCTCTCTTCCATTATTTCATGAGCATCTTAGAAAAGAGTAGGATAGGGAAGAGAGCTGGCACCCATCTACTGCCCAGGGTATAACAGAAATGCTTTGTTGCTGTTGTTCACTCACTCCGTTACCTCTGACTCTTTGGGATCCCATGGATGGCAGCACACCAGACTTCCCTGTCCTTCACTATCTCCTGGACTTTGCTCAAACTCATGTCCATTGAGTTGGTGATGCCATCCAACCATCTCATCCTCTGTTGTCCCCTTCTCCTCTTGCCCTCAATCTTTCAGGGTCTTTTCCAATGAGTCAGCTCTTTGTATCAGGTGGCCAAAGTTTTGAAGCTTCAGTTTCAGTCCTTCCAATGAATATTCAGAGTTGATTTCCTTTAGGACTGACTGGTTTGATTTCCTGCTTGTCCAAGGGATTCCACTTTTAGATGTTAAAATGACTGTTTCACTCAACTTTTGAACAATAACTTTATCAACTATAAAATGGAGATAATAGAACCCATCTTGCAGAGTGCTTATAAAAATGAATTTTAGAAATATGTATATCAGAGAGTGTTTTGCCTATGTTCTCCTCCAAGAGTTTTATAGTTTCTGGTCTTATATTTAGATCTTTAATCCATTTTGGGTTTATTTTTGTGTATGGTGTTAGAAAGTGTTCTAGTTTCATTCTTTTACAAGTGATTGACCAGTTTTCCCAGCACCACTTGTTAAAGAGATTGTCTTTTCTCCATTGTATATTTTTGCCTCCTTTATCAAAGATAAGGTGTCCATAGGTGCATGGGTTTATCTCTGGGCTTTCTATTTTGTTCCATTGATCTATATTTCTGTCTTTGTGCCAGTACCATACTGTCTTGATGACTGTGGCTTTGTAGTAGAGCCTGAAGTCAGGCAGGTTGATTCCTCCAGTTCCATTCTTCTTTCTCAAGATAGCTTTGGCTATTCGAGGTTTTTTGTATTTCCATACAAATCGTGAAATTATTTGTTCTAGCTCTGTGAAAAATACCGTTGGTAGCTTGATAGGGATTGCATTGAATCTATAGATTGCTTTAGGTAGTATACTCATTTTCACTATATTGATTCTTCCGATCCATGAACATGGTATATTTCTCCATCTATTAGTGTCCTCTTTGATTTCTTTCATCAGTGTTTTATAGTTTTCTACATATAGGTCTTTAGTTTCTGTAGGTAGATATTTTCCTAAGTATTTTATTCTTTTCATTGCAATGGTGAATGGAATTGTTTCCTTAATTTCTCTTTCTATTTTCTTATTGTTAGTGTATAGGAATGCAAGGGATTTATGTGTGTTGATTTTATATCCTGAAACTTTACTATATTCATTGATTAGCTCTAGTAATTTTCTGGTGGAGTCTTTAGGGTTTTCTATGTAGAGGATCATGTCATCTGCAAACAGTGAGAGTTTTACTTCTTCTTTTTCAATTTGGATTCCTTTTATTTCTTTTTCCGCTCTGATTGCTGTGGCCAAAACTTCCAAAACTATGTTGAATAGTAGTGGTGAAAGTGGGCACCCTTGTCTTGTTCCTGACTTTAGAGGAAATGCTTTCAATTTTTCACCATTGAGGATAATGTTTGCTGTGGGTTTGTCATATATAGCTTTTATTATGTTGAGGTATGTTCCTTCTATTCCTGCTTTCTGGAGGGTTTTTATCATAAATGGATGTTGAATTTTATCAAAGGCTTTCTCTGCATCTATTGAGATAATCATACGGCTTTTATTTTTCAATTTGTTAATGTGGTGTATTACATTGAATGATTTGCGGATATTGAAGAATCCTTGCATCCCTGGGAAAAAGCCCACTTGGTCATGGTGTATGAATGGGAGAAAATAATAGCAAATGAAGCAACTGACAAACAACTAATCTCAAAAATATACAAGCAACTCCTGCAGCTCAATTACAGAAAAATAAACGACCCAATCAAAAAATGGGCCAAAGAACTAGACATTTCTCCAAAGAAGACATACAGATGGCTAACAAACACATGAAAAGATGCTCAACATCACTCATTATCAGAGAAATGCAAATCAAAACCACTATGAGATACCATTTCACCCCAGTCAGAATGGCTGTGATCCAAAAGTCTACAAACAGTAAATGCTGGAGAGGATGTGGAGAAAAGGGAACCCTCTTACACTGTTGGTGGGAATGCAAAGTAGTACAGCCACTATGGAGAACAGTGTGGAAATTCCTTAAAAAACTGGAAATAGAACTGCCATATGACCCAGCAATCCCACTGCTGGGCATACACACCGAGGAAACCAGAATTGAAAGAGACACGTGTACCCCAATGTTCATCGCAGCACTGTTTATATAGCTAGGACATGGAAGCAACCTAGATGTCCATCAGCAGATGAATGGATAAGAAAGCAGTGGTACATATTCACAATGGAGTATTACTCAGCCATTAAAAAGAATACATTTGAATCAGTTCTAATGAGGTGGATGAAACTGCAGCCTATTATACAGACTGAAGTAAGCCAGAAAGAAAAACACTAATACAGTATACTAATGTATATATATGGAATTTAGAAAGATGGTAATGATAACCCTGTATACAAGACAGCAAAAGAGACACAGATGTATAGAACAGTCTTTTGGACTGTGTGGGAGAGGTAGGGGGGGTGATTTGGGAGAATGGCATTAAAACATGTATAATATCATATAAGAAATGAAAAAAAAAGAAATATGTAAAGTGTCTTGGTATTTGATATCATCTATAGGTAAATTTTCTCTGTTATTATTATGTTCACAGAAGTCCTACAGTGTAGCTAGTATCACTGTTTTCTTTTCATTGATGGATAAAATGCTGTTTACATAAGACAACTGATGGAGCCAGTAGAGACCCACAGTAAATGTCAAGCTCAGCCTGCAATGCCATTTACCTGTTCATCCATTAGGGATGTATTGAAGTCCTCCCGTATTCTAGGCATACAGGATATGGGTAGTGCTCTCAGGTACAAAGTAGTACTAAGTACAGACAAGTAAATTTATAAGTGCAGTAAAGTGTCACAGGGACACTGACAAGAACATGTATGGAAGGGAATGATTTTACATAGTTTTAGAAAAGAGGGGGCTGTCACTAAACACTTCACTTGGACTAAATCTTGAGATATGCTAGCATTTGCCCAAGGGAAAGGATAGGGAGAAGTGTATTCTGAGCAGAGAGAGTAGCATGAATAAAGGCAAGAAGCACAAGACTGTTAGCTCGTCAGTATGTATGGAACGTAAGATGCCCTGGGGCTTGATGAGAACAAGGTCTGGAGTAGGAGGCTCGTGATGCCAAGAAAGCAGCTGGAATTTTAACTTGTAGGCCATGCAAAGCCACTGAAGGATTTCAAATTGGAAAGTACCTAAACCAGTTATGCAGCAATATTTTAAGCCAAAATAATATAAATTAACATGTTCCCATGGTAACAAGTCAAATAGCACATACTTAGGAATAAAGGACTCAGTTCCATGGTGCGGGTAGTTGATACAGGTTTCATGCTGTCTTTTCTACAAGTGGGACTCTCTCCTGATGAGGACAGTGTGGCTGGATGCTCTCAGTTTGTGACAGGGAACTGGCAGTGAGCAGATGTCACTGAAGAATTGACACTTTTGAACTGTGGTGCTGGAGAAGACTCTTGAGGGTCCCCTGGACAGCAAGGAGATCAAACCAGCCAATCCTAAAGGAAATCAACCCTGAATATTCATTGGAAGGACTGATGCTGAAGCTGAAACTCCAATACTTTGGCCAACTGATGTGAAGCGTCAACTCATTGGAAAAGACCCTGATGCTGGAAAAGATTAAGGACAGGAGGAGAAGGGGGCAATAGATGATGAGATTATTGGATGGCATCACCAAATCAACGGATATGAGTTTGAGCAAACTCCAGGAGATGGTGAGGGACAGGGAAGCCTGGCATCCTGCAGTCCACGGGGTCACAAACAGTTGGACTGACTGAGCGGCTGAACAACATGTGTAACTTCATAGCATGAGAGTAGGAAGCTGGACGTAGGTTTTCCAGATCCTGAATGAAGAGAAGCTCAATCTTCATCCTCACTGCAGCGGTCTCAAGTTCACTTTCTTTTAAAAAAAACACCCTCAATCAACTCTTGAGACATTGAAACCCAAAACAAGAATTCTCTGAGGGTTGTGCAATGGGGTGAATCTTTCTTTATCATGATTTATCTGTTAACCTTCTCTTACTCACTTTTTAAGTCAAAAAATTGTTGAAATGTCCTTTTCACTAATGGCCTTTCTCTTCACTACTTTATTAATATTTTTAATAATTTTATTTATTTCTTTACTTTTGGCTTTACGTGTCTTCGTTGCTTTGAAGGTTTTTCTTTAGTTGCAGCAAGCAGGGGCTACTCTTCATTCCAGTGCGTGGGCTCCTCACTGAGGTGTCTTCTCTTGTTGCAGAGCATGGGCTCTAGGCACACAGGCTTGAGTAGTCGAGGCTCCTGCGCTCTAGAGCACAGGCTCAGTAACTGTGGGGCACAGGCTTAGTTGTTCCATGGCATATGGGGTCATGTGGGATCTCCTGGACCAGGGATCAAAGCCATGTCTCCTGCATTGGCAGGCAGATTCAGTACTACTGAGCCATCAGGGAAGCCCTCTCCTCACTATTTTAAGCTCATACTGTTTTTATACTGATTATACATTAATATTTATTTTACCCTCTTGAACTAGAATCCTAGTTTTTCTTTTTAAAGTTCATTTTGTCATTAGGTGGGGGTAATTGGAAGACTGTGACCTGATTGTAGGGAGACTATCCAGAGAGCACTCTTCTCCTGGCCCATGTGAGGTGGTAGGGGCCTGCATCAAGGGGGGCAGTGGGTGTGGAAAGAAGGGAAGAATCTGGGGATGTTGCTGAGTAGGTCTGACAGGTGAGGCATGGGAAACAAGGGAAAAGTAGGAGTGTAAGTTAACCGCCAGATTTTAGACATGGCTGGGGCTTCCCTGGTAGCTCAGCTGGTAAAGAATCCACCTGCAATGCAGGAGACCCTGGTTTGATTTCTGGGTTGGGAAGATCCCCTGGAGAAGGGAAAGGCTACTCACTCCTTGGCTTCCCTGGTGGCTCAGCCAGTAAAGAATCCGCCTGCAATGCAGGAGACCTGGGTTGGGAAGATCCCCTAGAGGAGGGCATGGCAACCCATTTGAGTTTTCTTGCCTGGAGAAGCCCAAGAATAATGGAGTAGGTAGCCTATCCCTTCTCCAGTGGATCTTCCTGACCCAGAAATCAAATCAGCATCTCCTGCATTGCTGTTCTTTACCAACTGAGCTATCAGGGCCAGTGGTGCAATGGATAATGCATCTGACTACAGATCAGAGTAACCTGGCGGGCTACAATCTATGGGGTTGCAGAGTCAGACACAACTGAATGACTAAACACAGCACAGACTTTGCCACAAATTTGTGGCAAAACACAAGGAGAACTGAATTTGGAGCAGAATATTAGGAGGTACAGTGTGGACAGTTTGACTTTGTAGCATGACTAAGACATCCCAGTTGTAGTGTCTCTATAGAACTGGTGCTCAGGAAGGGTGGACAGGAAAAAAACATAGCCTCATGAGTCATCAGCATATGACTTTTGATGTAGTGTGTCGGAGGCATTCCCAAGACCACCCTCAGGCTCAACAGAAAAGCTCACTAGAAGGACTCACAGAACTCAGAACAGCTGTTATGCTCATGTGAAAGTGATAGTTGCTCAGCTGTGTTCAACTCTTTGCAACCCCATGGACTATACAGTCCATGGAATTCTCCAGGCCAGAATACTGGAGTGGGGATCTTTCCCTTCTCCAGGGGAACTTCCCAACCCAGGGATCAAACCCAGGTCTCCTGCATTGCAGGCAGATTCTTTACCAGCTGAGCCACAAGGGAAGCCCAAGAATACTGAAGTGGGTAGCCCATCCCTTCTCCAGGGGATCTTCCTGACCCAGGAATCAAACCAGGGTCTCCTGCATTGCCGTTCTTTACCAACTGAGCTATCAGGGCCAGTGGCACAATGGATAATGCATCTGACTACAGATCAGAAGATTCCAGGTCATACTCATGCTTAGGGTTTATGACAATGAAAGGAGGAGACAGCGTCAGCAAAGCTCAGAACTTGCGAGGGCAGAGTCCAGGCAGGAGCTTCGAGTTGTCCTTCCAGTGCGTCTGTGCAGGTGGGACTTACTTATCCCAGCAGTGATGTGTGACAACACCTGTGGCTGGTTGCCAACCAGGGAGTCTCACCAGAGCTGTAATGTTCAGGGATTTGGGGGAATTGGTCAGATAAATATGGGATGGCCACATGACTTACCTCAGCTACTTAGTCTCCAGCCCCTTCAGAGTTCATATTGATACTGCGTAGCCCAAAAAGCCTACCACACATCACATTGTGAGCATAAACTATCTGGCATGGCCCATAAAAACAGACACTGTCATCAGATGGGATATTCCAAGGGCTCAGAAGTTATCTTCTAGGAGGCAGGCAAAGGTCAGAGCTTTCTTTGGAAGGTGCACAGTTTGAAGATACCAGACCTGCTGAGTCAGCACTTTCCTGCGCATGGGGGCTTGGATGGAGTCACTGGGATGGCTGTGGAGTGTGGAGACAGAAGACTGAAGTGGGCATGACTGCCTAGGTGTGCAGCCTCCCAGGGAGGACCTCACCAAGGGGCCCTGGGAAGAGTGTCAGAGAGGTAGGCGGACAGCCTCTAAGCAGTATTGTGCCAGAAGCTACTGGAGCAGGAGTTACCAAGGCAACCCCAACACATGTGACAGGGAACTCAGGCAGGAGGATGACTAGAAAGTGCATCCTCTGGATTTAGCAATTAAGATGTTGGTGCCATTTTTAACAGACTGTTTCCATGGGAGTGGTTGGCACTGGAAGTCTGACTGTCATCAGCTGGAAATGTTAGGAAACGAAGATAAGGAACACAGACAAATATGTTTAGTTGCTTGATTAGGAAGGGAAGAAGAGTGATAAGGTGGCAGCTAGAAGGGAATAACAAGTCAAGAAATGAATTGATCTAATCATGGGAAACGGGAAGACTTGAGCATGTTTATAGATGGTGGGAAAGAAGCTGAACATAAGAGTGAGTATGAGAGAAAGACAGAGAGAGATGACTTAGAAACATAGGCGAAAGAAGGCATGGCATGTGGAAGGGGTGTACTCGGGGTATTAGGAGAGTGCTAAGGGGGGTCCGCTTTAGGGGAAGGGAGAGGGAGCTGGTTGCCAGACCCAGCTGAGGCACTTAGGAAATTATCGACTGATCTATGGCATTGTAAAGTTTAGGCTGGAGAGTGGAGTCCAGAGTTAGTGCCGTAGAGTAGCTATGTGGGAATGAGGAAGAGAGAAGAGTATAAAGATGGCAGATGATGGAAGAAGAGCTGGTGGGAGTCTAACTGGGCTGCTCTGTGCCACTGCTGCCTTGGCACCCATTCTGTTTAACCCCGTGAGACCAGAGGGTGAAGTTCAGTGACATCCATGGATTAACAGAGTATTAGGTGCTGCAGTGTGTCATCCATAGGCTGCTCTCTCATTTAGACAAATCCTCTGCCTTACCTGATGGAGAAGAGGGTGGCTTGGTTTTCTAGAAGCTAATGGTAGTGTCTTCTTTCATGTATAATAAGGCAGTGAGGTTGGCTTAATGCATAACCATCAGAAGGACTAAAACCGACAGGTTTAAACACCATGGGAATACATGAGATGATCACCTTTGGGGTCAGCTTTGGAGACGCCAGGTCTATTTCTCTGCTGTCTCAGCTTGGTCATCCCATATGTGTGTGTGGGATTAATTCTCTTTAAATTTGTTTTAAATTAAAAGTTGTGGTAAAATACACAAAACATAAAAGTGAACATCTTAGCCATTTTCAAGTGTGCAGTTCAGTGGCATTAAATGCCTTCACTTTGCTGTGCAGCCACTGCTCCCTTCTCCAGAATGCTTCTCATCTGTACAGCTGACGCTCTTTGCCCACTAAGTAACTTCCCGCTCCTCCTTCCCCGCGGCCCCTGGCGACCACCATTCTGCTTTTCTGTCTCTCTGAATTTGACTACTCTGGGAACTTTATAAGTGCAGTTATACAGTATTAGTCTTATTGTGACTGACTTATTTCACTTACCGTAATGTCCTCAAGGTTCGTCCATGTTGTAGCATGCGTCAGGATTTCCTTCCTTCTGAAAGCTGAATAATATTTTGCTGTGTTTATAGGCCACGTATTATTTATTCATCCCCTGATGGACACTTGGGTTGCTTCAACCTTTTGGCTTTTGTGATTTATATTTTGTGAATAAAGCAGCTCTGTACATGGGTGTACATGTATTTTTTCGATTCCTTGCTTTCATTCCTTTCGATGTATATCTAGAGGTGGAGTTGCTGGGTCAGATGGTAATCGCATGTTTAAGTTTTCGAGGAATTGCAAGACTTTTTCAAAGCTGCTGTGCCTTTTTACTTTCCCACCAACTCTGGGCTTAAGTCTGGCTTGAGTGACTTTCCTCCTGATGCAAAAAAAAACCCCAGCTTACTTCTCCATGCTACAACGTCAGAGGAAAGGTGGAAAACTCCAGCATTCTAAACAGTAGCTGTGAGACATACCCTGCTTGGGTGCTTGTCACATGACTAACCCTGAGCCAATGACGGGTGAAGGGAACGGGGTGAACTGGTGAGCTTCAGACAACCTGGCACACCCTGCATTGGAGGAAGGGTCATTGTCCCCATAAGTACGTATGCTCCATGGAGCTTAAAGTGAGGACCTCTGATACAAAGAACTCAGGCCTTAGAGAAAGGCATTTTCACATATCTATGTGTGAAGGGCCATGCTCCTGAAATCTGAATTCTTTCTACCCTGCTGTATTACTTTTGTCTCCTTGCTTCACTGAGGCACAGACATTTCTTTGACATTTGGAGCAGTGGCGTCACGAAGCAGGACTGTTAGGAAAAAGGCTAGCTTGTTTTAACACACAGTTTTCTTTTATTAGCTTTACAAGGGAAGGGGAACTTTTGCCAAGCGTCAAGACTTTTCTTCACAGCTTGTCATCTACAATGGGAGAAGACAGTTTGGCCAGGCCCCCTTAGTCTCAGAAGAAAGATCTGCACTCAGTCCTTGGAATCCTGTTTGTTTACTGCTGGTGAACACCAGCTTCCTGCCTCTGGGCCAGAGTCGCCCCTTTTACGAGAGGCTCAGGCTGGGTGGCACTGGCCACCTCCCCGCGGTCACTGGATGATTTAAGATCCCATCAGAACAGAAAGTGCAGATGCCAGGTCTACATTCAAACAAAGATTCAAAGGGAAAGGCCTTGGAAACAAATACGCTTGGCTCTGTCAGAAGCAAAATGTCAGCTGGTTGCAGCCAAGTTCTGAGACCATTTTAAAGGTTTCATTGTTAATCAGGACCAACTCTGTGAAAATGAATTTTCTTGTGAAAAGTCAGATGCTACAGCTACTCCCTCAGCCGTGGTGAAGGGGCATATGGAGCCCACACATGGAATGAGGAGTGGGTCCCACTTAGAGTCAGTCTCCCTGGGGGCTCTGGTTACCAGCTTGGTAACTTTCACCTGCTTCAGAGTCTGGGGCTCATCCAAGGTGGGGTGTCCCGAGAGCTACCTCACAAACATACCCGTGAGGATCCCTGTCTCCCACCTGGGCTGGGGCAGCCAAGTCTGCTCATTGCCTCTGGTGCCCACTCCCCCTCCAATGCCCAGGCTCTTCACCAGCATCCTTCCTGCCTGTATGGGAGCATCTGCCAGACTGACTCAGTTTGAGAGGGGCCAGGACAGACCCTCTCTCTTGTCTTCTTTGGTCCCATATTCCCAGGCTTCCTGGCTATCAACTCAAGTAATCCCAACCAATGGCCCTAAATAGCCCTGAAGGAGGCTCCTGCTAAGACTCCAAAGATAGCCGAGCGGGTGTCCTTATCCTGGCCCAGGGCTAGAGGCATTGGACCTGCCTTCTGCGGGGGGCCCGGGATGCTTGACCTGTAGGCTGCTGTCCCTGCAGCCTGGGCTTTGAATGGCTCCGAGCAGGCGGGCCTTTCTTCACTGGGGCCCCCCAAGGCAGCAGAGAAAGTGCCCCGATCCCGTTTCCCACCCTCTAACACACGGGGACTTTGACTTCCCTGGGTGTTCCAGGCCCTTCTTGTTTCAGCAGGAGGATCCTGTGTGTTTGATCTAAATCTGGTCTCCTGCTGCAAAGACCCAAACAATCTGAGTCAAAGCAGTATTAACAGGAAACCTGTCTCTTAAGGCCAAGAATGCAACCAAAATAGCTCCAAGTCTTTAATTCTGATAGCACCATTTGGGGAAGGCCTTTACCTGAGAGAAACAATAAGTGGAACTCTTGCCCCCAAATATTCTGGCCTGCAGGGCATTACGAACCGGGGAGCCTAGGGCTGCAGGACTGCAGAGAGCATCGGGGAGGTGGGACCCTCAACGCACAGGGGAGCACGGAGATCGGGGCATTCCCCGAGAGCCATGCAAGCAGAAGGTGCCTTTTCACTGAGGGAACTGGCCAAGTATTTCTGTTTGGTGGAGATGGCTGAAGATTTTAGAAGGAAAAAAACACAAATCCTGCTTTTTAAAAGGCACTTTTGTTTTCATTGTGAAATATTTGTGAACTCAGAACACCACAGGAGAAAAGGAAAATCACCTGTGATCTTACAAAATGGAAAGAACCGCAGCAAAAGTTTTCTGGGAACTTTAATGTTTCTTTTGTTTATACGTGTGTGCACACATGCACACCCATGCACACATTTTAATGGTTTGTGTGCCCTTTTTTAGTCTCTTGGCCACCTATTTCCCCCTCCCTACATGCAGTCAGTGCTGCCAGCGTCCAGACACACTCTCCGCACGTGCAGGCGTTTACTAATGTGTTTATGTGTTTACGTTTTCATGTGCAAGTGGTGGCATAGCGCAGTGCTTTTGTGGACCTCCTTCCTCTTTTTAACTTGACAATGTATCTTGGGAAGTTTTCCATATCAGAACATACAGGTCTATTTAGTTCATTTAAAAAGTTTCATAACATTCCACCGTATGATCGCACCATGATTTACCCAATCCCTTATGTGAGCATTTAGATTGTTTATAGACTTTTGATGTTAAAAAATACCATGTCTTCCTAAGAGTGGCATAATTGGGTCAGAGGATTCACATGTTGAGAGCCTGTTGCCGGACTGCTCTCCACTAGCCTCAGTCTGCACTCCCATTTATCAGATATACCAAGGTATTGATTTCCTCACACATGGGTCAAGAACCCGCTTGCTTGCCAATGCACAAGAGGTAAGAAATGCAGGCTTGATCCCTGGGTTGAGAAGATCCCCTGGGGGAAGACATGGCAGCCTACTCCAGTATTCCTGCCTAGAGAGTCCCGTGGACAGAGGAGCCTGCTGGGCTACAGTCTACTGGGTTGCAAAGAGTTGGACACGACTGAGTGACTCAGCATGTAGCATGCACCCATTACTCACACAGATTGCTATTACAATTTAAAAAATTTTACCAATCTCAGAAGTGAAAAATATATCACTTATAGCTTTACTTTGCATTCTTTTCAAGAATGAGATTAAAAATACTCTCCCATATTTAAGAGAATCTGCACTTTGTTTCAGTAGAACACCCGTGTGACTTGCCTGCTTTTCTACTGGGCTCATGGTCTCTCTCTTTGTATTCTTCTTTTGTGAAAATAAGGTTTTTATTTTCAGGCCACTTACTCCTTTACTTCTTAGCTCAACAAGAATGGAAGCTAAGAGCTGCTCACAATACAGTTTCTTTTCCTTCTTTTTTAATTCCCTGCCTCACAGGCTGTCTGTTTCCTGAAAATATGGCTTATCTATGCAATTCCTCAGAGAAGGTAATGGCACCCCACTCCAGTACTCTCGCCTGGAAAATCCCATGGATGGAGGAGCCTGATAGGCTGCAGTCCATGGGGTCGAGAAGAGTCGAACATGACTGAGAGACTTCACTTTCACTTTTCACTTTCATGCATTGGAGAAGGAAATGGCAACCCACTCCAGTGTTCTTGCCTGGAGAATCCCAGGGACGGGGGAGCCTGGTGGGCTGCCGTCTATGGGGTCGCACAGAGTCGGACATGACTGACTTAGCATGCAATCCCTCATTCAGCCTGGTCTCTGATGTTCCCTCCTGCTGACCAGTCAAGGCCTGAAGTGGGTCCTATCGACAATGACACACCCAACTCCCTCGGAGGTAACTGAGAGCTGCTAGATCCTGCATCTCAATTTCTACCAGTCCCCTGGGAGAACTCTGCTTCTGCAAATTTTTGTTTTTAAAGATATGTAGCTTCAGACATTTTATTTTTGCATTGATCATTTTGGAACTTAAATGCTCCAGAAGACCTTATTTTGTGCTTCATGATTTCAGAATTTTCCCTACTCCTTTTTCCTGTAACACGTTCTTTAGATTATTTTTGAATCAGGATATGGAGGTTTTTCATTCTCTTGTCCAGTTGCCCTGGCTACTACCTCCAACATAGTGAATAGTTGTTCAGAAGCTGTAGTGTCTGACTATGACCCCATGAACCGGGCTTCCCTGTTCTCACTTGGTCACGATGAATTACTTTTTAATATTGTACTGTGTGCTCATATTTTAGTGAATATTTTAATATCAGTATTCGTATGTGAAATTGGCTTACAATTTTCTTTTTGGGGCACTGTTTATCAGATATTGATATCTGAATGACATTTTCCACATAAAAAGAATTTAGAAATTGCAATTCTTTTCCCATGTTCTGTGACAGTCTAAGTAGCTATGAGGTTGCCTGACTTGAACCAATTGCAGAATTCCCCTGTGACACCATCAGGGTCTGGTAAATTATTTGGTGAGAACATTTTTGCAATTTTTTCTTTAACTTCTATAGTAATTTATCTTTTCAAATTTTTTTTTTATTTCTAAAGGTTCAGATTTGGTCAATTTTATTTTCCTAAAAGTTATGCATTTTAGTTAGGTTGTCAAATTTATTTGTGTAAAGTTAGCGATGTTAAGATATTAAAATTATCCATTTCAGTGAGAACTGCTCCCTTAGCTCATTTTGTTTGTGTCTGTGCTGTCTTTTTTTTTTCTTGCAGTGTGTCTCTATTTTGTGGATTCCTCCCCCACCCCACCAAAGCAATAGCTTTTTGATACATTTGTTAGCTTTATTGCTTTTCACATTTCTAACTCAATGCTCTTTACCCTTATTAATTTATGTCTTCTGCTGTATTGCGTTAGTTTTCTATTTTTTATTGGTATAGATATTTAATACTGTGATGTTTTTCTCCCTGCGCGCAGCTTAGCCATGTTCCACAGTCCGCAGCATGTGGCGCCTCTCTCTCCTTTCATCTTCCGTGACTCCTGCTTGGCAGACTCGCTGTGTCATCAGGTGCGTAAATATTCATAGCGTGTCTTCATTATGAGTTATAGCCTTTAGCATTAAAAACTGTTTTTCTTTGTTCCATTTATTGCTTTTTGGAGAGAATTCTACTTTGTCTGGTATCAAGATATGCCTAGTATGAATTTTCTCATGCTTTAACTTTTATCCTTTCTGAACCTCTTTGCTTACTTGTCTTTCTTGTCTAAGAGCAGAGAGTTGGATACTGCTTTGTAAGTCAACTTGATAAAGCTTTGTTTTTGCAGATGGATTTAGCTCTTTCTTTTTTCTTGATACAAATGACATGTTCAATTTCAGTTTTACCATGCCGTGGTCAAATTTCTCTTTTACTTACTCTTTTATCTTGTTTTGGCTTTACTATTCAGGAAGATTTGTGTGTGTTCTAATAATTACCTCTATGCTAATTAATGCTTTATATAAAATTCCTAGTCCTCTTTTTCTTTAGATACTATCTGTTGGTGTTCTACTTTGAACAATACGGAAATTATAGAAGCCATTTCTCCTCCCTCCCTTTTTCTAAGTTTTGAATTTTAGGCACAAGTTTTATCTTATTGCTAATCTTTTTACTCTGCAATTAACTTATACTTCTTTTACTTGACTGGCCAGCCTCAAGTGATATCTTTTTACTCTCGGGTAACAGACGATCAGCGGCCTTTTACTTTACAATTACTGTTCTCTCCTCATCTATTCTTTGATGAAGACTGTGTTCAAGTACTTTGCTCCTTTTCTTCTAAAACTGAGTTTTTGTTTCCTTATTTTTCAGTTTGCAGAGTTCTTAATATAAGTTGATTAAAAAAACTGGGATTTGCAAATATTTAATCTTTTCGTCCTCTGAACAGTGTCTTTTGAAGGGCAGTTCTTAATGGGCTTCCCTGGTGGCTGAGAGGTTAAAGCGTTTGCCTCCAATGTGGGAGACCCAGGTTCGATCCCTGGGTCAGGAAGATCCCCTGGAGAAGGAAATGGTAACTCACTCCAGTATTCTTGCCTGGAGAATCCCATGGACGGAGAAGCCTGGTAGGCTATAGTCCACGGAGTTGCAAAGAGTCGGACATGGCTGAGCGACTTCACCTTCACCTTCGCCTTCTTAATTCTGATGAGGTCAAATTAATCAGTTTTTTTCCTTTCTAGAGATCATGGTAAGAAATCTTTGTTTAAGCCAGAATCACAAAGATTTTCTCTTATATTTTCTTCTAGAAGTTTTATGAGCCATTTTGAGTGCAAAGAATGGGTCAAAGTTATTTTTTACATCTGGCTATCTAATTGCTTCCATCTTATTTGCTAAGTTAGCTGTCTTTTATCTGTTGTATTGTCTGTGCACTCGTTTAGTCGCTCAGTTGTGTCTGACTATTTGCGACCCCATGAACTGCAGCACACCAGGCTTTCCTGTCCTTCACCATCTCCCAGAGTTTGATCAAACTCTTGTCTATTGAGTCAGTGATGCCATCCAACCATTTCATCCTCTGTTGTCCCCTTCTCCTCCTGCCTTCAATCTTTCTCAGCATTGGGATCTTTTCCAATGAGTTGGCTCTTCGAATCAGGTGGCCCAAATATTGGAGCTTCAGCTTCAGCATCAGTTCTTCTAATGAATATTTAGGGTGGATTTCCTTTATGATTGATTGGTTTGATCTCCTTGCTGCCCAAGGGACTTTTAAGAGCCTTCTCCAGCACCCCAGTTTGAAGGCATCAATTCTTTGTTGTGCAGTCTTTTTTATTGTCCAGCTCTCACATTTGTTTATGACTACTGGAAAAACCATTGGGGAAGGCAATGGCACCCCACTCCAGTACTCTTGCCTGGAAAATCCCATGGATGGAGGAGCCTGGTGGGCTGCAGTCCACGGGATCGCTAAGAGTCGGACACGACTCAGCGACTTCACTTTGACTTTCCACTTTCCTGCATTGGAGAAGGAAATGGCAACCCACTCCAGTGTTCTTGTCTGGAGAATCCCACGGACGGGGGAGCCTCGTGGGCTGCCGTCTATGGGGTCGCAGAGAGTCGGACACGACTGAAGCGACTTAGCAGCAGCAGCAGCAGCAACTGGTAAAACCATAGCTTTGACTATAAGGACCTTTATCAGCAAAGGAATGTCTCTGCTTTTAATACACTGTCTAGGTTGGTCTTTGCTTTTCTTTTAAAAGCAAAGACAAGTGTCTTTTAATGTATTTATATACCTTGGTCAACTTTTGGTCCCCTTTTTGTATCTTTGTATCAATGTAGCACTGTCTTGACTATTTTAACTACAATGAGATGAATCAGGCCCTTTGTCTTCAAAGTTGTTTTGAATACTATATGTCCTTTTAATTTCCATATGAATTTTACAGTGACCTTGCCAATGTCTTCAAAAAAAGTTAACAAGGGCTTTGACTGGAATGATGTGCTATATCTATAGATCAATTTGGGAACAACTAGTATCTTAATATTGAATCTTCATGTGCCTGTTATATTTCTCCATTTATTTACATCTATAAATTTCACATCTTTCTCATCTATTCCTAAATATTTCATAACTTTATACTAGTGTAAATGTTTTTGTTTTTTAATTCAAGTTCTGCTTTTCCATTGCTAGTATATAGAACTGTAATTGGTGTTCTATACTGACCTTAAATTCTAAAATCCTAGTTCTAGGAAGTTTGTTTTGTAGATCCATAGTAATTCCTGGGGGTGTATGAGCATATGAATGTTTTCCACGAATCAGGTCAGTTTTATTCTTTATTTGCAATCTGGATGCCTTTTTTTTTTTCCTCTTCCATGACTTACTGCACTGACTGGACGTCCTTGGCATGTTTCCAAAGTTGGGGGAAAGTATTTAGTCTTTCACTAATAAGTATGATGTTGGTTATACCAGTAATAGATTTCACCAACCTTCTGGATTTGAAGTTTTATTTGTGGGAAAGTTTTAAACTACAAGTTCAATTTCTTTATAAATATAGGCTTTTTTTGTCAGGTTATCTGTTTTTTCTCTTGAGTTAATTGTGTTCGTATATATCATCCATTTCATTGAAGTTATCAAATTTATTGGCATAAAATTGCCCATAATATCCCCTATTATTTCTTTAATATCTGTAGACTCTGTAATGATTCCAGCCCTATCATTACAAACATTTGAGAATTTTTTTCTATTTCTTTTTTTTAGTAGTCTGTCTACAAGTTTATAAATTTCATTGCTTTTTTCAAAAATTTTTGTTTCATTACATTTTCTTCACCATTTTTATGTTTTCTATTTTATTGTCTTTTGCTATCTTTATTATTTCTTTTCTTTTGCTTACTTTGTGTTTAATTTGTTCTTCTTTTTCTAATTTCTAAAGATGAAGCCTCAGATAATTGATTAGAAACTTTTCTTTTTTTCAAATACAGGCATTTATTGCTATAAATTATATGCTGCTTTAGTGGCATCCAGAAGTTGTGATATATTATGTTTTCATTTTCATTCAGCTTAAAATGTTTTCTAATTTTCCTTTGTTTTTTTTTATCTGATTGGTTATTTAGAAAGTAACTTAATTTCTAAATATTTGAGAAATTTCCAGAGATCTTTCTGTTCTTGACTTCTAGTTTAATTCCATTATGGTTAGAGAACATATTTGATGTAATTAAATCTTTTAAAATTTATTAAAATATTTAATCAATTAAATTAATTTAAATTTATTAATTTATTTTTTGGTCCAGAATCTGCTCTTTCATGATGATTATTTCATGTGAACTTGAAAAGAATGTGTGTTCTGCTGTTTTTGGGTGGGTTAGTAATGTCAATTTTAGATTCACATATAAGATTTATCATGTGATACTTGTCTTTCTCCATCTGACTTATTTCACCTTGATTTCTTTTCCCTTTTCAGTAGCTTGATAGTTTTGTCTGGATAACAAAATGATTCTTCTAAATTTTATGCTCCTTTTTCAGTTTTAACTACTGTGTTCAGACTGACCTCTCTTGCTTTCTAAGTTAGTATATGTTGGGCCTTCTTTGTTTATTGATTATCAGTGTTATCAGAAGTCTCATTATCTCATGCAGGTCATGGGTAAGTGGCTTATTCGTGCCTACATCTGATTTAGGACCACTTACTTTGGTAGACGCTGCCTGTGGGCTCTGGTTCTGCTGTCCCAGTTGCTCTGTGTATGAGACGGGGGCTCTTAGGAGGTCAAGCCATGCAGTTGTCGTCACTGCTGTTTTCCCAGGATCCTCCTGGTATATATGGAAAATCTTGGATATGTTTGTTTGCATTTTTGTTTGCTTGTTTTGGTTTTGGTCTTTGGTTGTCAACAGTTACAGAGTACTGGGTTCTTCTTCCCTTTTTCCTAGTTTGAGCCCCATAGCTGCTGAGCCCCTAATGGTCCTGTTCATCCATCTTCCTCATTCACGTTCATAGAGAATTCCTTATCACTCGGTGTTACTGATGGTATTATTCATGGTCTTATTTCCTCACTCTTATGTTTGGTCTGTTTAATTTTAAGGAAGTTGGAAGATTAAAAAAAAACCTATTGGCCTCTGTGGTTAGTCATATCAAAAGAAGTTCATGGCTTTAAACAAAATTTTGCCAAAATGTTATTCCATACACATTACTATGTTGTTATGCAACTTCCTCTTTTATACTTAAATTTTTTTTGAAACCTATCCATGATAAGACAAACATGCAAATCTGTATATATAAACTTTAAATGCTGTGTGATATTTTTCTGTTGTATTAATACAGCACACTTAATTTACCAGCTTTCTTGTTCATTTGCATTTCAGCTCTTCCAAGTATTTCACTATAACAAAAAAGACTGAAACAAAAATTCTGATATATTTCTCTTTGAAATCATGTCTGAGAGTTGCTATAGAATTTATAAAAGATTATCATCAATCTTTTAAAATTTAATAATATGAAAAAGTTTTATAAATGAAATATGGTATACAAATGTTAGATACTTTAATCATGTTAGATTCTGTCCTTTTCCTATCTTTTCAAAAGCTGTCTTATGTTTTGATATTCACTCTTTTGGATAGGAAAGACCCGTTTTATTTTTTAAAAATTAAAGCTTATTAAAGTAAACATCTCCTTTCCCTTTGCAGCTTCCTTGAATCTGCTGCCTTTTCCCTTCATGGCTCAACAGACCATAAAGAAACACACACAACAGAGAACCTTGTGTGAAAATCCCTGTTAGTAGGTTTCTATGGTGATTACCCTTGTAGTTTGTTCTAAATCAAATAATCTAAAAAGAAAGAGAAGGTGTATACTGCATTCCTTTACAGGGTTTTCCATGTCCTGGAGGTTTAACTGATCCAAGCAATTCCATCCAAGCCACTTAGCCTGAACTGAAATAAAGGTTCTTAGTTGCATAATATTTTATTAACAAACAAGTGAGTCTGATTCTTTGGCCTGGAGGCCTGTGCTTTTCATTTGGGTGGATTAATTTAGGAAACTTGAGCTCAATTCCTTGAATTTCCTGTGTATTCTTTTGTGGAGGAAAGCGGTGATCCTAGTATTCTTAGATATAGTCCAGGCAGCTGGGACTACCCCAAAATAGAGCAGGTAAAATTTCTATTTTTACCCAAGTCAGTGTTTGACAAGTACATTTATTTGTTCGCATGTCTGACAGAACTTTGTGGGGCACCTTCTGGGTGACAGGCTGACGGGAGCTAAGGATGCAGTGGTGACGGTGATACCGATTACGGTGGTGTGTATAGCTGTGTTTTCTTAATGGCTGGAGGGTACTTTCCATTGTACGAAAGCATTGTGTTTAATTTATCGATTTCCCTGTTCACTCACATTTAGATTCTTTCCCAATGTTTATTAATTATTCTAGTGACTTTCATATATCGACTGCTTTCGTCTTCACAATAGCCCTATGAGATTGGCAGTTTTGTTATTATCCTGGTTTTACAGATGAGGAGATGAGCACAGGGAGTTCAACTGATTTTCTCTGTAGTGCTAGTAAGTTGCAAACCTGGGATCCCACCCTAGGCGGTCTGGCTCCAAAGACCAAGAACCTGCCTCAGAAGTATTCACTGTCCTAAGGATTCACAGGCTAGCAGCTTGACATGTAAATAAATAAATTATAGTAAAAAGTAGTAAGAAGCAATAGAAGAACATTTAAAGTACAGATGTGGCAGAGGAGAGGGGACTGGCTAAGCTTTAGGAAGTTGGAGGAAGTCTATCAAAGGAGATTTACTGTCTTGAAGGATACACAGCCTGAACTGATTCTTCGAGAAGGCCATTTGCACACATTCAGGCACACAGTGCGGGGTCCTGAATGACGGGGTGGTCCAGTGGACAAGGCTGCTCCCTGAAGTGAATCCACTGGGGATCAGAACTTCAGAAGTTCAGACCCTCTTCTGGGTCTCAGTGGCTTTTGGCAAGTCACTAACTCTCCTGATGTGGTTGTCACTTAACAACTTCACATAGTTGGTTTTAGTCTCAAAGGGAATGATTAATCAGAAGCTCTTTGTAAATGGCTAAGTGCTAGGCAACTGTAAAGGGCTTTGCTGCTGCTGCTGCTAAGTCGCTTCAGTCGTGTCCGACTCTGTGCAACCCCATAGACGGCAGCCCACCAGGCTCCCCTGTCCCTGGGATTCTCCAGGCAAGAACACTGGAGTGGGTCGCCATTTCCTTCTCCAGTGCATGAAAGTGAAAAGTGAAAGTGAAGTCGCTCAGTCATGTCCGACTCCTTGGGACCCCATGGACTGCAGCCCACCAGGCTCTTCCGTCCATGGGATTTTCCAGGCAAGAGTACTGGAGTGGGGTGCCATTGTGTTCCTTAGAAGTGGAAGCAGTGACAGATTTTATTTTCTTGGGCTCCAAAATCACTGGGGAGGGTGACTTCAGCCATGAAATTAAAAACCCTTGCTCCCTGAAAGTAAAGCAAGACAAACCTAGACGGCATATTAAAAAGCAGAGACATCACTTTGTTGACAAAGGTATGTATAGTAAAAGCTATGGTTTTCCAGTATTCATGTACAGATGTGAGAGTTGAACCATAAAGAAGGCTGAGTGGCAAAGAATTGATGATTTCGAACTGTGGTGCTGGAGAAGACTCTTGAGAGTCCCTTGAACTGCAAGAAGATCAAACTAGTCAATTCTAAAGGAAATCAACCCTGACTATTCACTGGAAGGGCTCAAGTGGAAGATGTGGCAGTGATATACACTGAGAAGGCGCAGCAACGACACCTCTTTGAATAATGATGTTCCATCAAGTTAATGGTGACCTTCATGACCCACCATGGCTCCCAAGCTTAGCAGGCCACTGCTGTCTGGGTTGTCCCCGCATGACCACACAGTGGATACTTAGGTCTGGAGACAACACAGTCTGCTTCCTTCTGAAGCTTCTAGTGAAAGAATTTTCCCCGCAGATTTTTGTGTGTCCTTCTCTGGCGGCTCTGAAGCTACTGTAGATGTATACACTCCCTCTCAGGAAGCTTCACCATGATGATCGGCTTAAAACACCTACTGCCTTTAACTCTGGTAGCCCTAGGTTTCATCTGACAAAAGCTTTAAGGCTTGTTACAGCTTTATAACATATCCCAGATCTTGAGGGTCTGAGTTCCTCACTTGCTTTCTAGAAATTTCCACTTAATTGACCCTATGGTTACTTTAAAGCTACCCACTTAGAATTTCTATGTCTCTGTCCAAGTTATTTTAGCGTATCGCTCCAAATTATGTATTTTGAAATTGGTTTTACACAGAATGACTAATTCATTTAATGGACATAAATGATTATAAGCCCTCAATTCTTTGCATCTGCCTTAATAGAAGGCATAGTTGAAGGCCAAAGCTACCATTTCAATCGTACATACCAAGGTGTCTCGAGAGGACGGACAGGTACTGACACGTACGAGAGCACTCCACGGTAGATCGGTCTCAGTTATACTTTGCTTATATTCTTCTCAGCTTACGGCCCTCCGGCGACCCCCTTCACATTCACAGCCCACACTGCACGTTGCCCTCATCTCCTGCTCTCCTCTCCGTTACTCTGTCTAGCAGACAGGCCCCGCGCCTGTTCCTCCTTCCAGGCCCTTCTCGCACACCTTCCCAACAGTGTTCCTTCGGCCTGACTGCTTTACCTCGGGTGTCCACGGGGTGGCGCACTCACCACCTCGGGTCTTTGTCCAGAAGCCACCTTTTCAAGGCTTTGTCTTTCATCACGATGTAAAAACGCAACAACTTCCCAACATCAAGGAAGGTGATTCCTTCTGCTGCTCTAGCTTTTCTCCATAATCGTTACCCCATTGGACATACTCTCTAATTGCTTATTGTATATTCCGCCCCACCAGAATGTCCTTTAGAGGACAAGATTTTTATCTAGCTTGTTGTATCTCTGGCTCCTGAGTGAGTACTTGGTGTGAACAGATGTGGTGTGAACTACCTTTTAGTGAGTGGATGGACATTATACCCTCTTGCTCAATTAAGAATTTCATTTGAAGGCATTCTTCCTTTCATAACATCTCTTCAAGTAAAAATAAATAGCTCTAACAGAATACAACACAAAAATTCCATTTTCTACAGATATATTTTCAAACTGTTTTCTGCTTTTGTTTTTTGAAAAACATGTTTTTCTGCAGTAAAACTAAAACATTGTGAGAAATTTAAAAAGGTACAACCAATTTAAATGACAAATAATCCCACAAAGTTAACCACTGAGCATTTTGATGTATTTCTTTCCAGACTTTTACATAAGCACATAGCTGTGCTTGCACACTTTGTAAAAGAATACATACTTTTGTGTATTTGCATATATGTGTAGTTGAGATTATACTGTTTAGTTTTATCATATACTGTGCCAGGAGCACATGATGTATAAAACATTTATGTTCAGAGGTATCTTAATACTGGCCACCTGCTGCGAAGACCCGACTCATTAGAAAAGATCCTGATGCTGGGAAAGATTGAAGGCAGGAGGAGAAGGGGACGACAGAGGACGAGCTGTTTGGGTGGCATCACTGACTCAGTGGACATGAATTTGAGCAAGCTCCTGGAGATGGTGAAGGACAGGGAAGCCTGGCGTGCTGCAGTCCGTGTGGTCACAGAAGTAGGACGCGACTGAGTGACTGAACGACAGCAACATCTTAATATTGTCTCATGCGTGCTGTCGTATCAGTTTGTTTAATTTGTCTGCGACTGTGGACATTAAGAAATATTTTTTCATTTCTATTCGAGTGAAAATTTCATTCCTGTCATCTACTTGGTTTGCTGATTTCTAACACCTCTTTTCTCTATTCCAGTTGTTCTGGCTTGTTTTGCTCGTCTGGTTTATCTGTAGTCTTCTCCACCGTTTAGCCTTCTGTCCT
Organism: Bison bison bison; assembly: GCF_000754665.1. Classification (NCBI taxonomy): domain Eukaryota; kingdom Metazoa; phylum Chordata; class Mammalia; order Artiodactyla; family Bovidae; genus Bison; species Bison bison. Next base: position 7,892,323 of record NW_011494913.1, on the reverse strand, counting down.
CGTGATTTCTGAAGGCCATTTTCTCTGAGTGGCTCAGTGTCATGGCGTGTTTGCCTTTAATTCTGTAACTGTATCTACGTCTTGCCTTTTTGTATTTCCTAAATTATTTCCTTTTTACACGATGCATTTTATAGGATCTTTACTGTGGTCATTTGGGCAACCGCAGTATGAGTCATCTGCAGTCGCTTCCTCTCCTCACCCCTCGCAGCTCCATCCTGGCTTTCTGGGAAACCCCTTCTTTTAAAGAAAGTCCTCAGGACACTGGTGACTTTCTCTGGTGACTGGCTGAGTCTCAATGCCCTCTGCAATCTCCTTCTGGCCACCTGTTCCTGAGGAGAGGAATATTCTGAATTCTGGAGTCTTCTACGTGCCCAGCCTCTGCCATGGGGGATGCAAGAGTGTCACCTTCTCACCCACTTCAGTGTGAGGGGCCAAGAGAGTGAAAGCACGCTGTCCTGGGGAAGCTGCTCTGCGGAGCATTTGTAGCCAGAGTGCTGGCAACCTTTCTCCCTCAACCTCTGTCTCTATACTTTCAAGTTTGCTACTGACTTCTTTTTGAGGCAGGGTAATAATTTTAAGTCCCCTCTGTCCCTGGATCAGATCCAAGGAAGTGCTGACTGAACCTGGGGTTATTCCCACAGACCTCAGTGCCAGAGATCTGAGATCCTTTTGCATGAAACAGATCTTCATTAAAGAAGAGGACTGTTTCTTAACAGTGTGGAGAGGGGGCTTCCCTGGTGGCTCAGTGGCTGATGCAGGAGGCACAGATTGCATCCCTGATCTGGGAAGATCCCACTTGCCTCAGAGCCGCTAAGCCTGTGTGCCACCATTACTGAGCCTGTGTTTTGAGCCCGGGAGCCACAGCTATCGAGCCCTTGCGCCACAACTGCTGAAGGCCACGTGCCCTAGAGCTTGTGCTCCACAAGAGAAGCCACTGCAACAAGAACTCCCTACCACAGCTAGAGGAAAGCCACGTGGTAGTAAAGATCAGCATAGCCAAAAATAAACAAGTAGACAAATCAATAAAATTTAATGAGAAGTGTGACACGGCTGTCGATGGGATGCTGTTTCTCGCATCTCAAGGGGTAACAGAAGATGAGCGTGCCTGTGGGGTGGCCACAGTTGTAGCTCCTGCATCACACGAGTGCCCTTCTCATCAGCTCCTCTCTCTGCCCTCTCCAGGCCAGGAGGTGTGGCTGCTCTTGTGTGAACATTTTCTCTTCTCTCTGAGCCGACAGCTTGGATCTCTGATGCCTCCACTGCTCAACCTCATGGCCTTCTGGGCTGTCCATGCGACTCTTCCCGTGCTGCCAGTTCACGTGATAGGCATCTCCCTCTAGGTGCCCGGGAAAGCCTGCTGTACAATGATCCTCAGAAATTTGCTCGATAGATTCCTCTTTCCCAGAAAAGTTGATCTTAAAGACTTCCCGTCATCTGGACACACAGAGCCCAAGTGGAGCTGGGGCCTCCCAGGTCCCACAGATCCAGTGGGGACAGAGCCAACGCCTAATTCTGCTTCTCGTGTTCACATCACAGAGCATATTCTACTTGTCTGATTAGATAAACTCTCCAAGATAAAGCGTCCGATATCTTGGCAAGAGACATGAATTTTGGAAAACGCTTTTCCTCGAATTTAAAGTTTTAAGCCTTCTTTTCTCTCCAGCTTTGTGGAAGGAAATACCTTTGGCAAAGGTCGGGTGGGCTGGCACCTGTGTCTGCTCAGCCTCGGGGAGAACTGGCTCATGCAGTAAGAACCAGCTTCTTCCAGATCTGATTAGAAGTCGCACTGATTATATGATCTACAGTCAAACGTAACACCCTCTGGCCAGCGTGCATTCTAACTACTTGGCTGTTTGGTCCCCTTGCAATCCTACTTTAATTGTGAATCTCTATGCCGTGAGCTGGGTGGTTACCTGAGAAGATCTATCTTGTGTGGACTGGCAGGGTCTTCCTGGAGCCCGTGGGTCACCCCTCTAGGTGCTGTAGGGGGTTGAGGTTGATTTCAAAGACTTGCTACAGTTTCTAAGTGAAATTTATTGCCATAACATCACTCTCGTTAATTTGACCTCTGATGTGCTTTCTTGAGTGGGAGGGAAGGGTCAGACTGCTTCAGTGTGTGTCAGGAAAACTGCCTTTATCCTTGGGCACCCTCAGAGAGCACTGCACACATGCCAGGGCTCTAAACACGCAAATCCCGTCTGTCTTCCATTTTGTAAATAGCAAATCCACATGAGGTTGTGTGATGAAGAAGCAAAGTGCCTCTTCCATGTTGTTAAATAGCCCTGAAGTGCATTTACAACTTGAAGCGTGAGAGATTCAGCAGCTGGGGGCCAAGGCCAAACGGTTTTCTCGGTGGCAGGATTAGGTGTCATTGCAAATCTCACACCTCTGACAGTCCCAGCCATGTGGGATGAGGGCTACACAGGTAGCTATTTAATTTCTAGTCTGTATATGGTATGGCCGTAATACGAAACCTTCAGTCAGTTCACTTCAGTTCAGTCGCTCAGTCGTGTCTGACTCTTCGTGACCCCATGAATCGCAGCATGCCAGGCCTCCCTGTCCATCACCAACTCCCGAAGTTCACTCAGACTCACGTCCATCGAGTCAGTGATGCCATCCAGCCATCTCATCCTCTATCGTCCCCTTCTCCTCCTGCCCCCAGTCCCTCCCACCATCAGAGTCTTTTCCAATGAGTCAACTCTTCGCATGAGGTGGCCAAAGTACTGGAGTTTCAGCTTCAGCATCATTCCTTCCAAAAAAATCCCAGGGCTGATCTCCTTCAGAATGGACTGGTTGGATCTCCTTGCAGTCCAAGGGACTCGTAAGAGTCTTCTCCAACACCACAGTTCAAAAGCATCAGTTCTTCAGTGCTCAGCCTTCTTCACAGTCCAACTCTCACGTCCATACATGACCACAAGGAAAACCATAGCCTTGACTAGATGGACCTTTGTTGGCAAAGTAATGTCTCTGCTTTTGAATATGCCGTCTAGGTTGGTCATAACTTTCCTTCCAAGGAGTAGGCGTCTTTTAATTTCATGGCTGCAGTCATCATCTGCAGTGATTTTAGAGCCCCAAAAAATAAAGTCTGATACTGTTTCCACTGTTTCCCCATCTATTTCCCATGAAGTGATGGGATCGGATGCCATGATCTTTGTTTTCTGAATGTTGAGCTTTAAGCCAACTTTTTCACTCTCCACTTTCACTTTCATCAAGAGGTTTTTTAGTTCCTCTTCACTTTCTGCCATAAGGGTGGTGTCATCTGCATATCTGAGATTATTGATATTTCTCCCGGCAATCTTGATTCTAGCTTGTGTTTCTTCCAGTCCAGCGTTTCTCATGATGTACTCTGCATATAATTTAAATAAGCAGGGTGACAATATACAGCCTTGACGTACTCCTATTTCTATTTGGAACCAGTCTGTTGTTCCTTGTCCAGTTCTAACTGTTGCTTCCTGACCTTCATACAGATTTCTCAAGAGGCAGGTCAGGTGGTCTTGTATTCCCACCTCTTTCAGAATTTTCCACAGTTGATTGTGATCCACACAGTCAAAGGCTTTGGCATAGTCAATAAAGCAGAAATAGATGTTTTTCTGGAACTCTCTTGCTTTTTCGATGATCCAGCAGATGTTGGCAATTTGATCTCTGGTTCCTCTGCCTTTTCTAAAACCAGCTTGAACATCAGGAAGTTCACGGTTCACATATTGCTGAAGCCTGGCTTGGAGAATTTTGAGCATTACTTTACTAGCATGTGAGATGAGCAAATTGTGTGGTAGTTTGAGCATTCTTTGGCATTGCCTTTCTTTGGGATTGGAATGAAAACTGACCTTTTCCAGTCCTGTGGCCACTGCTGAGTTTTCCAAATTTGCTGGCTTATTGAGTGCAGCACTTTCACAGCATCATCTTTCAGGATTTGAAACCTTACTGAGCCTATTTAAAAGCATGCTTTTGGAGCTATTTTAAGACATGAGAAGATGTTTATGGTGATACTAAGTTTTAAAAAATGGTAGTATTAAAGCTTCTTATTTTGTATGATATCAGTTTTGTTATTTGTATATATGTCCCTGCTAAAATGCGATAGGTGATGTCTTTGAGTGAATCCATTATAGGTACTTTCTAATATTTTTCATATGCGTACAATGTGTATGAGTTATTTTTACAATAAGAAAAGACATGCTATTGAAATAGCATAAGATTTTAAAAATCTTTATTTTTAAAAATAAAAAATAAACATAGAATGATATGATGAACCCCCATTCATGGACCATAGTTCAGCTTCAAAAATTACCAATGATTGGCTACTTTTGTTTCATTGATACTCTTATCTACTCAACTTGCCCACTTTATTATTTTTTAATTAATAGACTTCTAATTTTTTTAGAGTTGTTTTAGGTTCATAAAAAGTTAAGCAGAGAATTATGTAGAGTTCCCACATCTCCTTCCTACCCAGTGTCTCCCATTATTAACATCTTGCATTAGTGTGGTTGGTACATTTGTTACAATTGATGAAACAGTATTGAAAAGTTACTAACTGAAGTCTATAGCTTGTATTAGGGTTCACTCTGTTTTGTACAGTTCTATGAGCATAACTTCTTATTCTACAATTTATAGAGTCAGTTATTCCCAAGACCATGAACGTCTGGGCCAAATCTATTTGAAGTTTCTAAACTGCCTTCTAATTATTTAGTCCAGGAACCAGTGAAGTGATGAAAAAGTCCTTGGAACCAACTGAAAATTATAAAGTTGAGAAAACAGAAGACCCTACTAAAAATCACTGAGTGGAGTGGGGTTGTGCTCAGGCATGTCTGACTCTTTTCGATCCCATGGAAACTGTAGTCCACCAGGCTCTTCCATCTGTGGAATTTGGTGCATAAAAGCAACCTTAGTGCAAATCATCTTCACCCACAGTGTGGGCGGAGCTGTGGGGAAGCGCCTGAGTCCTGCCCTGGTCAGTTTGGCCTGGAGGGCACAGGACTGGCTCTTCAGGGAGCAGTAGCTTATTGAAGCACTGTTGAGGAGGCAGGAGTGGGAAGGAGCCCATAAAACTTTCCACTAGCCTAACTAAAGTTAGACCCTACAAGAGAAGTAAAAAAATACAAAAGTAATGCTTGTGGCAGCCTAATAAATAGAGGATTTCTCAGCAGTGGAATGCGGGTGGGGCGTGTGCCCGGCCATAACCTCGCGGCTGCCCTCAGCTCTTCCCAGACACCTACCAGGTGCTAGTTAGTCACATCCTCCCGTGCTGGGGTCCACGTAAGGGGTTGCGGAGCAGAGATCATTTCCCCCCGGACCTGTGCAACAAGTCAAGAGTTTAATGCCTCATCCTCCCACCAAGCATTAATAGACTTTGGGATCAATAAGTGTTGACTCAGACCCAAAATCTGTCATGCCAGTTGGTGTAGAGACCACTTCGACTGCTTGATATTCAGCAATATCACCGACTGGCTTTTATTCAGACCCAGGCACGCCAGCACTGGGCTGGGCTGCAGATCTAGTGGGAACAAAACAGACCGAGTCTGTGCCTCATGGCGCTGGTCTCTCACCATGGACACTGGGGCTCATAAGGGCACCGAGGTCTGCTCCTCCTTTATTTTTTCTCCTGGGACCCAGCCTGCCTGCACTCCACCCGATGTGTAACCAGAGTGGGGCAAATCCTTTCATAGACATGCGTAGTCTGCATTTCCTGACAGTACAGCAGGCCTGAAACCAAAGGCTAAGTGTCCAATTCACCGAATATTCTGCTTATCATGATGGTGTGGTCCAGCCCATCCTGAGCGGGTGCAGTTACAGAAAGGGCGTGCTGACTGCTCTTTCCAAAACCAGTCACTTCTCACCCAGAGGTGCATACCTGCGTACTTCTCCAGGAGAAGCATCAAACTCTCAACTCAGGACCATCGTGACTTCTCAAGATACTTTTCAAGTTAATCTGACAAAACCTACGTATAAAAGCAACTAGTAACTCTGAAAGAGAAAAATAGAAGGGACTAGGTATGCATGATTTAAACATATATTTATGTTTCTGCAGAAAATGGTACCTGGTAAGAGTTCTAGATACAGCCTTACCTCCTTTTCCATAAAGAAACAAAAAAACTGGATACTGTAGAGAATATTTCTGTAAGGTATTACACTTGGTACTTCCAACAGCATGAGGGTTGGCAGTGTAACTGACTGGCCCTATTTTACAGAGTGGGACATCGAGCCCCTTGGGACGTACGTGACTGACATTTATTACCAGTCAGCAAGGGGCAAGATGGGCTTCCCTGGTGGCTCAGTGGTAAAGAATCCACCTGCAATGAGACTCAGGAGACACAGGTTCGATTCCTGGGTCGGGTAAATCCCCTGGAGGAGAAAGTGGTAATCCATTCCAGTATTCTTGCCGGGGGATACCACCAAACATACATGCAAGGGGCAAGATGGGTGTTTTCCCAGCCTCCCTTCCATCCCAGATTAGTTGTTCAAACACTGACAGTCACGAATACAACAGTAGAAAATGTTCCTCTTCCAACTAGTCAAGTCACCTTAGATATTGATATGAATTATTAACTATACGGTTTACTTAGCAATACAAATAAAATTTTAAAAATACACCTTAAAATTAAGAATAAAAAAACAATACATTAAAATGTTACTATACTGAACAAAACTTAGGTAACTGGGAGAGCATTTTGCAAATCACTAGAGAAATTTTGCCCACTATTTGAAAATAAGACAGAACTTTGGGACAAAATTACACTCAGTAAATTTTCTTACTCAAGTGGCATGTACATTTCTGTTTCACCAACTCTGCTTTATCATAAATTATGTGAGAACCTATTTTGATGTGTTTTGCTTTAGTTGAGAAGGGAGTGACAGCGATCTTTCGATCCTGTTTGCCTTCTCGGTGGAAAACTGTCGTTAGGAGCAGTTCCAGAGGCAGACGTGCAGGCCTACAGCCTTTCAGAGACGCCGCAGAGAACCTGGAGAGCTGCTGGCAGGCACCTTCATTGAGGCAGCTCTGTCGCATCAGGGCACCTTCCCTTTGCAGTTCATGACTCGGCACCAGATCTCTTTGAAAACTTGCTCTGATTTCCGGAAGAAGCATACTATGCTGCAGTATCTCCATTGAGCCACTGACATGGGCCAGAAAATTGCTTTTTAAGTGGTCAGGTGAGGCTGGCAGGTACTTTCAGATCACCAGTGCAGTACAAGGAGCCTAGAAAGATCATGCTGCTGCTGCTGCTGCTAAGTCGCTTCAGTCGTGTCCGACTCTGTGCTGCTGGCAAATTTGGTGTTCTTTCTAGATGCCCCTGGAGAAGGAAATGGCAACTCCCTCCAGTACTCTTGCTTAGAAAATTCCATGGATGGAGGATCCTGGTAGGCTACAGTCCATGGAGTTGCAAAGAGTCAGACACAACTGAACGACTTCACTCTATCTCTCTTTATTCTAGATGCCCGAGACCTAGGGATGGGGTCATGGTCAGGGATGCTGATTGGAAACCATTTCTTCCTGACTGTGGACATTTCAATCTTTCTGCACTCCACATTTCTACTACATTGGTCTATTTTTTGAGCATTGCCTATGTTACTTCCATGCAAATGTTTTCCTACAGTCCACCGTCTCACTGCTGAGAAATAGCTCTAATCCCACCTCCCCCAGGAGCTTTTCCAGATCTTGTCAGTCACCAACCCCTCCCCATAGTTTTGTTCACATCCTGGTGGGCCTTGTGTCTTGGGCTTGCTGTCTCACTGGACTGTGAGCTCTTAGAAGGAAGGCCTCGTTTTTATCCGTCTCTGACTCCCTCCTCCCCATCCCCAGCCTCTAGTTTTGGCTCAGTGTGTGGACCTTGAAGGGGCTTCATTGTGCTTGAACAGAAGTAAAGGACATTTGAGATTTTCTCCATCATGTGCTTGATGTTTTCTCTGTCCCATAAACAAGTGGAAATTGGCTTGGGACCTCTGCAGTGGTCCGTGGCCCTTATAAAATCCAAAGGGGAGAGAGCCTTGGTTAAAAGAAGAAATGGAGAAAGATCAACTTCTAATTTTCTTTGCCTAAGGTCAGATTATTACTTCTCTGAATTGCTCCAACTTGCTGAAGTGGAAACTTCCTTTAATTTGGAATAGATAAGAGTAATTTTGGGCAGATAAGATAAGAGCTCTGGGAAGCTATCATTGCTCACTGGTTTGACAGAGATACTGCTACAAAATGATTATGCAAGGCTTTTTTCTGTCTATTTTGAACTATTTTTAAAAAATCTAGGTTATTGATTTAAAAACAATGGATCAAGATTTCCCTCTGGCACTACTGGAACCCGGAGTGTGCCCGGGGGCCTCTGGCGCTCCAGACAGCCTAGCATTCAGTGGACACAGTGACTCACCGTCTCTTTGGATTCATCTGTTATTACTTGATTACTTGATGGAAATATTGGAGAGAATGAAGTTGTAAACTAGGATGAAGACTTGTAAAGGAGTCGCAGACCTACTTAGCCCTCAGATCCTTCTGTAACGTGTCAAGAGGACTGCGTGTTTCACAGCAGCACCTCATGCTCCTGAGACGGCTTGTCATTGCTCTGACTGGGGAGGCATCGCGGCATATCCTATAGTTCCCATGAAAGGCCAAACACAGCCTGTCATGGAGAGCCTATGTGCTAGCGACTGTTGAGTTTGGGGATGCAGACACAAAGGAGCTTAGGACACAGGGAGCAAAACGAAGGCATAGGGAGATTCCTGCGCCGTTTCCTTCTGCTTCAGGGCACAGCCCAGCCCCCAGAGTGTGCCACCACAGCCTGTCCTTCACCCAGGGGAAGGATGGGCAACCTCTGCTGTCTGCCTGATTTTCCCTCCTCACACCACTTACTCTCCATCATTCCCTCATCCCTCTCGACACATACAGCACTGTGCCCCGACCCCCTCCTTTATTTTGGAGGTGCTCATTTGGGGAATAAAAAGGAGAGGGAATGACTATGGATGAGACATGAGGTAGAAAGTCAAAGGAGGTCTACTCCGCACAGGTAAGGACTCCCGACCAGCTGACTGTTCAGCGCCACGGTCAGACAGGAGCAGGGACTGTGCTGCTTTCCACTGCTGTGCAGGGGCGAGTTTGAACAAGGTATAGCAAGGTCATGTTCAGCTGTATAATGTTGGTATTTGAAAGGGTATTGTGTTTAGGAATAGGACTCTTTATGCTCTGGTGGTGAGGGAGGCTGAACTGGGAATGAGGTCCAGTGCAAAATCTTTGTGTGACCTTAGATGTGTTATTGAACTCAAGTCTGTGTGCCCAACACCCAGCGAGACCAAATAATACCAAAATGTCAGAGTTTGGAGCAGAGAAAATTTTACTGCAGGGCCACACAAGGAAATGGGTGGCTCATGCAGCAAAGCCCTTTTATAAGAAGGCGAGGAAGAGATGTGGTTAGCTGTTGCAAACTTCTTGGTGTCAGACCCTCTGTTTTTTGAGGTCAGGTCATGATATTCCTGTAAACCTCACCAAAACAAATATTATTCTCAGTTCTGGTAAGAAAGGCCAAGTCCCAAGGCTTGGCTTTCACCCTCTGAGGTCCAGGCCTTGACTAAGGGAGGGAGGTGCCCTTGCAGAACAGTTAGCCTGCCTGAGAGGATTGGTCCACCACCAAGTCTGGGTCCTCCCACCAGTGCTAAGTCCGGCCGAAGAGTCAGATCTTAGATGGGGTGCCTGCAGGGCTAGCAGAGAAGGTAATGGCAAGCCACTCCAGTATTCTTGCCTAGAAAATCCCATGGATGGAGGAGCCTGGTAGGCTGCAGTC
>NW_011494913.1:7882257-7882468 GCF_000754665.1 Bison bison bison | reverse complement strand
AGTAGTTCTGAGAAGGTTGTGCCTCTTATGTTTTTACTTCATGTCTTTTATATTTAGGAAAGATTTTTTCCTTACCAAAGTGAATCTATTAAATAATCACTCAGCTCCCTACTTAAACTTATCAACAATAAATGTCAAATTAGAACTCATGATAAACATGAGATGACAATTGTGTTCTGGCAGAGACAAATCCAATGATGAAACCTTATAG
>NW_011494913.1:7879939-7882157 GCF_000754665.1 Bison bison bison | reverse complement strand
CTGGTGGGCTGCCGTCTATGGGGTCGCACAGAGTCGGACACAACTGAAGCGACTTAGCAGCAGCAGCAGCAGGGCAAGATCCCACAGACCCTACCCAGCTGTCATAACTGAGGGAGCCAGGCACCCAGGACCCAGCGGCCCTTAGGTTTTTCATTTCAACTGGAGATAATCACTTGTACCAATAGAAGCACATGTTGTAGCAAATACCAGTCAAGTGAATTCCTAGCTCACAACAATTGCCCTTTTTGGAGGATGGCTCCGGCCACAGAGGGGGACCTGAAGGAATGAGGTGCAGTGCCCTTGCAACTTAACCCTGACCTCTGGTCACCTCCTAGGGGTAGCCTGCTGACCTAAGCTGGACCAATTTTTGAAACTTGAACAGAGAGACTGACACTGTTTGAAGCTGTTATTTTAATGGCAGTATCCATATAGTCCAGTTGCTGAGACCTTCATGGATGGCAACCCATGGAGACTGCCCTTGCCGTTAGGTCACAGAAGTGGGGATGGTGGGGGGATGCTCCCTGCTGCATCAAGTCCTGGGCCTGGCCAGTGGGCAGATGTGGCAGAGACACAGCCAGCTCTGTGTTCAGCTCTGCAGGACACAGCCCTTGGCCTGACCCAGCCCCCAGGTCATCTGGCGGCCCCACGGCCCCAGGGCCTGAAGGGCCCTGGGAGAAATTGCAACCCACCTCTCACCACACCCTCTGCTGGGGGAACGACTGCGAGCCTGACTACTGGCCCAGCAGAACCCCTAGCTGCTGTGCTAAGTGTCTCTCGATAAGTGACTGGCACTCAGGGTCATCACTAAGGGCTGCACCCGCCCCACCCCCATCACACGCGAGTCACTTGCTAGCTGCCAGCTCTGCCCCTCAGATGGCAATCAGGGGACGCTGAGACACGGAACTGTGTCTGCCTCTGTTTCCAACAAACTCGTGATCTTTCGTCTCTCTCTGCCCTCAAAAGAAAAAAAAGAAAGTCCAGGTAAATATTATTAATTCTTTCCTTAAAAAAGAGTCAATATAAAATTAAAGCAATAAAAGGAGACAATTTTGGTAACACAGTTGAAGTAATTGGTGGCACTCACAGCAAGGAGAGAAAGGATTTAGTTGATTTTCTGTGGCTTTTGGTTGTTTGCTAGTCTTATGGTGATGGAAGTTGCACATTTTTTTTTTAAAGGATCCAAGAAGCTGCTGGACTTTTGGTTCTCCCAGCAGCAACCTGTCACAAACCAAGGATCTGATGAATCTTCAAATCACCCCATGATTCCAGTGGGATATATATATATTTTTTTTTTCTTTGAAAATCTTTTATTCCAAATTATACACACATAAAAAGACTGGGGGTAAAGACTTATTTGCTTGCCATTTGCATCATACTCTCTCCCCCAACTAAGGGTTTTCTCTTGTTATAAAATAAAGCAATTCTTGTCTTGAATTTCTTCCTTTCAGGGATTCAGTCAAAATCTTTCAGAATACTAGTGCACTTGGCACAGAAAACTTTTAAGTAGTTTATCAGATTGAGCATTTGCGAGTGGAAGGATCCCAGGGAGAGAGAAAACTATTAATGAAAAGTACCAGGCAGTTTAAACTCCCATCACACTGTTTTCCAGTAGTTCTGAGAAGGTTGTGCCTCTTATGTTTTTACTTCATGTCTTTTATATTTAGGAAAGATTTTTTCCTTACCAAAGTGAATCTATTAAATAATCACTCAGCTCCCTACTTAAACTTATCAACAATAAATGTCAAATTAGAACTCATGATAAACATGAGATGACAATTGTGTTCTGGCAGAGACAAATCCAATGATGAAACCTTATAGAGGATCAAACCTGGGTCTCCTGCATTGCAGGCAGATTCTTTACCATCTGAGCTACCAAGGAAGCCCGTTATAGTGGGTAAAGGAATGCTTTTCATTAGATCTTTTTTTTTTCCCTCCAAATTCTGAATACATATTCCCATTCTTATTTCTTTGCGCTAAAGGTGCCTAAAGGGAGAGCACTTGTAAGGAAAGTCAGAAGGGTGGGTAAGAAAACCATGAGTAGAGAATCTGGGGTAAGGAAGGAGGCCCATGGGCCTCTTCTCTGCATGGGCCCATGCAGCCCCACCAAGTTATCTACAAGTTTTTCATACTGGATCTTACTTGTGTATTCAAACTTTCTCACTAAAGCCATGCTCCAGTAGCTACCAATTTCCGAGTTCAGTTCAGTCTGTTAGGTCAC
>NW_011494913.1:7879439-7879839 GCF_000754665.1 Bison bison bison | reverse complement strand
AATATACAAACCTTTAAAAGTCATTATAATGTGCACAATATAGTTATCACTATTTTAGAGAAACAGAAGCCAACTTTTCATTTTCAAAGACTGATGAGCAATCATCCATTAGTTCTTGAAGTTGAATAACAGGAAACTGGACTTGTTTTTCAAACCATTTGGCAACTGTAAGAAGCTGCTGGTCACAAAATGCACGTCCAATAAACTGTAGTCCTACTGGCAACCCTTGGCTTGAGAGGGCCATAGGGACACTCACTGCTGGCAGTCCTGAGGAAAGGAAAGAGACCCATTAAATGTTGACCAATTCTCCACCCTAAGACACAGACACCTCTTCCACTTTCCAGTGCCAATAGGTACAAGACAGGATAAGGGTTAAAAAAAAAAAAAAAACAAAAATTAT
>NW_011494913.1:7860461-7879339 GCF_000754665.1 Bison bison bison | reverse complement strand
AGTCTGTTAGGTCACAGCAAATGTCTGACACCACTGAGCTAGTTTGTGACTGGTAACTAGGAGAATGAACTCAGTGTAACTAGGAGTTATTCTGAGCTCCTTGGCATGGGGCTCTGGAATAGTAGAAGTAACATTTTAACTTTCACCAGGAAAGAAGAAAAGTTCTCATTGCAGGTCTACTCTTAGAGGAGTGTGCCCACCTGGGCTCTCCCCAGGGAGAGGCACACCCCTGTCTGGGCCAGCAAGCTGCACTTCCTCCTGTGTTAGAGCTTCTCTTCCACCTGCTCTGCTCAGACCTAGAGGTGGATGTTCCCATTTTATTGTTTTTGTGCATTTTTAATCTCTTTTGCAGAGGCCTCTACCATGTGTTGAAATGCCTGTCAGCTGGGCTGTCTAGGCTCTCTCTGGAAGTACGACTTACTGTTCATGTTCGTGCTTTGGTTGCAAAGACATACACGTCTTGACAGGTTTACCCTTAAGCTTACTTGCACTGTAAGTGATGCTCTTTTTAATGAACATTTAGAAGGCACCATTTTTTAGCAACATGTATCTCGTATTATAACAGAAATCCCGTACTTGGTTTCTACTTGAGTGAGTGTGTCTGCCTCTTTGCAACCCTGTGGGCTGTAGCCCGCAGGCTCCTCTGTCCATGGAGTTCTCCAGGCAAGAATACTGGAGTGGGTGGCCATGGCCTCCTCCAGGGGATCTTTCCGACCTAGGGATTGAACCCAGGTCTCTTGTACTTTGGTTTATACTGAGTGGATGCTGAATAAATGCTGACAGATTATTTATAATTAACTACATCACAAGAATTTAAAAAAATGACTCCAAGGAATGACAATGTCGACAATGAACCAAATTTCAAGAACACCTGACTTCTCTAAAATATACAAACCTTTAAAAGTCATTATAATGTGCACAATATAGTTATCACTATTTTAGAGAAACAGAAGCCAACTTTTCATTTTCAAAGACTGATGAGCAATCATCCATTAGTTCTTGAAGTTGAATAACAGGAAACTGGACTTGTTTTTCAAACCATTTGGCAACTGTAAGAAGCTGCTGGTCACAAAATGCACGTCCAATAAACTGCAGTCCTATTGGCAACCCTTGGCTTGAGAGGGCCATAGGGACACTCACTGCTGGCAGTCCTGCCATATTCACGGCCTGTGTAAAGATGTCTTGGGCGCTGCGCGTCCTGTTGTCTTCCTTGATGAACTCTGTGTACGGCACTGCCTCACTCAAGGTCGTGGGAGTTAGCAGCACGTCCACTCCAGAGTTAAAAACATTAACAAAATCATTAGCAATGAGCCGTCTCACTTTCTGTGCTTTGACAAAATAATTCTCATAATTTTCTTTTAGTAAGAAAAAGTTTCCTGAGAGGATTCTCCCTCTCACCACATCATTGAACCCTTCTCGCCTGGTTGCAGCATACATGGCTTCAGTAGACACATCACTATCACATCTGTGACCATATTCTAGCCCATCAAATCTGGCCATATTTGATGCCACTTCCGACGTGCACAATACGTGGTAGCACACAATTGAGTAGCTGGTATGGGGCAGGGAGACTTCAGTTACTTTGGCCCCCTCAGACTCAAAGAGATTAGCAGCTTTGGACCAAAGAGATTGTACTTCACTTGACAATTCTGGCGTAAGATACTCCTTTGGAATTCCTATATATAGTTTGCTCACATCTGTCAAACTGGGAAGCGTAAATGGTTTAACAGGATCTTGAATTGTAGTAGAATCTTTGGGATCATGCCCAGCTAGTACACCCAACACAGTGGCTGCATCATCCACACATCTGGTTAAGATTCCTGGCACATCCATTGAATTCACCAGGGGAATGAGACCATGACGAGAAACTAGGCCATAGCTTGGTTTTAAACCAACAACCCCGCAGTGGGCAGCTGGATTTCTGGTTGATCCTCCCGTATCTGATCCTAAAGCCGCAAAGCACGTGAACGCTGACACGGCCGCCGCACTTCCTCCTGAGCTTCCTCCGGTTATAAGCCAATTTGAATCCTCATTCTCACTGTGAGAGTTTTGCTTCCTCTTTTCTCTATATTGTTTTGAATAACTCCACGGGTTTTTAACTGGTCCAAATATGCCATCTGTGCTTCCAGATCCCATAGCAAACTCATCTAAGTTTGTTTTTCCCATTAGCAGAGCTCCCTGATCCAACAACTTCTGAACTACTGTGGCATTATAAGGTGGTACATAACCTTTCAGCATGTTTGATGCACAGGTTGTCTCAATGCCGGATGTACTAAAGTTATCTTTTACTGCAATAGGAATTCCATCTAAATCTCCCAGTGAGTGACCTTTCTTATATCTTTTCTCTGATTCTTCAGCTTGCTTTAAGGCCACTTCTTCTGATACAGTAATGTATGCATTTAGAAACTTAGTCTTCTTGATAAGGGAGAGACATCTTTGACAGAGCTCAGTTGGCGTGATTTGGCCTTGTTTCAGTGCCACAGAAACTTCTCGCAGGGTCCGGCCCAACATGGTCCTCGTGCCCCGTCTGCCACCCCAGGGACCAGGTGACGAGGAGAAGAACAGAAAGGTCAGTTGCCGCTGCTGGTATTACATGTGCCTGGGATATATTTTTGAAAGATGTTTTGTGGTTAGTCATGAGTGTGGCAAAAACTGAAACTTATATATTCAGTAAGAACGGCATGTTTGTCTCCAAGAGACAAAGATGTGTGGTACCACCTTCTGCTGAAAGCATTGGTTTCCCTGTTGAACCTTGCACAGAATTATAGTGATTTTGACTCAGTTCAAATTTCTTTTATTCTCCAAAGAATTTAATGAAGCCAGCTCATCAAAGGAACCCACCCTGGAATTTACAGGAAGAAATAGTTTCTTAGTGTAATTTTCCCAAATGCAGCAGTGCATTGTATAGGATGGATGAATTCTGAGAGTTCACACTGGTACACTCTGGATTTCCCAGAGACTTGGGTAATCAGTCAGCTGGATCAAATCCAGGAAATACTGATGAGTGAGCTTGATGCAGAAGTTAGGGACCAATTTCATGCAAAAGATGGTGCAAAGATATCATTCATGAAAGCGGAGTTTGTGCTAGGTTCTGTCACTGGTATCACACTGTTCAGTCCTTGTGGGGATTCAGTGAGTGGCATGAAGTCATAGGGAACTTATTGGACTGTTCATGCCATTCCCATAACCAGGATTTTCTCATAGTAGCTTTGACACAAACTTTAGTTAGAACTCTTATAATGACCTGTTTAGGAAAGTTGTGAGTGTTTAAGCCAGGAACATTTTTGACCACCTTGTTTGTAAATCAGAGTTTTAAATGTCCCACACTGCTTTCCTTGCCCCAGAAGATTGAAGTTTTAAATGTCTTGATTGACAGAGGGGTTCTATATTTAGTGATTACAATTTTATTTTTACCATTTTGGCTAAGAAATGATAGTAACAGAAGAACTGACTTAGAAAAATGAAGAAAAAATACAAAACACATATAGAAGGAAATGATGGCTCCTTTCTATATATTGATACTGAGGTCCATGCTTTCCACAACCACCACCTCAAGATGCAGAAAGCCCTAGATGTGATGACAGTCTAATCATTTTAGGTTGTATGTATCATTATACTGGGAGTTAGATATCTAGCATGAATGTCCTCTTGTGTGTTTAGATATCCTATACCACTCTTGCTGTGAAACTGAAGTGCTTGTAGAAACAGCACTTTATGAAACTTTATAACAGATATGAAAACAGTTCAGTTTGGCTTATGCACAGTGTAATATTTCTCCAGGAGTCATCCCCATAGACCAAGCTTTGCCCGCATTAGGTGTTGGCCTCAACCTAACCATCTGGGACTGGTCTATTCAATTGCTGTCAGAATTTTACATTCTGCTTACTGCTACTTTCTGGAATATATTCTTTACTAATATTATGGAAACCAATTTCTACTTCATACTTTTTTTTTTTTTTTTTGCTATAGCAGTTAGCTTTCCTTCCATGAATCAAGTTCTCCTAAGAAAATGATTGCGGTTATTCATTTTTTGTATTACTATTTTAACATTATTGCCCCCTGCATTCCTAGTCCTTTAATTGACTTTTCTTACCTGTGTGTCTCCCCTCCCCCCATCAAATAGAGCAATACACTGTTACACTGTGGGTTTATACTAATCTTATCCCCCATAGGGGAGCCTGGGGTAGATCTTGGACTTAATATTTATTTAAGGTTTAGAGAATTTGGCTTCCTTTTAATTGGCATGGGCTCCTTTGAAAGATAGTGACAAAATCAACTTATTTTGTTGATTTTCAGGATGGCCCACTGAGTATTATAGATTGAGAAGTGAGTGAACAGACAGGACTGTGCAGAGATCATATGATGTCTTTTGTTTCCGGTAAATGAGGTTCAGTTCAGTTCACTCCCTTTCCCTGGACTAGGCCTTTACTAATGTATAAAATAGTGGTGTGCAAGGATTTATTATCACTGAGCTTATTATCAGGGAGATTGAGTGTGAAGGTTGTACTGGATTCAGTACATCAAGCTGGCTTGGGTCATTCACTTTGACTTTTACATTAGTAGCCATTTCCATGAAATTCCAGTGGTAATTTCCTGTAAACCTTGTTTTAAAGCAGAATCAGTGTCTTTTTCATCTTGCGACTTAAAATCCTATAATTTTGTGGTGCTTGTGGTGACATCCACATTCACCTGTTCCCCTCATTGTGTGCTCCCTTCACTGTGGCTTCACAGGATCGAGTGAATAGCTGCACAGGAAGGGAGAGCGCTGTTCATAAAGCACAGTGTACAGTGTTCCTGTATAGTCGACAGGAAATGCCTGGAAACACAGGCTTTCAAGAGTTAGCATCTTTTAGCTATATTGGCAAATACTGTGGGATTTAAGCAGCCAAGAGAACAGCAAAGTTGACCAAATTTTGTATTTCTTCTTGTATTTTTTTATTTTTGTGTTGATGCAGTGATGTCTGGTTTCTTCTGTATTTATAAATGAACCACATTTCATTGGTGTCTCTAAACATAAAATCTACTTTGCTTGAAATCAAGTGGTTGGAATATTGTTTTGACTTAAAGCATATTGTTGATTGAAACCTTCATTTAAGAAGCTTTCAATCAATGTGATCAGTTCTTGATTCTGTAATTAGCACAGCACCTAATGTTTTGGTGTCCTGGTTTTGAGGATCAGTGTTCAGAGTAGATTTTGTTTTTATACAGTATTTAGTGGATATGATAACATTTGTTGGCTCAAAGTCTGTTTTTTCCTTCTCATCAATTTAAGAATTATATCCAATGTTGAAAACTGTACACTCTGACACACTGCAGCAAAGCCTAGAAAAGTGGTAACTGTAGATTACGTAGGGATATAAGTTAATCTTAGTATAATCGAAGAGAGAACATTTGGTGCCATAATTTCTGCCTTCACGGTGTTGGATTTAAACCAGTTGAAATGCAGTTCTCTACAACAATGTAAGTATCAGTGAAAGTTTGCTCGATTAAAATGTGCCTACAAGTTTGTTTTCTTTACAGTGGATGCCCAGTCCTGTGCATCCGTTGCCACCAGTTACCTATTAGCTATGGACACTTTCCCACCTAACTCCTGAGATAGTGCTTATTCTATTAGAGGAAGAAATGATCTGACGTGGGAGACACTGGTGGTAGAGGATGGGGAAGGGTGTGGTAGGAATCCAGAAGGTGGGCATGGTCTATAGGGCCCAGACCTGGGAGAGTGGGCCCTGGAATCCTCAAGGCAGAAGACGCAGAGGTGGTGAAGGCAAACCTCACTTCCTGGTGTCTCTTTGTACCTGTCCTGTGGGCACTGCTCCAGGCTGGGCTCCGTGAGCAGGGCCTGCCTTCAAGGACTTATCTTTCCTGCAGGACCACTGGAGTGGACTTAGGGCTCGTTTGTATTTGCAAAAGAGGAGTGTTCCCTGTGCCTGTGAATAGTGTTGGCTGCATTTACCTTTGGAAAGGGTCTATCCTGAGGGGACTTACCTTTCTTTTGTGAAAGGAGTCCAGAAGCAGAAGGAATAAGACTCCTCCTCACCCGAGTGTCCTCCTCAGGTCCCGTGGCTGTTGACCCCTGGGTGACAAGGGTGGATTTCCTCTGGAGCTTACAGGTGGGCAGGCAGCAGCACTGACGAGGCTGGTGGCAGTCAGGCCCTGAACTACAGGCAGGACTGAAAAGTGCAGCCCTGGCAGTGGGCTTGGGATTCTGGTCTTCTGAGCATCCTCTCCCTGGACTAGAGAAAATCCTTGCAAAATAAACCATAGGCAGATGATTCTAATAAAGTCTCTAGCATGATAAGTCATTTCTATATGCCTTAGCCTGGCCTCCTTATCGTTTTGTATTATGCAAACAGGAATTTTAGACAGGCATACCTCTTTTATTACACTTCACTTTATTGGGCTTTACAGATTTTTTTTTTTAAACAAATTGAAATTTTGTGGCAACCCTGTGTTGAGCAGATTTGAACAGCGTTTTCTCACTTTGTGTCTCTGTGTCACGTTTTGGTAATTCTTGCAATATTTCAAATGTTTTCATTATTATTATATTTGTTTTGGCGATCAGTGATCTTCAATGTCATCATTGCAATTGTTTTGGAACTCCAGGACCACACCCACGTAAGACAGTCCACTTACTTGGTAAATGTTGTGTGTGTTCTGACTGCTCTACTGACACGTGTCTCCCTGTCTCTCTTCCTTGCCTCTGGCCTTCCTATTCCCCGAGACACATGGACCTTGAATTTAGGCCAGTTAACAACACTACAATAGACTCTGTGTTTGAGTGAAAGGAAGAGTCACATGTCTCTCATTTTAAATAAAAAGCTAGAAATGATTAAGCTTAGTGAGGAAAGCATGTCCAAAGCCAAGACAGACCCAAAACTAGGCCTCCTGTGACAGTCAGCCAAGTTGTAAATGCAAAGGAAAAGTTCATGAAGGAAATGAACTCCAATGAACACATGAATGATAAGAAAGTGAAACAGCCTTATTACTGATCTGAAGAAAGTTTTAGTGTTCTGGATAGAAGATCAAACCAGCCACAACATTGCCTTAAGTAAAAGCTTAATTCAGAGCAAGGACCTCGTGCTCTCTTTTCTACACATGTTTGCTTTCTTGAGGAATCAGTGGGAGGGAGGGAGTATGCACAGAGCCTGCTCAGTCCCCTGCTGGCCTGTGCTCCTGCAGCACCAGCCTTGCTGACCACACCCTGGCTCACCCCTCAGGGAACCTGGGGAGGCCACCACACCAAGGCAGAGAAGGGCAGCATGGTTCCAGCCTGCCTTTCCTATGCAACCCACTTGTCTACTATCCTGCACACTCCCAAAGGGCTTCACTGTAATTGATGGATGCTTTGGTTTTCTTGGTGGCTCAGAGGTTAAAGCATCTGCCTGCAATGCGGAAGACCTGGGTTCGATCCCTGAGTCGGGAAGATCCCCTGGAGAAGGAAATGGCAACCCACTCCAGTATTCTTGCCTGGAGAATCCCATGGACAGAGGAGCCTGGTGGGCTACAGCCCATGGGGTCGCAAAGAGTCGGACACGACTGAGCGACTTCACTTTATTTCTTTCTTTGGTTTTCTTAGTCACTTTCATTTTCATCTCCATGAGTCATAATTCTCTTTAATTCTGTGAAGGCTGAGAGAGGTGAATAAGCTGAAGAAGAGAAGTTTGAAGCTAGCAGCGGCTGGTTCATGAGGTTTAAAGAAGGAAGTCACATCAAAGTGCATGTCTTTAAGAACATTTTTGGACTTCCCTGGTGTTGCAGTGGTTAAGACTCTGTGTTCCCAATGCAGGGGTTCCCGAGTTCTATCCCCAGTCAGGGAACTAAGATTTCCCCATGCCACAGTGCAGAAAAAAATTTGTGATTTATGGGAAGAGGTAAAAAATGTCAACATGAACAAGAGTTTGAAAGAAGTTGATTCCAACCTTCATGAATGACTACGAGGGGTTCAAGACTTCAGGGGAGGAAGTAGCTACAGAAGTGGTGGAAACAGCAAGAGATCTAGAATTAACAGTGGAACCTGAAGATGTGATTGAAATAGTGCAATCTCATGATACAACTATAACAAATGAGGAGTTGCTTCTTATGGATGAGGAAAGAAAGTGGCTTCCGGAGATGGAATGTACTCCTGGTGAAGAAGCTGTGAAGATTGTTGAAATGATAACAAAAGACTTAGAATATTACATAAACTTGGTAAAATAATAGCAGAGTTTGAGAGGACTGACTTCAACTTGGAAAGAATTTCTATTGTGGGTAAATGTTGCCAAACCATTGCATGCCACAGAGAAATTGTTCATGAAAGGAAGAGTCAATTAATGTGGAAATTTCATTTTTGTCTTATTCTAATAAATTTTGAAAGTCACTCTAACCTTCAGCACCCACCACTCTGATGAGTCAGCATCTATCAACATCTAGGCAAGACCCTCCACCAGCAAAAAGATTACAATTTGCTGAAGGTTCAGATGGTCAACGTTTTTTTAGCAATAAACTATCTTAAATTAAGGTATGTACAGTTTTAGGCATGTTATTGTCTACTTAATAGACTACAGTATAGGGTAAATATAACTTTTATATGCACCGAGAAACTAAAAAGTTTGTGTGACTTTATTGTGACATTTGCTTTATTCTGTGGTCTGGAATGGAACCTGCAAAATCTCTGATGTATGCCTGTATTGATTGTTATTTCTAATCTCTGATAGAACTTAGTATAATATTCTGTGCATTAATTCTGACTAATGAATTTATTTTTGCCTTATTTTTGATGAAAACTGTTGCCCCTGAGAGTATCTACTTAGGTTTTGAAAAAGACATTAGAGTTTTTTCTTCTACATATTATTTGATACATGTTTTATATACCATATATCAGTAAAGAAGCCTAATACAAAAATGAACACCTATGAACTTACCACATAACCTGAAAGGCTGCCTTTGTATTCTTCCCAGCTCTTAATCCCTCCTTTCTTTCAAATCCTGAATTTTATTCTTAGTATATACCCATAAACGCTTCCCTGGTGGCTCAGTGGTAAAGAATCTGCCTGCATTGTAGGGATTGCAGGAGACTTAGGTTCGATCCCTGGGTTGGGAAGAACCTCTGGCAGAGGGAATGGCAACCCACTCCAGCCTTCTTGCCTGGAGAATTCCATGCATAGAGGAGTTTGGTGGGCTACAGTCCATGGGGTTACAGAGTCAGACATGACTGAAGTGACTGAGCACGCATGCATATATCCATAATTGTCTCATACATGTCTGAATCTCCAAACAATATAATGTTTGGATTCAGAAGATACTGGCTTTGTTTGGGAGAATGTGGTACAGTGATTAGAAATGATTTTAAAATCAAGCTGACTGGGTTGAGATCTCAGATGAACCATTTCCTAGCTATGTGGTCTTGAATGCATTATTTACCGTCTTTGAGCATCTACAAATGGGAGTAATTCTTCCCACCTCATCTCCCTCCTGAGGATTTAATGGGATAAGGAATGTGAAGGACCTTGTACTTTCCTTGTCTACCTCCTTCCTCCTTCTGCCTCAGACTCCCTGGGAACTCCTGTGAAGCACACTCAGCCCTTCGCCACTGGCACCTACTCCAAGATACCAGCCTTAAAGCAACAGAGAATGAGAAACCCATGCAATGAACAAGAGTACCAGACGCTTTTACAGCCCTTCATCTGTCCACACAGGGAAGACAAATGAGGCAGCCAGCGGACGGTGGGTGCCATTACTGGGTCATTAATTACCAACTTGTTTGGCCTTGGCGGAAATCATTCATCATTTTCCAATGAGTAGAGAACTGCAGAACCTTCTATCCGTCCTCCGTCGTTCTGAACCAGTGTGACAGATGTGATCGTCCTCGCCAGAGTTTTCCCTCCCACGGCGCCTTATCCAGATAAGTGAGTGGGATGACGCTGCCCTGTGGTCTGCTGGATGCAAGAGCCTGAACCCGGAAGGGGCCCGGGGCCAAAGACTTCCAGGGCTGGAGAACTATGCCAGAAACCCCAAAAGATAAATGAAGGCTTCTGGAACGAGATGAGACGATGAGTAAACTATTTGCTTTGAGAATGGACATGACGTTCCAGAGAAATCAACTTTAGCTGCCAAAGTAACCCTTTTAGAGTTCACAAGGAACCGCATCAGGGCTCCCACATGTGAGCTTGTGCTCAGGGCTGGCGTATGAGGCTTCACAGCAATCAAGGGGTGCAGGGTTACTGAACTCCTGGAGCAAAGGAGGAGCCAGAGGCCCAGAAGGCAATAGTTAGTGTCCAGATAAAAATATTTAGGCAGAGGCTGATTTACATTTCAAACCAACATCTGTCTGATTCCAAAACTCAGGCGTGCTCTGTGACACCATCTTGTGTTCCTCAGCAGGCTGACAGGTCACCATGAACAAGACAGATGCTGGCCAGTAGCGTCTTAGCCACTGACTGCCCACTGCCTTTAAACACCCACGGCTTCTTTGGGCTGAATAGATAATGCATGATGCGTCTTTGGCCCTGTTACGTGTATCTAATCTTAGAGGCCCGTTGTCTCTTCTTGAAATGATTTCAGATTGGCTAAGGTTTAGAGGCAATGACACGTTCATTGTTGGAAGTGAGAGGGAAGTCCACATTTTCCCCTGTACTGATGAGACAGAGAGACTGTCTCAACCTTTTCATCACCACAGGAGACTTTCAGGAGAAGCAAATGGCCGAAAGTTCTAAAAGCAAAGGGGAGGAGGTTTAGCAGAAAGAAGCAGGGGAAGGAGTCAATGTGGAATCTCCAATATAAGTTGATAGGTAAAGACCATGAGATACTGAGGAAATGAACAGAAAACATTGTTTTGAGCCCTTAGGTCTTAGCAGAAGAGAAGCCTCTACAGCCTGTAGCTGGGTGGTCAGGTGATTGGGCTTCTGTACGACCAAGCCTGTGCAAACTGAAGCGCCTGGTCGAGGATGGGGGGAGGGCAACATAGTGATTGAGGCTACAGTTGAGTTGCTTCCCCAACGAGAGACTTAGGGTTGGAGGTGGCTATTATTTTTGCCAATCCATTGTGCTTAGGGTGAGGGTCTCATGAACAATATTCAGGAAGTATCTTAAGTAGTCTTAGACTTATAACTAAAATTATTGTCACAGAATCATTTGTAAGTCGTATTCTCTGATAGAATTAAGAACCAAGTTATTGGTATCTGTAGAGAGTAGCTATTCAGATTAGAGAAACTAAGGTTAAGCACTAAGCTATAATTTTTCTTGTTTCACTTATACCCCATCCATTCCATCCTTGCTTTAACTGTCCCCTCCCAATGAATCATTTAAAAGAAAACCCAAATATTACATTATTTCATTAATAAATGCTTAACTGTATAGTTCTAAGAGAAATGGGTTATTATTAAAAACATGCCAATTTTACCTTTATCACACTAAAAATACAAAAAATAATCCACTAATATCATCTTGTAGCCAGTCTATGGTTAAATTTCCCTGATTCTTTTTCAGTTAAAAAATGAATTAAAGTGGACCATATATATATATATACTTCTCTCCCAACCAAAAGTTCCCTCTCCTTTTTTCCCTTGTTACTTATTTGTTGAAGACTTGGGTCATTTGTCCTGTAGAATTTTCCACATTCTGCATTAGTTGACTTTACTCTGTGGTGCTGCTCCTTTGTCTTGTCTTGTTTAAATTAGTAATTAGATCTAGAGGCTTATCAGATTTGGATTTTTTCTAAAACTATTTCCCAGTTTGTGTCTTTCCTATTGCATTTCATCAGGAGCACTGGAAAGCTGGCATGTTTTTTTTCCCTTACAGGATGTGAAGATTCATCAGTGAATTCAGGCGATATCAGCCTGATCCACCCACTAAGAAGTTTCTCACCAACCTTGCACCCAATGGATTTGGCAGCTATTGATGACTTTCCACACTCATTATTTTATTAGGGTTGCAAAGTGGGGATTCTCTGTAACAGTAATTCTCTCTGCATTTATCAGCTGTAATTATTTTATAAATAAGAACTTTTAATCATCAGTTGGATTTCCTAAAATATAGTTTATCCAGGAATGTCCAAATAAATGATTGATTCTTTCCAGTTATTTACTAGTTTTCCAGAAAATTCTTTGGTTTTCTAGCAATCTCCAATGTGAACATTGTGGCCTTTTTTGTTGTTGTTTTTAAATCACTATTGACTCACAGATTTTAAATTCTTTGATATAGTTCAATTCACTGAAGGCATTGTACTTTTTGATGCTTAAATTGTCCCATCCTTGGCAATTCTTTCAAATTGGCTGCTGGGTCCTTTGACTTTTTTTTTTTTTTTTTTTGTAGTTTTGGTTAACTTCTTTGCTTTCTTTGGGCTTCCCTGGTGGCTCAGAGGGTAAAGCATCTGCCTACAATGCGGGAGACCTGGGTTCGATCCCTGGGTGGGGAAGATCCCCTGGAGAAGGAAATGGCACCCCTCTCCAGTACTCTTGCCTGGAAAATCCCATGGACTGAGAAGCCTGGTGGGCTACAGTCCATGGGGTCGCAAAGAGTCGGACACGACTGAGTGACTTCACTTCACTTCACGTGGTTAACTTCTTTGCTTTCTGGTATGACAGTCTAGAATCATCTCAAACATTTCTGCAGGGACCTGAATACTAAGGTCTACATGCTTGGAGTGATTATTACTACTTGGTTTTCACTGCTTTAGGTATTTTCAGTGGAAATATATTTTTTTGCTGAGTTAAAAAGCACACACCTCTTTTTATTTGAGTAAGAAAAATACGCTCTGACCACAATGTGCACAGGCTTATTTCTGGCCTTTGTATTCTGCTCGCTGGTCTATGTGTTTGTTTTATGCTAACACCATACTGTTTGGTTACTAGAGCTATGGAGCGTAGTCTGAAGTCAGGGAGCGGGGTACCTACAGCTGTGTTCGTTTTTCTCGAGATGACTTTGATTATTCAAGGTCTTTTGTGGTTCCATATAAATTTTAGGATTATTTGTTCTAGTTCTATGAAAAATGTCATGGGTATTTTCATAAAGATTGAATTAAATCTGTAGATTGCTTTGGGTAGTATGGGCATTTTAATAATACTTATTCTTCCAGTCAATGAACTTGAGATATTGTCCCATTTCTTTGTATCACCTTCACTTTCCTTCATTAGTGTCTTAGAGTTTTCAGGGTATAGGTCTTTCACCTTCTTGGCTAGTTTATCTTTAGATATTTTATTCTTTTTGATGCAATTTTATTTATTTATTATTTTTAAATGTCTTTTTATTTAAATTTTTTAATTTTTTAAAATTTACTTATGTTTACTTGAAGGATAATTGCTTCAGAGTATTGTGTTGGTTTCTACCAAACTACAGCTTGAATCAACCACAGGTTTATTCATGTTCCCTCCCACTTGAGCAATTGTTTTCTTGCTTTTTTCCGGTATTTCATTATTAATGTATAGAAAAGCAAGAGATTCCTGCATATTAATTTTGTAACCTGCAATTCTATGAATTAATTAATTATTTCTAATAGTTTTTTTCTGAAGATTTTAGAGTTTTTTAAATGTACTATCATGCCATCTGTGAATAATGACCATTTACCTTTTCCCTTCCAATTTGGATGCTTTTTATTTCTTTTTCTTGTCTGATTGTTGAGACTAGGACTTCTAATACTATGTTAAATAGAAGTAGAGTGAACATACTTGTTCTTGATTTTAGAGGAAATGCCTTCAGCCTTTCATCATTGAATGTGATGCTAGATGTGGGTTTGTTATAAAGCAAATGACTAATAGTGGAAATAAACATAATTAAAATTAATGATAAATAGTGTAAGGAAAAGAAGGAGCAGCCTGAAAGGGATTTTTAATAGATCAGAATGAGGGCAGAGAAAGCCTTTCTGAGGAAATGATCATCAGGTTGGTGACTGAAGGAGGAGCTGGGGATGGGCCAGGCAAAGATGTGGAGGAAAAACATGGAAGGCAGGGTGAAAACGATGGAAAAAGTGATGAGGCAGAAGAAGGGATAACTTTTCAAGTTGTGAGAGGATTGTGAGGCTAGATCTTGTGAGCAAAATGGAGGGTGGCAGGAGATATAAAGGGAGGTGTGTGTAAGGGGCAGCTGGCAGCTGTCCGGTGGGACTGGGGACTCAACCCTAAATTAAAGAGGATGCCACCAAGAGTTTAAGCAAGTGGTGTGATCCTGTTTATTCTTTAATATAGCATTCCAACTTCTGTGTCCGGTGTGAATTGGGGCGTGTAAGAGCAGAAGTACTAAGAGCAGCAGCAGAGATGACTGATTGCCTGTTCTCAGGAAATTCCTGACAGTGGCTCAACCTGAGGCGGTGCGGTGGAGGTCGGGGAGAAGAAGGTTGAGTCCACTGAGAGGCAGAATGGATCAGAATGATTGGATGGAAGGATTAGACTAGATGAGAAAGAAGAGGGAGGTCTCCAGGATAACTCCTAGGCCTTAAGCATAAGCAACTAGCTTACTAATGGTGACACTGAAGAGCATTAGATTGAAGATGGGGGAGACCATCACTTTGGGGCATTTTGATATGACTGTGAGAGATGGAATGCATGCATGCTCCTGCTCAGTCATGCCTGACTCTTTATGACCCCATGGATTGTAGCCTGCCAGTCTCCTCCATCCATGCAATTCTCTAGGCAAGAGGAGTGGGTTGCCATTTCTTCCTCCAGTGGATCTTCCTGACTCAGGGATCAAACCTGCGTGTCCTGTATCTCCTGTATTGGCAGATGTTTCTTTACCACTGAGCCGTCTGGGAAGCCAAAGATGGAGATATTGGGAAATGTATTTGAGTGCATGCCCTTGAACCTCTGGAGGTATCAATATAGAGGTTGTAGACACAAACAGGACAGGAGAAACTTACCCAGAGGAAGGGAACCAAGTGAGTAAAGAGGTTCTAGGACTTAATTTGAGGGACTCCAGCATCATCCGCTCAGGAGGAATAAAGTGCTGGCCAAGAAGATGGGATTATTTTTAGCAATAGCAAGAGTGAAAATTAATTTTTCTTGATTTATATTCATAACATTCCAGAACAAAAGAGATCCTAGAGATATGTAGCCTGCCTCCCCCATTTAATAGAAAAGAAAAGAAGTTGTAGAATTCGGAGATGATAGACTACTGCCTTCTAGCCCTGTAAAAATAGTGACTTCTGGAGTAACACTGATCACACCAAAGGAGAAAGTGATCAGTTTAGTTCTGCCCATAATTTGTAACTGATTCTATCAAGACATAATTCACACTTAATTTTTTTCCATCTCCAAAATTAGTGCTTGTCCTTAGGTAGAAAAATTAGCTTGCAGATGCAGAAAAGATGCAGAGTTAAAATTATACAGTTGCTCTTAGAAGTCCTTCTCTGAGGTGCAAGATGGTTCTCTCTTCCGTGTTCTGCTAGAAGCACTATGGCTTCCTCTGAACATCACCACAATCTTCTGTGGAGCAACTTGCAGGTCTTTAGGGTCTGAGAACTGATGCTAGTGATCACAGGAGGCAGATGCAGCTGCACATGGCCATCATTAATGCTGTTTCCTCATTTTCTTCTTTCCCTCCCCCTAGGCTTATGGTGGACTTCCTTGGTGGCTCAGCGATAAAGAATCTGCCTGCCAATGTGTGAGACATGGGTTCAATCCCTGGGTCAGGAAGATTCCCTAGAGAAGGAGATGGCAACCCACCCCAGTATTCTTGCCTGGAAAGTTCCATGGACAGGAGCAAGCTACAGTCTATCGGGTCACGGAGAGATGGACAGGACTTGGCGACTACACAACACCGACAAGGCATATGGTAGGGCTGCACTTCTTGGTTCCCTTGTGGTTAGGCGAGGCCATATGATTCCTTCTGCGGAATGAGTTATAAGTGGGAATAATGCGTCATCTCCAGACCAGAGCTTTTGATTGCTGATGTGAGGTCTCTGTCGTGTTCTTGCCCTCTGCTACAATGACTGGGATTCTGGAAATACTGGCTGCTTTATCATGCTGGATTGCTGAGTGACTCTGAGGAGCAGAGCCCCCTTGCTAATCTAAAATGGGCATGTGGCATAAGAAGACATAGATCTTTGTTATTTTAATCCACTGAGATTTGGAGATTGTGTGATATTGTAGCATAACTTTGTCTTATGCTGACTGATACCTGGCTATTCTCGTCTCTTTTCAGAGGCTTAATGGGCAACTTGTATATTTAGTTCTTCAAGGAAACACAGACAGCATTCCCCAGATGGGTTTGCTGCTCTGCTAGAGGCATCGCAGCAGACGAATAGAACTGTACTGTCATTGCCCTACCTCCTCTTATGGTTTCCAGGGCATCCTTGCTGCCTTGTTCCCATTAGGTACCAGGGGGGCTCCCTTTTAAGTGGCCAGTAACAGAAAATTAGTACGACATTTTGGGTCAGATAGGAATGGGTTTCAGTTCCTGGCTCCAGATCTCTGAGATTCTGTTTTCCTTTTCTACATGCAGCACTGGGTTGCGGTGAGAGGGAGAGAAGCACTGGCTGTGAGGAAACCATATTCCTGAGTCACCTGTGGCCCGTGTCAGGCAGCCCTGCTGCTGCTGCTGGTCGTGGTGTAGATGGGAGGACGGCGGGGAACAGCTGAGTGAGTGGAGAGGCGGCGGATCACACCCTGCTGCTCTCTTATGGGCTCCCCTCTTACCTTTTCCCACAGAGAATCATGTCTTTCTATTGCAGATTTTCTTCGTTCTGTCCTCTGTCTCTACTCTGGCACACTCAGCTCTGGAGATAACCCAACCCCTTCCAGAGTAACATTTCTCATGATGATAGCTATTAATAATCATAAGTCAATTTTTCCCATTATAATTAGTTACCATTATTGTTACTGGTTGTTATGTATGATTACTATTTATATATTATAATTATGTCCTTATGCTCTGCAGGATGTGAAGTTCTTCTCATGGCCAGTCAGTTTAATATGTGGCTCCTACTACTGAAATTGTTCCTGGAGGAATCTGCAGGGCACAGACATTCCTGGGATTGGCTACGGGGTCCTTGTGAATGTGTCTGCTCCAAGTGCTGCACAAGCCTTGTGCTTTGTGGCTTGTCCTAGCTCTGTAATACAAGCATGAATTATGACCAACCTGCAGAGCAGAGCAGGTAGACAGCTAAGTGGAGCTCCGTATTTCAAACATGGATCACCGAGGCCACAATTTACAGGTAATAGGTCACCGGTGATAAGAAGGAAAGGGATGCCCAGGAGTCCCACTGAAGAAGGGGCGTTTCATCTGTCTGGGCTCTGAATGTTGATTAGTAGATGCAGCTGGGGGAAGGACATTCCTGACTGAGGGGACAGCTTTCACAAAGTGCATAGTGTGTTCAGGAAATGTTGTTTTGTCACTAAGTTGTATCCAACTCTTTGCAACCCATGGACTGTAGCCTGCCAGGCTCCTCTGTCCATGGGATTCTTCAGGCAAGAATACCGGAGTGGGTTGCCATTTCCTTCTCCAGGGATCTTCCTGACCCAGGGATTGAACCTGCCTCTCCTGCATTGGCGGGTGGATTCTTTACCACGGAGCCACCGGGGAAATCCACTGTTCTGTACGTTCAGGAAATGGTGAACACTGAAAAGGTCCATAGACTGCATCTGACTCTCTCACCATAGACCCTGGCAGTCCACGGCGGGGGATGTCATAGCCATACTAAGTAAGATCTGTGATCCAGCTCTATCTGAACGACTATGCTGAAGTGAAAATCGAGCTATGGGCTCTATTTGCCACCTGTCCAGACAGTCATTGGAGAGAGCGTCATTGAACTCCTCAAGAGGAAAATGGACAGTGACCCAGAGGAGTTCACGTCCTGGGTCTGTGGGGAGGCCAAGCCTAGATACAGTTTTTCCTTGTATGAGTGAACATTAAAAAGAAGTTTCCATGGCATGATCCTGAAGCTCAAGGAGAATAGCATGTTATCTAGAGGACTTAGAGAAAGAGCAGATCTCTAAAATCACATATAAGAAAGAGAAAAATGTTTCAGAAAACATCTGTTTGGTATCCTTACAAAGGAAACAAGAAGACTTGATGTTTATGGAATGAGAGTAGAAAGCTTCAGGGAGAGCATATGGGTTGTGGGGAGGGTAGAATCACACTTCAGGGGCCCTAAACGAAGTGCCTACTTGTATTTGCCTTGGTGCAGAGAGAAAGTGAAAGTGGAGACAAGAATACTAGAGTGGGTAGAAGATTCCCTCCTCCAGGGGATCTTCCCTACCCAGGGATCCAAACCAGGTCTCCCACTTTTCAGGCAGATTCTTTACTAGAGCCGCCAGGGAGGCCCAAGTGGTGGAGAGTGAAATCAAATGCAGTGGCAGGAGTGGTTCCCTTCGTATCAAGAGAGGCCTTGACGGTGCCCCAAGAATACTGAATATAAACTACTTAGCACTGTGCTTAAATCTCTTGTTATCTCCATCTCCATTCTTAATCCATGCCTACCTCCTAAACCCTATGGAAACTCACCTGGAAAAAGGGAATGCCTAGAAATTCCAGCTTTTCCATTCTTTGATTGTAGCCTGAGAGATTCTAATAGGAAGCCAGTGGTCTCCAACAGATCCCTCACAATGCTGTGTGGACTTCCCTTTGTAGAGATAAACAAATAGAAAAAACACACCATACACTTGGTTTCATTTGGAATCAGAACAACAGACTGGCTTCAACAAAAAGTAGAAATCACCTAAAAATCTAGATTTGAACTCTCAGTAAAGTGTAAGAGTACATCAAGGCTGTATATTGTCACCCTGCTTATTTAACTTCTATGCAGAGTACATCATGAGAAACACTGGGCTGGAAGAAGCACAAGCTGGAATCAAGATTGCCGGGAGAAATATCAATAACCTCAGATATGCAGATGACACCACCCTTATGGCAGAAAGTGAAGAGGAACTAAAAAGCCTCTTGATGAAAGTGAAAGAGGAGAGTGAAAAAGTTGG
>NW_011494913.1:7834759-7860361 GCF_000754665.1 Bison bison bison | reverse complement strand
CCACCCTTATGGCAGAAAGTGAAGAGGAACTAAAAAGCCTCTTGATGAAAGTGAAAGAGGAGAGTGAAAAAGTTGGCTTAAAGCTCAACATTCAGAAAACGAAGATCATGGCTTCTGGTCCCATCACTTCATGGGAAATAGATGGGGAAACAGTGTCAGACTTTATTTTTCTGGGCTCCAAAATCACTGCAGATGGTGATTGCAGCCATGAAATTAAAAGACACTTACTCCTTGGAAGGAAAGTTATGACCAACCTGGATAGCATATTCAAAAGCAGAGACATTGCTTTGCCAATAAAGGTCTGTCTAGTCCAGGCTATGGTTTTTCCTGTGGTCATGTATGGATGTGAGAGTTGGACTGTGAAGAAGGCTGAGCGCCAAAGAATTGATGCTTTTGAACTGTGGTGTTGGAGAAGACTCTTGAGAGTCCCTTGGACTGCAAGGAGATCCAACCAGTCCATTCTGAAGGAGATCAGCCCTGGGTGTTCTTTGGAAAGAATGATGCTGAAGCTGAAACTCCAGTACTTTGGCCACCTCATGCGAAGAGTTGACTCACTGGAAAAGACTCTGATGCTGGGAGGGATTGGGGGCAGGAGGAGAAGGGGATGACAGAGGATGAGATGGCTGGATGGCATCACCAACTCGATGGACATGAGTCTGAGTGAACTCCAGGAGTTGGTGATGGACAGGGAGGCCTGGCGTGCTGGGATTCATGGGGTCTCAAGTCAGACATGACTGAGCGACTGAACTGAACTAAACTGAACTGTGAATTTATGAAGGAGGAAAAACTGACAAGAAATGGATGAATTTAAAGTGAAAAAATAATTACCCCAAATGAAAATGGCACAGAAGCAATGATGAACCGATTAGGTACTGCAGAAACTTTCATGAGCAAGTAATTGGTTGGTAATTGCTATTTGGCTATTAAAGCAGAACATAAAAGTCCTCCCTTAGGAAAAGAAAATTTGTAGAGAGATAAGGATGATGAAGACAAAGATGAGAAGCTAAGGTCAGATTCACAGAAGTCCATGTACTAAGGGTTACAGCAGGAAAGTCAGAGGTTGATGTTTTCCAATTGTGGTGCTTGTGAAAACTCTTTGTGCAGCAAGGAAATCAAAACAATCAATCCTAAAGGAAATCAACCTGAATATTTATTGGAAGGACTGATGCTGAAGCTGAAGTGCCAATACTTTGGCCACCTGATGTGAAGAGTCGACTCATTGGAAAAGACCCTGATGCTGGGAAAGACTGAGGGCCGGAGGAGAAGGGGGCGACAGAGGATGAGATGGTTGGATGGCATCATTGACTCAATGCACATGAGTTTGAGCAAACTCTGGGAGACAGTGAAGGACAGGGAAGCCTGGTGTGCTGCAGTCCATGGGGTCACAAAGAGTAGGACATGACTTAGTGACTGAACGGCAACAGCAACACACACAAAGTCACAGAATTGTTACAGAACAGTTAGAGTTATAGACACGGTCACGTGGAAAGTTCAGAAGTGTTGTAAGTAGAGCAAAACTAGAATTAAATGACAGAAGGGTAAGTGGACACGTTGAAAGCTCAAAAATATTTTAAAAAACAACTCCTTATGCCATAGGGAAAATCAAAACTGCCATCACAGACTATGTAGAAAATAATATGTAGTTGAAACTTAAGGAACAGATAATTATTTTGCTGAAACTGTTCCAAACGCTGCTGCAAAAAGAAATAATTGCCAAATCCTTTTAATGGGATTTATAAGTCTGATAACATAGTACAAATAACCCTTCAAAATTAACCTGCAGAACAATCCGCAGGATGAATTATTCAGATATAGATAGATGTCAATTCTTTTCATTAATATGCAAATATGCTATTATATAACTCTAGTCAGTATCCCAATGTGATTTTATTTCAATACCAAAAAATTCTAAAGTGTACCTGGAAGTGAAACATGCAAGGAAAGCCAAGAAAATTCTGGAAAAGGTGAAGGTAATTGTGTGGTAATTGCTTTATAGCTATTAAAGCACATCACAGTGTTTCAGTGATCCAGATAGCCTTGAACTAACCTCAGAGGAGACGGATCAATGGGGAGAGATGGAGCAGAAACATGCATCCAGAAACAGATGTACACAGGCAAGAAGCTTTCTGAAATAGTAAAAGTGGTATGGAAATCCATGCCGCACAGGTTTATTGCTCAGTAAAAGATACATTAGCTCAACTGGCTGTATCTGGCAAAATACTAGCAGCAAAAATGAAAACAGTGGTAATACATTTAGATCCTTATCAGGTTAATTAAATATGAAACAATTAAAGCCAAAAATTATCAGAAGGAAATCCAAGAGAACAATTTTGTAATTTGGGGATTGGGGAAGCTTCTTGAGGATCTTAGAGTCAGAAAACTTAAAGGGAAAACGGAAAAATCTTCAGATAAGACAGGAAAAAAAAGTGCCTGCAACAGAGAGAACAAAGCACTGTTAAGCCATCTCGCCACCGTGTGCCGGGTCATCTGCCCAAATGTGCGCGGTGCACCCGCCTCCCGCCACTGCCCTTCCACTCAGCTGGGACGGCAACTGCGTGCACCGCTCATGCATCTGACTGCCCTACTCCAGCTAACCTGCAACCATTCCTGCATGTTTTGCTATTGGTTGACTTTATGGTTCTCCCTGAATAATGCTCTATTGGCAAGAAGTTTTAAAGCAACAGAAAACCCAAGGTTTGATGGATTTACCATCCCCTTTATTTATGTAAAATGGCTTCCAGTAAGGAGTTCTGCTACAATTGGCTGCAAGTTTATTTAAGGTCCAATGGAAGATGAAAATAAACAAGTATTAATCCTGAGAACTTTTTTGTGGAATTATGAAAACAGTCTGTTATAAAACACATCCAGATGTCAGCCAGGACTGAGTCAATTAGAATAATAGCTTCAAGTAAAATCAACAAAGGTCAGCCAGTCAGGCTGAGGGGTGAAATCTCCAGAACACCCAGTTCAAAGGGGCAGGGGAGGCTGCTGTTATGCCCCAGCCTTGAGCTTTGTCTGTGAAACATAATTATTTAAGTGATCTATGAAGAAGAAATTATGGATCCTGCTGATCAACATAACTTTTTAAAAAGATTAATTTTGTCACAGCTTAGAGTAGGCTTATAGAAGACCAGAATAAGAAAGAGTGTCATTTGAGAATGAGCAGAAACTTAGAAAGAACAAATGAAAAAAAAATAAACCCAACTTCCCCTATATGAAAATTATTAAAATTTTATATCAGTAAAAACGTTTATGAAGATCTATGGAAAAATTTCCTATTGATACACTAGCCCTATTTTTCCAAAAACAGTGTGTAAGGATATTCATTGGAACATTTAATATTAAACCCTCTGTAGTCATCTAAATAGTGATCTAGGGAATATTGGTTAATAAATGATGGCATCACTGCATAGTATAACAAAATGCAAATTTTGAAAAGGGCAATCAACCTGTTTGCAAATTGCTAGGGAAATGCATCTAACAGATGTGAAGTATGAGAGAGCAGGTACCAGAGCGCCACTCAGCCGTTTCTAATTAATCATCTACTGATTCGTGTTCTTACATTGTATGCAGGGAAAGTTCTAGATTTGATATATGGCGAGACCAATACAATATTGTAAAGTTAAATAAAATTAAATTAAATTAAAAAAAAAAAGAAAGTAGTGTTTGTAATGACTACCTCTGGAAATGCAGGGGCTGAGAGCAGAAGTTCTTTTCATTTTTGTATTATATTTTTTCTATAATGTTTAATATTTTACTGCGGGCATGTATTGCTTTTAGAAAAAATTTTAAAAGGTTAGTTAAGAGCAGCAGGAGAGGGAAAAAAAGAATGAGAGATCTATTGAAGTGGAAAGCTAACTAATGGAACATTGATGATCTAGTGCGTTCTTAAGAGGAAATAGAACAGCTGTGAAAATATTGGCAGCCTCTGAAAATGTTAGGAGTTAAACAGTCACCGCAAGAGAAATAGTTTTACTCATTATGCTTTCTCCAGTGAATGAGTAATTGCCTAACAATGTTGTTGCATCGGTTCAGCACCTATTGAAGGTTCTGATAGCCAATAGCATCTCATATGCCTCAACCCAACATCAGTTTGAAATTTATTTTTTCTTTAAAAAAGTTGACTGATAATTTCTGTCCACGGAAAAGCTTGGAAGCATTAACATCCCTGTTACCTGTCTAGATGGCTTACTGGCTATAGTTGGAAAACTTTGGCTGTCAAAGATCCTGAGAATTTTAGGTGGAACATGGCGTTGCCCGATCACCTATCACAGGAGCCACTTCTGCCCTTTCAGAGGAGCTCGGAGCAGTACTGATGTCCTGTCTCTCTCCCTGATGCCTCTGCTTCAGCATGAGATGACCCCCAATCAGATTTGCTCTGCCAAGCAAAGCCACTGGTTGATGTTATGAAACAGAAGTCAGACTGCTGGTCATTGTGAGCACATGAGACCAAATTAAACATCTGATGGGTGTTTCACATATTTGAACACAGCATCTTCTAGAGCCAGAACCTCTTTGCCTTTGAGGGAACTCAGTAGTCACACAATGGGGGCCCATGATACATCAGACTAGTGCATTTTCCACTTCATTTGGCTCTTTATCACAATGACTATGTCTATTAAGGTTAAAATATTTTCTCATTGATTTCCATATGACAATGATATTTGAAAACAAAAAATGCAACAAAAGAAACTTCATTTATGCAAGCATATAGTAAACAAGCGTGTGTGCACGCATGTGCACATGTGTGTGTGAATGTGTGAATACTCTTGCTTGCATGTGTTCACTCATGGAGAGGAACAACAAGAAATGGAAGGGAATTGTTTGTTTCTTTTTGGAATTTAAGAAAAATACTCAAGGTAAATCATTTCCTTCTAGTTTCTTCCTCAGATGGCTCAAAAATGAAAAAAAAGAAAAGAAAGAAACAGAAAAAGCAAAAATTCCATAAACCTCAAGCACTCATTTTCCTGTGTTAAGGAGAGGTTCAAATATTGTCTAAATCCCATGTGGCCTAAAGGTTTTTACATTTTACGTAAGATGGTATTAACTCTAGGCTGTAAAAGTTAAGGAAATGTATAATAATTTCTAAGTAATCA
This sequence comes from Bison bison bison, assembly GCF_000754665.1. Taxonomy (NCBI): domain Eukaryota; kingdom Metazoa; phylum Chordata; class Mammalia; order Artiodactyla; family Bovidae; genus Bison; species Bison bison. The sequence continues at coordinate 7,855,265 of NW_011494913.1, read as the reverse complement.
CTAAAAATGTAATGCAATGAGGTATGGCTAAAAAGCCAATAGGTGAATTAAAATGGAATTCCATATAATTCAAATAAACAGAGAATAGAGTTGAGGATAATTTATTTAAACCCTCTGGGGGCAAATAACAGACCTGAGATGAATGTCAAAAGAAGATTAAGCAGAAGATCAAAGAAAAACAAAAAGAAAATGGAAAACTTCTATACCTCCTTTCCTAAAATATTAAAGAATGCAGTTTGTAGAATACTGATTAAAATCCATCTGAAAAAACACTTGCTTAAGATATCTAAATATCTTGGTTAATAGGATAATTAAAAAGATAAATACTTATACCTTCAAGGAAATACAACCTTGAGCTCTGTAACCTAGAGATTAAAGAATGAAATGGAAAGAGAATTAATAAGTGAAGAAGAACAATTATAACATTTTAGGACTATCGAATTTATTAAGATTGACATTGTAAAAAATGAAACTGTACATCAAACAAGATAATAAAAGAGTACTATGAAGAACTCTGTATCCACAAATTTGATAACCTGAATGAAATGGATAAATTCTTTAAAAAATACAACCTGCCAAAACTCACAGAAGAAGAAATGGATGATTTGAGTTAGGCCTGTACCTATTAAAGTTGAAAAAAAAGTTAATAACCTTCTAAAACAGAAAGTACCAGACCCAACTGGATTCATTGGTGAATTCACATCTGAGGAAGAAGTGATATCATTGTTTACAACCTCTTTCAGATGATTAAAACAGAGGGCACACTTCCTAACTCATTCTTTAAGTCTAGAATTACCCTAATACCAATGCCAGACAAAGACATTATAAGAGCAGAAAACTACAGACCAATATCTCTCATGAACATATATGCAGATAGTCTCAACAAAATATTAGCAAGTCAAATCCAAAAAAATATAGAAAGAATTATACCCCACAACTAAGTGGGACTTATTCCAGGTATGCAAGGCTGGTTCAACGTCTGAAAATCAGTTAATGTAACCATTGCATCAATAGAAAGAAAAATCACATGATCATGTCAATACATGCAGAAAAGTGTTTGACAAAATCCAACACCCATTTGTGATAAAAATTCTCAGTCAACATGGATTAGAGGGCAACTTTCTCAACTTGGTAAAGATTATCTATGAAAACGCTATAGCTAATATCATACTTAAGTGAGAAACTTGAAGCTTTCACATTAAGATTTCCATTTTACTGTATAGGATCACAGCAATGTGATTACATAAAATTGTTTAGTTTCCTTTACGTTTCTCCTGTTTGATATAGATATCAGCCTTTGGTTCTATCACTAGCACTGCAAGTAAAAAGAAAAAAAATTTAAAAAAAAAAGATCTAGCAGAAGGCAAGGGTGTCTCCTCTTATCCCTTTTCAACATTGTGCTGCAAGTTCTTGCTATCACAGGAAGAAAACAAAAGACAAGAAAAGCTATACAGATTAAGAAGGTAGATATAAAACTGTCTTTGTTGACAACTTGATTGTCTACATAGAACATTTGAAAGAATCCATGAAAAAGTTCCTGGTACTAATAAGAGATTATAGCAAGGTTGCAGGATATGAAGATAATATAAAAGCCTGTTGTTTTCTTATATACCACCAAGGAACAAGTGGAATTTGAAATTAAAAATGCCACTTGCATTAATACCCTCCAAATGAAATACCTTTGGTATAAATCTAAAAAGTATGTATAAGATCTATATGAGGAAAACCATAGAACTCTGATGAAGGAAATAAAGAACTAAATAAGTGGAGAGACAGGCGATGCTTATGGATAGGAGGATTCACTATTGTCAAGAAGTCAGTTCTTCCCAACATGATCTATAGATTCATTGGAGTATCAACAAAAATCCCAGCAAGATGTTACACAGAGAGCCAAAAGACCCAGAAAAGTGAACACAATACTGAAGAAGAACAAAGCAGGAGAGCTGACTCGACGTGGCTTTCAGACCTGCTTACTCTGAATCTACAGTAATCAAGAGTGTGTGGTACTAGTGAGAGAACAGACAAGCAGACAGAGAGGCCAGAAATAAAGCCACGTAAAGATAGTCAGAGGACAAGAGAAAATACCGTGGAGCAAAGATGGCCTCTCCAGCAAATGATGCTGGAAAAACCGGGCATCCAGAGACAGAGAAACAAACGCAGCCAAACAAAAAGCCTGGACACAGACCTTGCCCCCCACACAGATCACTGCGAAGTGCATCACAGACCTAAATGCAACATGTAAAACTACGTAAAATTCATAGACGATAACATAGAAGAAAACTTAGATTTTTTTTGGATCTGGTGACACTTTTTAAGATGCAATACTAAAGACATGATCCATGAAATATATTTGATAAGCTAGACTTCATCAAAATTAAAAACTTAAACTTTTCAAAAGACAAAAAAGGAAATTAAGAGAAGCCACAGACCAGGGGAAAATATTTGCAGAAGACACACCTGAGAAAGGATTGTCATCCAAAATATACAGAGAATTCTTAAAATTCAACAGTGAGAAAAAATAATCTGATTTAAAAAATGGGTCAAAGACCTTAAAAGATATCTCACTAGAGTGGATGTACAGATAGAAAACAACCCTGTGAAAAGATGCTCCACATCATATGTCATAGGTTAATTAAAATCAAACAACAATGAAACACCACTGCGTGCGCGTGTGCTCAGTTGCTGAGTCGTGTCCAACTCTTTTCTCTTGATCCCATCTAATGTAGCCCACTAGGCTCCTCTGTCCATGGGATTTTTCAGGCAAGAATACTGGAGTAGATTGCCATTTTCTGTTTCTGGGGACCTTCCCAACCTAGGGATTGAACCCCCGCTCTCTTGCGTCTCCTGAGTTGGCAGGTGGATTCTTTACCACTGAGCCACCTGGGAAGCCTGAGATACCTCTGCACATCTATTTAAATGGTCAAAATTAAGAACACTGGTGACGGCAAATGGTGGCGAGGGTGTGGAGCCACTGCAGCTCTCGTTCACTGCTGGTGGTGAGCAAAATGGCACAGCTGCGCTGGAACACAGTGTGGTGGTTTCTTGTAAAACCATTAATCTTCTCATATAACCCAACAATTGTACTTCTTGGTATTTACCCAAAGGAACTGAAAACATGTCAACACGAAACACAAAAATCTGTACGTGAATGTTTATATCAGCTTTGTTCATAATTGCCAAAACTTGAAAGCAAACGACGATGTCCTTCGGTAGGTGAATGGACCAGTAAACTGGTACATCGAGACCATGCTAAGTATTATCAAGCACTAAAAGGAAATGAGCTATCAAGCCATGAAAAGACATGGAGAAATGTTAAATGCGTATTACTAAGTGCAAGAAGCCAATCTGAAAAGGCTACGTTCTATAGTATTCCAACCACATGACGTATTGGAAAAGACAAAACTATGAAGACGGTAAAAAGGTCAATGATAGGGAGAGGGAAGGGGGAGGGATGGATAGATGGGACACAGGGTGTTTAGGGCATTGGAAATATTTTGTATGGTATATAGTGATACAATTGTACATTGGTTAAACCCATACGCGCTCAGATGGTAAAGAACCTGCCTGCAGTGCAGGAGACCTGTGTTCGATCCTGTCGGGAAAATCCCCTGGAGAAGGTAATGGCAACCCACTCCAGTATTCTTGCCTGGAGAATCTCATGGACAGAGGAGCCTGGTGGGCTACAGTCCATGCGGTTATGAAGAGTTGGACACAACTGAGCTACTAACACATTAAACCCATACACTGCACGATACAGAAAAGGAGTCCTAAGGCAAACGATGGACCCTGTGTGATTATGAGATGCCAGTGTAGGTTCATCCATTGTAACAGATAATTGCACCACTCTGGTGGTGGCTGCTGATAATGGGGGAAGTGTGCGTCTGGGCAGGGATATATGGGAAATCTCTGTACCTCCCTCTCAATTTTGTTGTACATCTAAAACTACTCTTAAAAAGTCTTTAAAGAAGAAAAAATTGGAACTGAAATATGGATGATATTTTAGAAATTACACAGGATATGAGGATAAAGAGCAATTTGGAAATTTTTGTTAAGTACAAATGACAGGCAAATACATTCCTTCATACAAATTAGTTGATGTACTTGAAATACAAAAAAGAATACATCAACATGGAAAATTTTATCTAGGAAGGACTTTTTTTTAAGGGTTTAACAAAACTTTGTTGAAAAGACAAGAACTATACTATTAGATTGAGTGTTTATCACATCTTTCATAAAAAGTAATCATTAGCTAAGACATATTCTTTGAAAGTGACTACATTTTTTAAATAAATATAAATCCTATAAGCATCCAGGAAGAAGAAAATCATTTATAAGGGGAAAAGATAATTCTTGTCTCAAACTGTTCCAACTGTATTTAAGGAGGAAAATCCTACAGAGAGTGAGAGAGAAATATTGTAACCCATACATTCCATATATTCAGGTTGTTAGTCACTAGAAAAGATATGAAAAGAAAATTTCAAATAAACAGAGAAAAAGCTAATTCCTATAGCATAATCTATGACCTTTTCTATACTAATAATATGGTAAGACTTTTAAAATATGGGTAAGTTCCATGTCTCATAAAATGAAAGTACCATATATAAGGATCTTTGAACAAAGATGTTTATTACAGCTTTGTTCATAGGGGCTAAACATTGGAAACAAACTGAACATTTTTCAATTAAGGAACAATAATTCTGTTTATATCATAAACTATTATGAAGCTGACAAAAGGAGAATGAAAGAGAGAAAGAAGAAGGGAGGGTGCGGAGAAGGGGAAAGAAGAGAAAGAGTGGGAAAGAGGGCAAGGAGGAGGGAAATTAAACCAGAGGAATTTCCATCTGATACCACTGAGCAAAATGAAGAAATCACATGTCATCTGATTCCATTTGAGCAATCGAACAATTGTTAGAGTCATATCTATTTATCTACCGTCCACACTAGTGTTTAAGTATTGTAGCTTTATACTCTCAAACACCAAAGATGAGTATACATCTGTAAGTGGACATAATTGGTTGTAAGCCTGGACAGCTCGAGTGTGGGGACGTGAGCTTGGAGGCTGATGTAGCCGCAAGCAGGAAAGAGAAGAGAAAAGGAAGAGAAAATTAAAAAGGAAAAAGACTAGTAAGAAAGCAATAGTTATGTTTAGTGTATTTATACCAAATTTGAGCTCTTGGTTTTATACATCCATTTTCTTATTATTTTCTAATATATTAATTTCTATCATTACCTTTATCTCCTTACTTTCTTAACAATTTGAAAAATTTTTTATCTCTTGTGGGCATGTCACTTTGTCATGTGCATTAGACTTTCCCAAGTTTTTATAGTGACTTTTGATTTTGGTTATGATGGTTTTGCAGAACTACTTACATTTTACATAGTCAAATTTGTCTATCTTTCCTTTATTATTAATTAATTCTGTGCATTTCAAGAAAGATTTTATATATCCCAGTATTATAAAAGTAAATTCTTTTCTGGTAGTTATAATTTCATTTATGTTTGAATATTTGCTTCAATTGCCTGCAGAATCCCATGGACAGCTGTCAGGCTACAGTCCATGGGGTCACACAGAGTCAGATACAACCGAAGTGACTTAGCAGCATTTACCACAATTGCAAATAAGTTTGGGATGAGGATTTATGTGGGAGACTGTATTTTCTATGGCCGGCCCTCTCCTCCAAATGTAGCCGATTTTCACGGTGTGTGTGTGTGTTAGTCGCTCAGTCGTGTCTGACTCTGTGACCCCATGAATTATAGCTCGCCAGGCTTCTCTGTCCATGGAATTCTTCAGGCAAGAATACTGGAGTGGGTAGCCTTTCCCTTCTCCAGGGCATCTTCCGACCCAGGGATCGAATGCAGGTCTCCTGCATTGCAGGTGGATTCTTCACAGTCTGAGCCACCAGGGAAGCCCATGTGCTGCTTATTCGGTAGCTGCTTTCTCACTGAAATGTCACATTTGTGAAATTCAATACTTTCATTTAAATCTTGCTTGCATTTCTTGATTCTGTCCTTCTGTTTGCTTATTTTGGCATCTGAACTACTGGATTTTTTAAATCAAAATGTATTTGACATAACTGTGTAAATTTAAGGTGTACAGCATGTTAATTTGGTAAGTTTATATAGTGTCATGTGATTGCCATTATGGCCGTAATGAACACTTCTGTCATGTTACATAATTGTCATTTCTTTTTATCTGTGGAGCCACTGGATTTTAGTTATTTTCTAGCTTTTAACATCTGGTAGTGCAAACCTCATTACCCTTTCCCCTCCAATGACTTATTTCTCTGATTTTTCTTGATTACTCACATATTTAGTTTTGATATTGAAAAAAACATTTAAAAACAAAGTTTATAAAAGTGTTCGGGTTCTTATGATTGTGTTAGATTAATTATTACTATATGACATATTCTCTCCCAGACAAAAGCATGTCTCTTTGTTTACTTGAGTCTTATTTTGTGTCTCTCAAGAGAGTGGGTGCGGCCTTCTAAGCAAAACAAAGCCAGACACAGAAAACATAAGGGAAAAGACTAACAGATATAAGTACACATTAAAAACATTTACCAAAGGAAAAAAATGGCAGAAATTAAAAGACAAGTCAAGCTGGAAAGGTATCTGCCACACATGTCAGAAAAGAATATAATGCTAGTGTAAACCTAGAAATTTCTCATCCTTCACCAAAAACCAAACCCAACAGAAAAACTGACAACACACAAGGCAGCCCACAAAGAAAAGACAGAAAACAACAGCAACACGACCTGCAACACGACTGTTCGACGATCAGCCCGGCCAGGAGCAAACTGCCTCGCAACAGCCTGTTTGGCAGGCGGCCCTGGCGGTAAGAACCCGACTGCCAGTGCAGGAGACGCAAGAGACGCGGGCTCCATCCCCGGGTCGGGAAGATCCGTTGAAGGAAGGCCTGGCACCCCACTCCAGTGTTGTTGCCTGGAGAACCCCATGGACAGAGCAGCCTGGTGGGGTCAGTCCATGGGGTCTCAAAGAGTCAGACACGACTGAGCGACTCAGCACGCCTGTGGTTTGTTTGGTAACAAGAGGGGAAGGGGCTCTTACGTTTTGGCAGGAGTGCGAATTTGTGCGTTGCCTTTGGAGAGCGATTTAGCAGTTTCTAACAAATGAACAAAAGACAGATTCTTGGATCTTACAATTGCCCCTCTAAGAATTTATTCCACAAGGCACATTCCTGTATGTCCAAAAAGGCACTTAAACAAGGGTGTCGTACCCATCTGTAAAAACCAAAGAAGGAAACCGCTTAAATGCCAAGCTATATAGGGGTTTGGTAAAATGCTTTCTCATTCTTCCATTAAATAAAATACAATGCAATCTTGAAGAAGAACGAGTTGGTTTGTATGTGTTGAAATGTATTATTAGAGTAAAGAAAAGCTAGGTGCAGAGTGGGTTCTGATGCTCTCATTTGACGTGAGCATATATAAACACACACGGATGGCAGAAACTGTGAATGATGCTTGCATCTTGCAAGGAGTTTGAGGGTCTGCTTTGTGAGGTTGATTTGCTTTTCATTTTTTAACCTTTTACGTAGTATTTGGATTTTTTCTAACACACACTTGCCTTACATTTCAATAAATAAAGAGAATTAGATTGAAAACCTAAGACTAAATCTGAGATATGAATCATCAACGTTTGGCAAACAAATAGTATAGAATATCTCTCCAAACTCAATCGTAATTTGCAAAATTGGCCAAGTTATGAGTTCCTAAGTTTTGTGAAAATTTGAATTCCATCCCATTATGCTTTTGAATTTTGAAAGCGAGTGGCTTGAAACCGAGATGCGCATGGAACTGCATGTCAGGAATCACTTTCAATTTAAAAAAATAGAGGTTTAGATTGATTATCTAGAGTGAGATGAACTTTTACAGAGAAGGTAAGACTGACATGGTGGCAGGGGAAGGAAGCAAGGAGCAATGGGGGTAGATTTTGCTAATATTACACAGAAGGCTGAAACTTGCTCAGCCTTTGCTTTCTCTTATTTCAGTCTCTTAAGGAAATGCATTTTCAAACTATTCTCTGTTCCTTTTCTGTACCTGAGTATGACTTTTGTGTCAATCCTCTCTGGCATAAGAATTTTAATTACTTTCTTGGTCTTTGGTCTGACTAAGATTAGAGTGAATTTCTTCCTGCTGGATCTTTCCAGATTGCTGGCCGTGAGGCTATCTGTGGGAGTCATACAGAAATAGGTCATAATCTATTAACTGAACGATTGCTCCTATATCCTTTGTGAGTCCTGAAAGTGCTGAGAGCTTTTTAGAATAGTCTGGAGATAATACCCTGGCCTTGTCCATGCTCATTTTTTGAAACAAAGCAGATGTGGAATAATTAGTTGTTGGTTCCATATTTTTGGAAGAGGAGAGTAATTTTATCCCTCAAAGAATGCACAAAACAGATGCATTTCCCCACAGCAGGAGGAGTGCTGTGCACGGGGGTTTACAGGGATGGAGCGGAAGGAGACGGGGCAGGACTCGAACAATGAGGAGACACCCTCAAAGCGGGAACTGGCCACACGACAGAAATAGAGAAGGCAGGTAGGTTTGGGGAACGGAAAACAACTCAATTTAACAGCTCGACTAAGTAAGAAAGCACACAAGTGAGATACTCCGGGGCCAGAGCCGTGGGATGTGATCCACTCCTCCGTCGCTAAACAGCCCCTGTGGAGAACAGGACCCGGCTCTCAGGTAAGGCCCTCCGCTCGCCAGGTGTATGTCAGTGTGTAAATCACTCATCCTCCGAGAGCCTCCATTTTCTCATTTGTGAAATCCAAATATTTAGCACCAGCTTCACAAAATCCGGTGCCTGACACCCAGCAGTTGCTCAATAAATAGAAGTTCTCTTTATCCTTCATGGATTCCTTTTGTCTAAATACTATTTAAAGGCTTCCCTGGTGACTCAATGGTAAAGAATCTGCCTGCCAATGCAGGAGATTCGAGTTTGGTCTGTGAGTCAGGAAGATCCCCTGAAGAAAATGGCAACTCACTCCAGTATTATTGCCTGGGAAGTCCCCTGGACAGCGGAGCCTGGCGGCTACAGTCCATAGAGTCACAGAGTCGAACACAATTAGCAACTAAACAAAGCAACAGCGAGAACTATTTGTGAGTCAGCTCAGCATTCAAAGTCTCCCACATCTGACCCCTCAGCTTACTGAGCAAATGTGAGCTACTGACACCTCTGAACACTGACTGACTTTTATTTATTTATTTATTTGGGCTGTGATAGTCTTTGTTGTCGCCCAGGGGCTCTTCTCCAGCTGCAGCCAGCAGGGGCTCCGCTTCCTTGTGGTGGGTGGGCTTCTCATTGCGGGGGCTTCTCTCGTTGCAGAGCACAGGCTGTCGGGCACACAGGCTTCGGTAGCTGCAGCGCGGGGGCTAAGAAGCTGGAGCTCCCAGGCTCTAGAGCTCCCAGGCTTGGCTCCGCAGCCACTGTGGCGCCTGGGTTGTTTGCGGTGCTGCATGTGCGATCTTCCTGGACCAGGGATCGAACCTGTGTTCCCTGCATTGGTAGGTGGATTCTTATCCACTGCACCATCAGGGAATTCCTAGACTGACTTTAATGATAGAAACAACTGACATTACTCTATCAAATTATTCCCTACACAAGCTTCTAGATCTTTCTACCATATGCACCCTGTGATGTAACTGGGCTAGGATTAATATGGTGCCCACTAGACGAATGTGGAATTGAAGGCTAAGGTGTTAAGTGACAGCTAAGGTCACAATGAATGATGGGCATACCTAAGCCTTGATGAGCATCCTCTGGAGCTCCAGCCTAAGCTGGTAACAGACCTCTCAGGAAGGTCATTAAATGTCAAAATCATATGAGTCTCCCTTTCTCATTTGTCCTTCCTTTCTGCCTGGCGAAATGAATTAATTTTCAGGATGCATCTTAAGACGCTCAGATTCCAGGAATTTTTCTAACTCCAGTGTGAAGTGTGTATGTGTGTGCAAATGGTCAATATTCTGGCATTTTTGTAGGACACCCTTTGGAGGCTCTGGAATGGGAAGAAAATGTGGGTAACAGGCAATGACCATGTCCTTAAGCAAGGGAGAGATGGGTTGTGTGTATGTGTCTCTTTGTAGAAGATGGACTTTGCAGATTTCAATAGAGGCGAGAAGAGGGATGTGTGATGTTTCTACCTGCCCTGGGAGAAGTCCCTTTTTGTCTAGAAATTATTTATGCTTTCCTTTGCAATACTTTTGGAAGAATAGAAAGAAAAGCCTATTTTCTGTATAAGAATTTTTTGATTGAGTATGTCTACTGAACCAGCCTGAAATGATGCTACAATTGTGCTTGGATGTCACTGTTGACCCAATAGTACAGTCCTCATGAAAGTAATGAAGGAATTCAGATGCAGGGGTGATTTGAGGGGCCCAGAAAGCGGGTGTGGCCAGAAGCATGGCAGAGAGGCTCATCGTGGGACCAGTTCTCCCTCTGATGGTGTCCAAAAGGATGTGGAGGAGGCCGAGGTAAGGCCATTTGCGAAAGGCACCTTGAAGTTGAAAAAAATTTTAGAGCTGATAGATAATTTATAGGCAGGGAAAGTGAGTTGGAAAAGTCACCAAATAGTAGATTAATGATTCCATTATCAAATATCTTGGGTTTAGCTTTCTGGAAATTGGTATTCTTCACTTTAAAAATGACAGCTGGCCTTTTCTATAAACATCGCTGCCTCTGGCTTTCCCTCTGAAGTTGGACTTGGTGCACTGTGAGCCTGTAAGACGTATGGAGAGGCTCTGGGGTTCATCACAGAGCTTCCAGAAGCAACCATCTGTTTTTCCCCCATTGGCTGTGACATTGCCTAGCTAAAGTGTTAGTGGACACTTTAGTGTTCTCAGTCTTCCTAAAACCAGGCGAGGAATTCTTCCCAGATTGGAAGGTGCCCCAGAATGAGCAAGAAGCAAGATTTTTAAACAAATTTTACTGGAGTGTAGTTACTCTACAGTGTTGTGTCGGTTTCTGCTGTACAGCAAAGTGAATCAGCTACATGTGTACATATAACCCCTCTTTTTAGACTTCCTTTCCATGAAGGTCACCACGGAGCAGAGTAGAGCTCCCTTTGCTATACAGTAGGTTCTCATTAGTTATCTGTTTTATACAAAGCAGTGTGTATATGTCAGTCTCAACCTCCCAATTCATCCCACTCCCCCTCCCCGCTTGGTATCCGTAAGTTTGTTCTCTACATCTGTGCCTCTGTTTCTGCTTTGAAAATAAGTTCATCTGTACCGTTTTTCTAGATTCCACATATAAGCAATATTATACAATATTTGTTTTTCTCTTTCTGACTTGCTTCACTCTGCATGACTGTCTCTAGGTCTAGCCACGTCTCTGTAAATGGCAATGTTTAATTCCTTTTTGTGGCTTTTTGATCTCAGTGGGGCTTCAAAAAATATGGATGGCCAAGGTCCTGTGTCACATAAATTGGACTGTGGCACTGGGGGCAGGTGGTCATGCATATGAGGTCACGGCCGCACCCTCCTAGCCTCTGAGTGAGGGAAGGTGGTATGCTCTCACCATCTTAGCCTTAATATGCCAGGCGGGCAGTGTGTGTTCAGTCAGTGATGTCGGAGGAAGAGTAATGAGCTTCAGCTCCGGCTGAAGTGGCGTGCCAGGCTTCCTTTTCCCCACTACTCTGTGAGGCCTCCATGGGGCTGCGTCTCGTTGGCCTTTGTGAGTTCTTTGTATGTTATAGGCTCTGCATGAGGTGAGTGAGTTGATGCTACGGAATGACGCAAAGTAAGCTCTGACTGGCATTTGGGGATGAGCAGAAGGTCACATCTTGACCTCGTCCTTCAATTAGGGGGCCACCATCTGCAGGAAATTTTCTCTAATTTCCCCAGCAAGGACAGATCCTTCCTGCTCATTTGGGGCCTTTTGAAAGACCACAGTATAACACTGCTGCCCACGTTGCATTTTAATGTTAACGTGTGTGTCATTTCACCCAAGGTGGGAGCACTTTAAGGGATTAGAATTGAGATTCATCCACTCTGTTCACAACAGCATGAGGTATTGATTGGAGGGATGGATGAATGTGATTGGGATATGGGATTAGAAAAGGATATGCAAGGAGATGCTTCCATGGGTGGAAACCACAGTGGCCCAGACCAGGCCCCACCGACCTGGCCAGAGGCTGCTCACCTGTGCAACTCCTGGTCCTGGCCTGGGCCGCCTTTGGAAGCTTGTTTGAACTCTGGTTTCAGAGACAGGCTCCTTCCCTTCTGGGTGTTGCATGTAGAGAAACTAATAAAACCTGGGAGAGTGAAGGAAAGTCATCCAGATGAGCAGTGGGGATGGCGTGTTTCACGGGAGATTGTGGGACCTTTTCCCCCTCCCTCTGGAAGGCAGGAAGTAGGCTTGTCAGCACAGCCCTAACCCTCACCTTCAGAGGAGCCCACTGCCCACCGCCACCAGTTCACGTGTCCCGGCACACTGCGGCTCCCATCCATGTGCACAGAGGCAGGCAGCAGGTGGCAGCGGGGGCAGCGGCTTCCCTGGCAGCACGTGAGGCTCCACAGCAGAGGCTTGCACAGTCCAACCAGCACTCTGTGATGAGTCCCAGGGACACAGGCACAGAGGCGGGCTGTTTGTGGAAGACCCCTTTGTGCGCCAGAAGGCTGCCAAAAATGCTGTGATTGCTCTGCTAGAGGCAGGTTCAAAGTCCCAGGAACACAGAAAGGAGGAACCTCTTACCTCGGATTCAGGGAGTTAGAGCTGGGGGAGACCACATGGAGAAGACGGCACATGAGTTGGATCTGAGAGATGCGAATGACTAGGAGTTAACGTGGGAGAGAGAAGGAGAGACAATGACCTGAGCAAAGGCAGATGACCCAGGGATGCTTGTGTGCAGAGAGCAGAGGGTCCTGGGGCGCTGATAGGTGTGGACTGGGGGCTGTGGCAGATGATTTAGGGTCTTCAGTGCTGCTGCATCAGAGACAGGAGACATGGTGATAAATTAATGTGTGCGGGTGGTCCTGGGACAAGACCCCAGGCAGCAGAGATGGGCTCCGGAGCATGATGGAGCAGGAAGAAAGTTCACAGCTGACTCCAGGCATGAATGACATGGCGCGCAAGGGGAGACCATCGTACAGCCCCTCCCCTCATCAGACGACAGATGGAAAGTCTGCAGCTTCATCTGACTCAATCTGAATCTTTGGGGATTAGAACCCGCATTTTTGCGCTGTGTGAGTCGGCCTTTATGCCTTGTGCACAGACGCTAAAACGTAAATCCAGCTGAGCTCAGGAAAGGCTTGTTCAAAGGGAAAACTGGTTTTGTGACTTGCAAAATTGATGAATTTGGACTAAACTCACTGAGTTCAGCTCTCTGTGAGTTCTATAATCGCTGTAAGAAGGCAACTGAGAATAGTGATAAAAGCATGGGCTCTGGAGCCAGCCCACCAGTGCTCTGATCCCAACTTTGCCACTTAGCAGCTGTGTGACTTTCGGCAATTACTTAACCTCTCCTGTACTTCAGCTCTTGCATTAAAAAAGTGGCTGAATAGTATCTAGCTCCCAGCATTGTTTCAGTGATGAGAACTGGACCCAATCAGCACTATATAGAAGTCACCTTTTACTTTTATTGCTTGCTGTTGATGCCGAATTCAAACAATCTGATATTAGTAAATGTAGGGGAACAAAACTTAGGGGAGGTTGAAAGAAAAGTAATTTAATGATAAATCCAGGCAAAAAGCCTGTGTATAAAATTAAACATGAAAAAAATGCCTGGCTAGTAAAAACAGAGTACTGTTTCTGGCAGAAGTGTTATTTTCCATTGTAAATACTGCGGTTATTAAGTCCTTGTGTGATTTTTGGCACGTTTTCATTTTTTTGGAGGATATTTTCAATAGTTTTGTTTCCTTCTCACTACCCTTATATGACTTCATAATGCTATTTGGGGGAAATTATGGGAGCTAAGAGGTCTTAATAGAGAATATTAAACGTATAATCTTAGAGTGTTTTAACAGGGCTGTCACTGCTGTTATCAGAATGCTGTTTCTAGTGTGCTTTTTGCCACATATAAGATGTGACATTTTCTGAGAAATGTATTATACTTTATAATGTTACAAGGAAAGAACCACAGACTCGGATTTTTTAAAAATTAAATATTTTTAATTGGAGGATAATTGCTTTACAATATTGTACTGGTTTCTGCCATGTATCAATATGGGTCAGCCATGGTTATACGCATATCTCCTCCTTCTTGAGTCTCCCTCCCAGGTCCAACCTGGGATTTTGTTATTAATATATTGACAATATATTATAGTTTGAATTTTCTTTTTCTAATTTTGCTTGCTAACTCTTTCATGACAAAGAAATTTTAGCACACAATACCTTATATATTTGGAACTGCTAGGAATGACTGGGTTAAAAGCACAGAGCATTATTTCTATGATTTTTATTTAAAAAGCCTTTCTATAATATCATTTTGGATATAAGAGTAACATTTGAGATTGAAAATTTACTTCATTATTTGTCTATGTTTACCTGCTTTCGATGAAAAAACTCAAATTGAACAGATAAATGATTTCCATGTATCTAGACAATTGACAGTATTGTGCAAAGAGAATTCTGTAACTGATTTAACTTGTTTTACTCACATGTTTAAAACTGTGTGGACACGTTCTTGACCTACATCCTAACAATTAGAAACTTTAAAGGCAATGGAAGAAACAATTTTTCTCAAACAAGGACTATCCTGGAAGTTTGGTTCCAAATGCCATTATATATCTCTTTTCCCCAATATGTTCTGGTTCTTTTGCTTCAAAGGTTCTTTTGCTTTCAATTTTCTTTTGATGACTTTCTACCTGCCAAATACAACCCTCTAGTACATTTTCCTGTGGTTCACTTTTCTGCCTAAGTAGGAACAGTCTCAAATTATTGGGCACATTCATCTCATTGAGCCAGCTTGGAGTGAGGCAGCTCCAGCGGATAGTGGGGCTTTGAGTCACCCTAGACCTTATTTTGGATGTTGTCCAGGAGGTTATGGGAAGAAACTTGTTTTGAAGCTGATTGAACATCTCATGGGGTCCCTGTTATTATGTAACACTTATAAAGCGCTGAGACCCATGTGGTTCAGTCCCAGAGCAGTTGTGGCCAAATGAACGCTGTCCGGCTACTAATAGTTATTTCAAAATAATTCTTTACTTATGTTTCTCAAAAAGAAGGAAAAGGGGGGAGCTGGAGGAAGGGGAAGGGGGAGGAGGAGGAGAAGCAGGAGAAGGGGAGGAAGAAGTCACAGAGCTGGAAGCTCTTTTTGTTTCTCAGATTGCCTCAGGCGGGTTAGCTGTTTGAAAACCCCCTTTAACCTCACCACCCAACTCCAGCCCCCTCCAAAATGTCCCTTTCTTCCTTGAGTGTTATTCATTATTCCAAGTGCTGAGTTAATAAAGTTACAAAGAATCTAAGTGGCAGAAAAGAAGCTTCTTGGAGGAGGGAGCTGAGGGGGAGCATGCCAGAGCAGAGTGGGAGAGGCAAAGGGCTTCTTGATGAGCAAACACAGGGAAGGCTGGGATGACAGCCATTAATATGAGAGCAGATTCTAGACACCTTGGAAACGCTAGAGTTTCCTTTCTCTTTTTCTAATAATGCCATACTTGTTAATAACTGCAGAGAGCCCTTTCTCTGCATGTTAGAAGGGGCCTGGGCTGTTTGCTTGGGATGCTTTCTTAGTAACTGGAAACCAGCACATCCCAGCAATACTCTTCAGGAACGTTCCCCACTTCCTACCACTCGGGTTTTTTTTTCCCCACTGAGAAGCTTCCCCTCAATAATATTTATAGATGATTCTTCCTGGCAATGTAAAAGAATTTCCCTGTTGCTTTCTAACCGAATAGCTGCAGATGCTTACAGATGCTGGGGGAGCTCACCTACTTTGCAAGGAAGGAAGAGAAAATATATAGTAACTGTGATATTGGTAAAACCAACTAGTCAACAAAGAAGGAAATTCTAGTGGCCAAGAAAGCCTCAAGGGAGAAGAAAGGCACAGAGCCTGTATCATAAACCTGGTGTCCGTCGAGGTCTTTACTGCTGGTTTTCACCACATCACCTTCTCTGAGTTGGTGTGTCTGAGTCAGGGCAAGGTGTCAGAACTCACCATCCAGGCGACCATTCTGAACATAGAAGAAAGCCCTTGGGAAACCAGGGTGGAGAGGAGGAGCGCTTCACGAATTAATCCACACTCTTTTCACCGCGCATGTGTGAGATGTGCAGGGCGCACTTGCCCGCGGCCGGGGCTCTGGTTACCTTTGGTGAGCGCCTTCTTGTCCAGAACCTGGCTGACCTGCTGAGCACGGATGTTCTTCTCCAGGTTCCGTTTCATTTAATGTAGTGCTGATCGATGGCTAAGTAGCCCTCATGTTCAGCAAATGGAGGCACAGAGATTTACATTCTTTGCGGAAGGTGACACAATTGGCAACTGGGCCTCGGCTGCAAATCCAGGAGTCTGGCGCCAATGTCTGGGCCCCTGACTCCTCACTGCATCACGATAAAACAAGCCCGGGGGCCCACCCCCGTGCTGAACCGCAGGCAGGCAGCACGGCAGCCTGTAGTCTCTTGGTCAGTCTCCACGGCTGGCCAGCGCCACAGCCACCGTGCATTGTCTCCGAGAGGCTGCTTGAATGTGGCGCATCAGTGCACCTTCTTAGACCTGTTTTGCTAACTGTGCTTTTCTGTGCCCGTTTGAATTTAGGAAAAAATCCCGAATTTCTCGATTGTTCCAAGGAGAGGAAGAATGGAAGAAACAGCAGCTTTCACCTTGGAGCAGGGCCTGAGAGCTGTAGCGTGTCTCCCAGGCCAGCGCTGCCACTGGGACTCTGGGACCAAACAGTAGGCAGGCCCAGGGACTTCGGGGGCGGGGCGGGGCATTGTAAATGAGTGCTGTAATTTGGTTGCATTTTCTAATAAAACAAATGACTGCCCAACAGTGATTTTAAAAGTTGCAAATATATGACTTTTCCATCTTACGAGAAATACTCTTGTCATGGGACAATAAGTTGATTCTGTAAAATGTGGTGAATATTACCCACCTTGAAAATTCTTTTTTTTGTTATTTTTTTAGGATTAGAATTACTGTAGTACATGTACCTGGCAGATAGTAGATATTTAATAATAAGTAATAGGTATTATAAAAAAAGTGCATAATTTATCTAGCATATACCCTGCCCCCCATTGTAAGTACTTGGTTGGACAGTTGGGAATTTGTTACTTGAAATAGATTATAAAGAATTTTAATGAATGCAAACCGTAATAAACCTTAAAACTCCAGAGTTTTTAAGTCAAGGGTTGATTTTTTTCATGTGTCTTCATACAAATACTGGGCTTCCTGGGTGGCTCAGTGGTAAAGAACCTGCCTGCCAGTGCAGGAGACACAGTAGCCGTGAGCTGGCTCTGGGTGGGGAAGGTCCCCTGGGGGAGGAGATGGCACCCCACTCCAGTACTCTTGCCTGGATATACCGAGGACAGAGGAGCCTGGTGGGCTACAGTCCATGGGGTCAAAAAGAGATGCGACTGAGTGTGCACGCATGATCATGATAGTATAAATATCACCCTTCTCAAGGTTTCTGAATAAAAAAGGAAAACTGGAGTCTCCTTACTTGGGCCCACAAGATTTTCCCCAAGTGTGAGATCATTTCCTAACTCATCTCAGCCCCCTTAGCTTCTAGGTATTTCACTGCTCAAGTATCTTCCCTGAACTCTTACTACTTGTTCAGGCTCTGAAAGATCAGCTCCATCCCAACCTTGGTCTTGCTGGGAAAAATACTGTGCACCCCCTCCCCCTGAATTATTTATTTTCTTTCCCTTTGAGTCTTCCCAAAGGACTGTTTACTCACTGAGTAATAGAATGTTCTTTCACATTGTGCTCAATTAAACTCTGACCAATTCATCCTTAGAAGTGACCAATTTAATCATCCAAGGATCAACATATTAGAGTTGCTGGAAATAGGCATTTATGATGCTTATTGCAAATGCAAGCCAGTGTTTGGAATCTGGTGTCAAATGATTGCAACCAGGTCAGATCCCTCATATTATTGTCTGAGATAATATTTTTTTTTTCCTAATATTTGCCTAAGAATGGAAGAATTTCCATTTAGGAGTCAAACTTACTCTACTACTTTCCAACATAGGAAAGAAAGGACAGAAGCAGGCAAGCTGGCAAGAAAGAAGCAGAAAGGATGCAAACAGAAAGAAGTAAGAAAAGAAGCAATGAAGGGAGGAAGAAAGGAACGCTATAGCAAAACCCCAGATGGTTCCGTGGTAAAGAATCTGCCAGCCAATGCAGGAGATTCAGGCAATGTGGGTTTGATCCCTGGGTCAGGGGGCTCCCCTAGAGAAGGAAATGGCACCCCACTCCAGTATTCTTGCCTGGATAATCTCATTGCAGAGGAGCCTGGCAAGCTACAGTCCATGGGGTTGCAAAGAGTTGGACACAACTGAGCCACTGAGTACATAGCAAAACCTGTAATGAGATTTCCATTTCTGGCATCTGACTGACTAGGTAGCTGGAAAAACCACACCAGTATAGAACACAAAAAAATCCTGGATAAAATGTCACAAAATTTAAATGCATGTTAAACACATGTGAAAATTAGAACTACCCTTCTTCCCTGGTTGCTCAGCTGGTAATCTGCCTGCAGTGCGGGAGACCTGGGTTTGATCCCTGGGCCAGAAAGATCCCCTGGAGAAGGGAATGGCAACCCACTCCAGTATTCTTCCCTGGAGAATTCCATGGACAGAGGAGATTGGCAGGGCTACAGTCCATGGGGTTGCAAAGAGTTGGACACGACTGAATGACTAACACATACACACAGAGGTCAGAAATAAGGAAGTTCAAAGCTGGAAATTCTCCTGGGAGTGGAGTCAGGGCAGGCATTTGACTCTAGAGTAGAACCTAGAGCTTGGTTTTTTTTATAGGCTTTACAGTAGGATGAAAGAGAGAATCTGGGATCTTATCAAGGTTCTAGGGCAACTAGAGAGTTTCACATAAAGCTGGGATTTGGAAAGATGACAGCTTCAACGGATAAACCTAGCTAACACCCATTCTCTATAGCAGCACTCTTAAAGAGAACTTTCTGGGATCATAGAAATGCTCTGTATATGTAGCTGTGTGTGGGCATTGAACTTTTGAATGTTACTCATGTAACTGAAGAGCTGTGCTAGGAATTTTATTTGTTTTATTAATCTTAGCTTATTGTCACAGATTAAATATTAATAATGATTGCCACACTGAACAATCCAGCCCTGGAGTCTAGAGCAAGGATGTGCAAACTACAGCTATCGTGCCAAATTGACCTTACCACCTGATTTTCTAACGTTTTATTGGAGCACAGAGTAAGGGAAGAAAAAACCCTTTCTTCTACCTTCTTATATCCAGGGCCTGGGTCTTGTGAATTAAATTGATCAAAGACAGATTAACAAGAGAAAAGACTTTACTATGCATGCACATAGGACCTTCACAGGAAAGAAGTTAAAAACCCAAAGAGATGATAGACCTGGGACTTATTTACCATTTCAACAAAGGGCAACAAATTGTGAACTGACAAGACAGAAAAATGAGCTTACATTCCAGTTCAGTTCAGTCGCTCAGTCGTGTCCGACTCTTTGCGACCCCATGAATTGCAGCACACCAGGCCTCTCTGTCCATCACCAACTCCCGGAGTTCACCCAAACTCATGTCCATGGAGTTGGTGATGCCATCTAGCCATCTCATCCTCTGTCGTCCCCTTCTCCTCCTGCCCCCAATCCCTCCCAGCATCAGAGTCTTTCCAGTGAGTCAGCTGTCCGCATGGTGGCCAAAGTATTGGAGTTTCAGCTGCAACATCAGTCCTTCCAATGAACACCCAGGACTGATCTCCTTTAGAATGGACCGGTTGGATCTCCTTGCAGTTCAAGGGACTCTCAAGAGTCCTCTCCAACACCACAGTTCAAAAGCATCAATTCTTTGGCACTCAGCTTTCTTCACAACCAACTCTCACGTCCATACATGACCACTGGAAAAACCATAGCCTTGACTGGACCTTTGTTGGCAAAGTAATGTCTCTGCTTTTGAATATGCTATCTAGGTTGGTCATAACTTTCCTTCCAAGGAGTAAGTGTCTTTTAATTTCATGGCTGCAATCACCATCTGCAGTGATTTTGGAGCCCAGAAAAATAAAGTCTGACACTGTTTCCACTGTTTCCCCATCTATTTACCATGAAGTGATGGGACTGGATGCCATGATCTTCATTTTCTGAATGTTGAGCTTTAAGCCAACTTTTTCACTCCCCTCTTTCACTTTCATCAAGAAGATTTTTAGTTCCTCTTCACTTTCTGCCATAAGGGTGGTGTCATCTGCATATCTGAGGTCATTGATATTTCTCCTGGCAATCTTGATTCCAGCTTGTGCTTCTTCCAGCCCAGCATTTCTCATGATGTACTCTGCATAGAAGTTAAATAAGCAGGGTGACAATATACAGCCTTGACGAACTCCTTTTCCTATTTGGAACCAGTGTG
>NW_011494913.1:7821917-7834202 GCF_000754665.1 Bison bison bison | reverse complement strand
ATCTCTAATTTTCTTGAAGAGATCTCTAGTCCTTCCCATTCTGTTGTTTTCCTCTATTTCTTTGCATTGATCACTGAGGAAGGCTTTCTTATCTCTCCTTGCTATTCTTTGGAACTCTGCATTCAATTGGGAATATCTTTCCTTTTCTCCTTTGCTTTTCACTTCTCTTCTTTTCACAGCTATTTGTGAGGCCTCCTCACAGCCATTTTGCTCTTTTGCATTTTGGGAGTGGCAAATTATGGAGAGGTAAATATGCAGGGAAACTAATGGAAGATCAGGTTTTTAAAGGTTTTCCAGACTCAAGTTGGTGCTACCCCAGTGCTGAGTCATCAGTTCTTCGTGGGACAGGAGAGTGCACGGGTGAATCTTCACAGAAGGAGATGTGCGCCCTGCTCTCAGGCAGAAGGGGGAAGTGTAGAGAGTTCCCCTACATTTGCTGTTTCTTGATCCCTTTCAGTTAAAAATAATCCAAATGCCAACGTGGCAGAGTGGATGGTGTCTTGCCATCCCCTCCAACAGCCACACCCATTTGTCAGTGGATTGTCTATGACTGTTTTGCAAAGGAAGAGCAGGGTTGAGTAGTTGCAAAATGAGGGTCATATGGACAACAGAGACGAACACAGTTCCTGTCTGATCCTCTACAGAAAAAGGTTACTGATTCCTGGTCTCAAGTATTAGAACTGAGATAGGACTGGTCTTGCTTTTGAGTGGAGGGAGGGATAAAGGGGGAAAAAAATCAATCCTTAGATTCAGAAAGGTCAGAAAAACAGGCAGTATTTACTAAAATTCTCATCAAGAAATATAGGAAAGGTTCAGAACCTCAAAGACAAAGAAAAGATCTTACATGCTGAGAGTGGGAGAGAAGTGAGCAAGAGAGAAAAATATCGTCATATTTCTTCAAATCTAAAAGGAACATTTTAACAATTGAGCATGTTCACATTTGTAACCAGTAGATGGAAAATGTTGTGTTATAGTTGAATTGACAGTATTTTTCTGTCTCAATAATAAATAGAAAAGTGGTATACTCAACAATCGGTTATATATTGGCGCTAATGAAATATGGTACCTGTAATGGAATGACAGCCAGACTGAGAGCTGATGTCTCACCTGCAAGAGCAGAAAATGGTGGTGGGACTTTTCTAGAAGCCAAGCGATGTCCTAATTGTTTTTTTGTTTCTAATTAGTTTAAAATTGTCAGCTTATTTAATCTCCACGAAGCCTTATGAGGTAAGCTTTTATTAATCTAAGTTTATAAACTGTAAATGTTTATTGCTTTATAGAAAAGAAGAACGAAAGCAGAATCAAGATTCAGATTCACGTAGACCAGTGGTCGTAACAGGTATATGTTGATGCCTCCGCGAAAAAGAAGAGACAGGAAAAATCAAAGAAGTGACATAAAGTTCTTTTCTTGAAAAATAACAAGAAAAAAGGCAAAACCAATGGTACATTTCTGTAAGATACATTTCGGGAAGAAGGAAAATGATCTCATGGGAAATGTCTGTGAGAAGAAATCATGCAAGAAGAAATGCAGCACAAAGAAAGTAGTTAAAATGAGTGAAAATGTAAACACCATAGACTCTATTGATCATGTCCAGTTTTTAGTGTTTAAAGAAAACAAATGAAACCTACATTTTGTGGAAGACCAAGCAAGCTGGGAATGGAATGAGCAGATTTAAAACATTGTAAAGCTCTTTAATGATTTGGAAGAAAGATAACATGCTAATATACTGTGAACTGTTTTCAGTTACATGTCTATAATGATTTAAAGAATACCAATTCAAAAGTATAGAAATTAACTATAAAACTTCATGGAAAAGTAAAATGAGAAGTTAAAAACAAACAAAGGCCTCTACTAGTCTGAAAAGAGGAAAATAAATTAAATAAAAAAACAAAAAACACAGAAATAATGTAGCAGAAATAATAAATGTATATGTAATCATAAAAAAGTAAATGGTATCTTTTCTTTATTTTAAAACAAAACTCACATTAAATAAAACAAA
The DNA here is from genome assembly GCF_000754665.1 of Bison bison bison. NCBI lineage: Eukaryota > Metazoa > Chordata > Mammalia > Artiodactyla > Bovidae > Bison > Bison bison. Next base: position 7,832,202 of record NW_011494913.1, on the reverse strand, counting down.
ATGTAGCCATAGAATGATTATTGAGAGACCCACCTAAAACATAAGGACACTAAAGGTTCAAATAAGAAGGTTGGGAAAATGTGCCAGACATATAGTAACTAAAAGAGAGTTGGTCTAGTTGCAGTAGTAACTTAAGAAAGATTTTAAGGAAAAATGCATTACTGGAAAAAAAGAGGATTACTATTACTAAAATATTCCATTTCTAGGAAGATATAATTTTAAGATATAAACCTGAGTTTACCTAATAAGTCATTATTATACAGACCATATTCTGCTTTTTTTAAAAAATATGTTTCAGTATCACCAATTAACAATATTATGATATTTTCAGGTGGACAGCAAAGTGACTCAGCCATGCATACACATGTATTCACTCTCCCCCAAACCCCCGCCCACCCAGGCTGCCACATAACACTGAGCAGAGTCCCCGGTGCTGTACAGTAGGGCCTTGCTGGTTATCCATTTTAAATACAGCAGTGTGTGCATGTCCATCCAAACTTCTTGTCTCTTTCCCCCATGCTCCCTCACTGGCAACTGTAGGTTCATTCTCCAAGTCTGTGAAACTGTTTCTGTTTCGTAAATAAATTCATTTAGACCATTTCTTTTTAGATGCCATAGATAAGGGATGTTATTACAGTATTTCTCCTTTTCTGTCTAATTTACTTCACTCAGCACGGCGATTTCTAGGTGCATCCATGTTGCTGCAAATGGCATTACTGGATTCTCTTTAGTGGCCGAATAGCACTCCATGGTATAAATGTACCGTCTCTTCTTTATCCCTTCCTCTGTTGGTGGGCATGTCGGTGGCTCCTTGTCTTGGCTGGGGCAGACAGTGCTGCAGTGGGCCCCGGGGTGCAATCATCCTTGTGAGTCACGTCACAGACCACAGTCTATGGTCTGCAGTTAAGTCAGAACTCAAAATCCAAAACACATTTAATACAGTAATCATCTGTTTGATAGTTTTAAAAGCATACTTCTAAAGAATTCATGAAATGTAGAAGAAGTCATAATGGAAATTCTTTAGGACTAAAAACTAAATAAGATTCTGTGTATCAGAATTGCATGTTACAGTTAAACTAATATTAAGGGAAATTTATAGGCTTAAATGCTTATATTAAAATGAAAAGGGTAAAAATAGACATTTTAAGCCAATATAAGAAAATAAATACTAAACATCAAAGTAGAACAGAATTTAGTAAAAAACGAAGATATGATATATCAGACAAGAAACATCCAATGTGTTCTTTTGGAAAGTCTGAAAAATACTGAAGCTCTGGGAAGACAGAATAAGAAAAGAAAAAACAAGCACTGAAAACAAATCAATACTAGGAATGAAAGAGGACTCAGTCACAAACAGAACTGAGGTTTAAAATATACCGAAATAGAATATAAGGAACAACTTTATAATATGTAATATATTTGAATCAGGTAAATTGGAAATTCAGGTAAAGTTGAATCAGGAAAGTAGGTCTTCCCTGTAGCTCAAAGGGTTAAGAGTTCTCCTACAATGCAGGAGACCACGGTTCGATGCCTGGGTCAGGAAGCTCCTCTGGAGAAGGGAATGGCAATCCACTCCAGTATTCCTTTTTTTTTTTTTTGGCTTCCTGAGATTTTTTTTTTAATTTTATTTTATTTTTAAACTTTACAATATTGTATTAGTTCTGCCATATATCGAAGTGAATCCGCCACAGGCATACATATGTTCCCCATCCTGAACCCTCCTCCCTCCTCCCTCCCCATACCATCCCTCTGGGTCATCCCAGTGCACTCCAGTATTCTGCCTGGAAAATCCCATGGACAGAGGAGGCTGGCAGGATCCGTGGGGTCGCAGAGTCGGACACGACTGAGCAACTACTACTACTAAAGGGGAGATATTTACAGAAAACATGAATTACTGAGACTCATTCAAAGACATACTAGACCTCAATCAACTTGTGTCTGTGAAAAGCACGAATTCTTAGTTAAAAAAACAAAACTCTGTCCTAGGAAAATACCAGACCCAGTTAATTATATAAGTAATTTGCCTGGATGCTCAGGGAATTGAAAATTTTAATCTTACATAAAGACTTTGAGAGGTTCACAATAAAACTAGAAAACTAATTAAGAGGTATACAGATTGGAATGGAGCAATATAAATATGATTATTTGCATATATGCTCTTGTCTGTGTGTTAAATCTTACAGAGTACATGGTACAATTGTTAGAATTAATATGAGAACTCAGCAAATATATTGATATAAAATCCATATACAAAAGTCATTTGCATTTCTGTACACTAAAAATAGCATTAGTAATTATTATTAATATAATAAATTTGAAATTTATGAGCATAGTCATTAATGACATGAACTCAGGTTCAAATTCCCCATCATTTCTAGTTATGTGACTTTTGTCACATTATTTAACCTCTCCATGGCCTAGTCTCTTTATCTGTAAAACAGGATAACAGGTTAATAATTATACCTACCTGATGTGTTTGTTAAAAGAGTAATACAAAATGTGGAGACCAATACTTGGCTTGTAATAATTGGCATGTACCATTAATGTGAAAGGTAAGACCCAGAAACTCTTAGAAGAACACATATAGAAGAATATCTTTATGACTTCCAGGATTTGGAAAGATTTCTCAACAAAATACAAAACACACACACCAGAACTGGAAAGGGTAATAAATCCAACCACATTAAAATCAAGAACTTATGTTCATCAAAAGTACCATGCAAAAAGTGAATAGACAAGCCACGAACAGCAGTGATAATCTCAATAGCTATAACCACAAAGGATTTATATTTAGTGCATATGTATAAATCTGCAAACCAAAAGAACCCAATAGAACATCTCAAGATATACTTTGTAGAAGAAGAAATATCAAAAGTCATCCAGCATATGGAAAATGCTAAAACCTCATTAACTATCAGAGAAATGCAAATTAAAACCGCAACATAAAATTTTAAATCCCACAACTGGCAAAATTGAAAGTATGACATACCAGCCATTGGTAAAATAGGAAGCCATGCATTGCTGGTGGAGGTATAATATAATCATTTTGGAAAAAACAAATATGGCATAACCTATTAAAACTGAATATGTGATTACCTAATCATCTGGTAATTTGTCTTCTGAGTATAAACCTTATGACTTGCTTGATATTAATTTTCCAGTCATATTTTTCTAATTAATACAATAAAATATTCAAAAGCTTTGTGCATCAGTTCAGTTCAGTTCAATTCAGTCGCTCAGTCATGTCCGACTCTTTGCGACCCCATGAATCACAGCACACCAGGCCTCCCTGTCCATCACCAACTCCCGGAGTTCACTCAGACTCACATCCATCAGTCAGTGATGCCATCCAGCCATCTCATCCTCTGTCGTCCCCTTCTCCTCCTGCCCCCAATCCCTCCCAGCATCAGAGTCTTTTCCAATGAGTCAACTCTTCGCATGAGGTGGCCAAAGTACTGGAGTTTCAGCTTGAGCATCATTCCTTCCAAAGAAATCCCAGGGCTGATTTCCTTTAGAATGGACCGGTTGGATCTCCTTGCAGTCCAAGGGACTCTCAAGAGTCTTCTCCAACACCACAGTTCAAAAGCATCAATTCTTCGGCCCTCAGCCTTCTTCACAGTCCAACTCTCACATCCGCACATGACCACTGGAATATGTATACAAATACATGTGTGTGTACATGTGTGTTCATATGTTTATGTACACATGTATTTGTCTCATGTACATATTCACGATACATATATTCATGTTGCTGTATCTCTCTCAGTCATCTACCTACCTATTTATCTCTCTGACTAGCCAGATACTAATACCCTTTTTTAGGAACCTGTATTTTAGGTTCTTAAAAAGTTTGAAGAAACATTAATACTTGTAACTTATCTTTTTCTTTGAAAACTTTTTGGTTTTATGCAAATTTTCTCATTTATTACCAGATAGATGAGCAAAATATTCTCTTACACAGCTTTAGCATCCCCCGTGTTTGGCATAAAATCTTGTTTTTCATTTTTAGTTTGGGGAATCTTTTCTCATTTTGTTATTAATTGATTTGTTCAATAAATGTGCCTTGAATGATTTGCATATGGGATTACTACAGACGTTGAGAAGTGTCTTCTGTTTATAGCAAGGTTTGCCTGATATTTAATGATATATTATTTGACACATAAAGGATTATGACAGTCACGTGTTTATTCTGGATTATCTGTTTCATGATCGTGCTGTGGTTTTCATGTAATTTTCATGCCTTTTTAAGCTTTAAACTCCACTGGCTTTGTTGTGTTACTGAGGCCCCTGTTGTGTCTTCTGCTCACACATATCTGATCCACCTCCGCCCTGTCTCTGAGCTGCTTTGCTGAGGAAGTCCTCACCTCTGCAGCCTAGAGTACTTTCAGCGCAACTGAATGTCTCTCATTTACATACTCTACTATCTCAATACTTGTTCTTACTCCCATCTTCTCATTTTCTATTTTGTGTTTTTTCAAATGGTTATTTTTTTTTTCCTATATTCACTAAATGGCCTGTGCTATTTTTGAATTTTCTTTGTCTTGGTCACTGAAAAGGTGTGCCATCTCTTTTTATTTCTTTGCGAGGCAACATTTAGGACTAGAGGGCTACAGTGTATGTGGGAGGGGCTGTGCAGTTTCCCACAAGGAGCTCGCCTTTTACAGGCTGGTGGACAAGGAGGCAGCAACAGGCTGCTGCTGACCCACACTGAGACACTGAGGCGCCAAGAACCTGCCACCTAACTGTCCTGCCATGAACTTTCAGCCAACCCCGTCCAACCCGGTAATTGCCTAAGTGGTCTTCCTAATCAGGAGAGAGGTTTCCATTTGATTCCCACATTTCCAGAGCACGGAATCTCTCTTAATCAGGGCTACAGTGACCGGTGCCCCGTGATGCGGGGTGTTTTGGACTAAGGAGATAGCTGTCCTCACGGAGCTCTCTGAAAGCATCGCTCCAGCCTTGGCTGGTGAGCCCATGATGCTGCACCATGACTTCTGCGTGCTAAGGCCCGTGCCTCACACTTCACATGCCCCTCTGTCCCCACGCTGCCGGGCATCACTGTCCTAGCTCGATGGGTGCAGAAGACTTAGGGTGCTGCTCTCCTCTGTACAGACCACAGCGCTTCCAGGAGCAAAGGCAGTGAATCCGACTGCAGGACTCTTCTCCGATCTGGACACGTGGGCCCATGGCAAGAGGGCTTCCCACCTGGGTAGAGGCTGGGGGGCCAGGGACATGTGGACTAAGCCTCAAGAGTGGTGGAGAGCTGGTGCTTCAGGCTGAACATCTTGGGTGTGAGCTGAGGTGCCTGAGTAGGAAGGAACCTGGGAAATTCAGGGAGTAGGGCTGGTAGGTGGAGCTGGGCAAGGGGCTACCTGAGAAGGCCTTGAGCGCTCTGCTGGTTGGAAATGCGCTGGTAAGGACCCTGATTAGAGGTGGGATCTGTTATGAAGGCATCATTATAATCCGAGAGGAAAAGTGTTGAATGAATTGAGGCAGGAAAAGCGGGTAAAGAGAAAGGGGGGCTGAAGAAATCTGAAAGTGACAAACCAGGAAGGGTCCAGGAGCTGACTGGAGGGTGGGCTGAGAGGAAACGCCCAGGAAATGCCCATGAAGTTTGGGGTGATGGCAATGCCTTTTAAGTAGGGAGGAAGCACAAGGGGGACCAGGGCAGGAGGGGCTGCAACGGCAGAGCCTGGATTCTGGGGACTGCCCCACTGGAACTAGAGGTTGGGGGAGGGTGATTGCACGGAAGAGGGGGTGAGGCAGCTGCACGCTGCCCTCCTGGTGCTGGTTCTCTCCCCTCTGAGCAGTTCTGCCGCCGGATGTGGGACACGATGTGAGAGCAGGGCAAGGGGTCCAGAGCTGTGAGGGACCTGCCTTTCTGGGAACTGGCTGTGCTGATGGCTGCCGAGGGGAGGAGGCACCAGAGGCTGCCTCCAGGAGTTGCTGCTGAGGAAAACAAAAAGGAATGAATGAGTGAAAGAAAAAAAAAAAGAAAGAAAGAACTGAAGGAATGAATGGAGGAGGAGGGGAAGGAAGGGAAGAAGGGGTTGTTTCTTCAGTTCTAGGCACAGTTCTAACCCTGCTGCACATACTGTCTTCTTGTGATAATCCTGCTTTGTCACCTCATCTTAAAGATGAGGAGACAGAGGTGTCACAAGGATAAGCCATGATGGAGCCAGAAGTCAAATCCTGGCAATTGGATTCAGACTTCTCATTCTATTGCCTGGTATGGATGAATGACTGAATGAAAGGTGGGGATGGGATTAAGATGTACAGCGTAAGTAACTTACTGACTACACATTTAGTGATAAGGAAATTATAATCTGAATGGTCTACAGGGGATTCGTCTGTGCTGCTATAAGTCAGACAGTGGCTACTGTTGGCAGTGTGGGGGCTGGGAGGGCATTTGGGCAGAGCTTCTTTGGTGCCAGTCATTCCATTTCTTGAGCTCAGTGCTGACTCCTCAGGCCTGACGCACAGGGAAGCCTAGATTATTTAAATTTGAAGTCTTGCCAACAGGCATGGCATCTTTGGGCAGTTTGGATTATGACTGATAGAATTAGTAGAATAACAGAATGCGTCACTGAGCTAACAGATGCAGTGTGTCTGAAATATGAGCGTAATTTTAGACTCAGGCTTAGAATTGTTGCCATGACTGAGGGAATCTGTTTGAACTTTCCAAGCTCCATGGGGCTGGAGACACTTGAATGCTAAGACAAGGCAGGTTGCTGCTTCATTTCTCTTGGACACAACTGCCAAGAGCCAGTCTCCCTTGTCCAGCTGGCCCTGGGCAGGTTGGGATGGGAATTTCATCCATGCACAAGAACTTCTGGACACGATGGCTTGGCTTCATTCGGTCTTTGGCATCTTTATAAGCCTCTGTCTTCTTGCCTTGCTTTAAGTAAGTTCAGTTCAAACTCTGTGAGTTGCTTTTGGCTCTGGCCAAATTCTGCTGTTTAGAGATTTGTTTCTTTTTGATGCTGTATGAGTCGACAGTCACTGCAGGCACCGAGGAAGGATATGTGGTGAGGACAATGGAAAACAGACCCGTGCCTGCCAAATAAGGAGATAGAAAGACTCACCCTTTGAGTTATATAAGTGGCTCAGTTCAGGATGTACAACGCCAAGAGAGAATGCGCCCTGGCCCGGTGGTGGGATTCCTCGTGAGCAAGCGCCTTTCTTTGTATCTGGGTTCAATAAAGATAATTCACTTCATCCAACATAATCTTCAAGTATTCTATGGATTCTTTCCCAAGATCTTTCACCTACTTCTAAAATGCAACCAAGTGTGGATTTTGGGCTGGGCTGGAAGAAACGATGGAAAATTAGCAATTTGGGGCTCCTTTTTAGTTCTAGAACACTCGTGAAATTCCAACAAAAGATGACACGAAGCCCCACCTCTTACAATATCTGCCCCACTAGGTAGATGGCTGTTTGCATTCTTGAGATTTGAAAGGCTGAATTGTGTCTGCGAAAAGAAGAGGCAGTTCTCCAGTTGGTCACTCAAGCTTGTAGTCATCAATGAAAAATTGGAGTGAGATCCCCTTTGACACCAGAAAAAAGAACAGAAACATGTATTCTGACTTCTTGACATTTGGCTGATAGTTATAGTGGAGCAAGTAAGAATACCAAGAAATGACCTATTCTCATAAGATAGACAACACAGTTTCACAATTAATATATCACCTTAAAAACACAACAAAAATTTCCAGCTTGTTGAGGTGGAAACAACAGAATTTTCTTTTGTATTCCTTAATTATTTTAAATTACATACTTACATATGTGTCTATTAGCTGATTTTTTTCCTCCAGATAATTGTAGTTCCCTGACAATGAGGCCTTTTCTGCACCACGCCCCCCCGCCCCCCACCCCCATCCCCGCCATTTCTATTTCCCAGCCCTAATACAGTGCCCAGAAGATTGTAGTTTTATAGTTAGTATGTTGTTGTTGTTCATTTGCTAAGTCACATCTGACTCTTTGCAACCCCATGGACTGTAGCATGCCAGGCTCCCCTGTCCTTCACTATCTCCCGGAGTTTGCTCAAATTCATGTCCATTGAGTCGGTGATGCCATCCAACCATCTCATCCTCTGCCACCTCCTTTTCCTCCTGCCTTCAATCTTTCTTTCCCAGCATCAGGGGCTTTTCCAATGAGTCAGCTCTTCACATCAGGTGGTCAAATTATTGGAGTTTCAGCTTCAGCATCAGTCCTTCTGATGAATCAGGGTTGATTTCCTTTAGGATTGACTAGTTTGACCTCTTTGCAGTCCAAGGGACTCTCAAAAGTCTTCTCCAGCACCAGAATTAGAAAGCACCAATTTTTCGGTGTTCGGCCATCTTTATGATCCAGTTTTCATATCCGTTCATGACTACTGACCATAGCTTTGACTAGACTGATCTTTGTTGGCACAGTAATGTCTCTGCTTTTTAATATGCTCTCTAGGTTTGTCATAGCTTTCTTTTCAAGGAACAAGCATCTTTTAATTTCAAGGCTGCAGTCAGCATCTGCAGTGATTTTGGAGCCCAAGAAAATAAAAATCTGTCACTGCTTCCACTTTTCCCCCTTCTATTTGCCATGAAGTGACAAAAACTCCTGTCCTCTCAAAGCTTACATTTAATAGGGATGAGACAGACTTAGAAGAAAAGGGAGGAAGACTAATAGTAACCAATGAGGCAGGGAATATTATGGATTATGTATATGTTTTGGAAGAATGTGGAAAAGCACTGGTGGAATTTGTAGAGTGGAGGAAAGGCTTCACTGAGGACTGTCATTTGTGTCAGGTTATCTGGGAGGCATAGATTTATGAGGGAAAAGCACTCTAGTCACAGAAAATCACAGGTGCAAAGGGGATGCAACGGAGGCACATCCCAAGTTCAAAGGCCAGAGCACAAGTCCGTGTACTAAGAGGAGAGGGAGCAAGGGGCGGGGGAGAGTGGTAGAAGATGGGGTCAGAAACGTTGGTCATGAATCTTGCAGAAATCAGGTCATAGACTGGTGACCTTCTGATACCATTTTATTCTGAATAAAATGAGGAACCATGGGAACATAGGAGTAACTTGATCTGACGTGAGTTTTTATAGGACTCTTCCGGCTGATATGTTGAAAATTCATTAAAAAGCAGAAAGTGTGGAAGCAGATAGACCAGTCAGAGGTTGTTATGATGGTCCCAAAGTAGAAGGTGGGACCTTGGGCCCAAAGGTTGAGACATGGTAGGATTCTGGATATATTTTGACATAAAGCCAATAGGTTTTCTGAGTGACCAGATGTGGAATGAGAGAAACAGAAATCAGGATGGCTCTAAGACTTTTGATTTAAGCATCTGGAAAGATGGAAATGGGAAACCTTTGTGATAGTAGGGGAGATATATTGGGTTCTAGCTATTCCTGATGTCAAGCTGGTTTTAGAAAAGGCAGAGGAACCAGAGATCAAATTGCCAGCATCCACTGGATCATCAAAAAAGCAAGAGAGTTCCAGAAAAACATCTATTTCTGCTTTATGGACTATGCCAAAGCCTTTGACTGTGTGGATCACAATCAACTGTGGAAAATTCTTCAAGAGATGGGAATAGCAGACCACCTGACCTTCCTCTTGAGAAATCTGTATGCAGGTCAGGAAGCAACAGTTAGAACTGGACATGGAACAGCAGACTGGTTCCAAATAGGAAAAGGAGTTCTTCAAGCCTGTATATTGTCACCCTGCTTATTTAACTTATATGCAGAGTACATCATGAGAAACGCTGGACTGGAAGAAACACAAACTGGAATCAAGATTGTTGGCAGAAATATCAATAACCTCAGATATGCAGATGATACCACCCTTACGGCAGAAAGTGAAGAGGAACTAAAAAGCCTCTTGATGAAAGTGAAAGTGGAGAGTGAAAAAGTTGGCTTAAAGCTCAACATTCAGAAAATGAAGATCATGGCATCCAGTCCCATCACTTCATGGTAAATAGATGGGGAAACAGTGGAAACAGTGTCAGACTTTATTTTTCTGGGCTCCAAAATCACTGCAGATGGTGACTACAGCCATGAAATTAAAAGACGCTTACTCCTTGGAAGGAAAGTTATGACCAACCTAGATAGCATATTCAAAAGCAGAGACATTACTTTGCCAACAAAGATCTGTCTAGTTAAGGCTATGGATTTTCCTGTGGTCATGTATGGATGTGAGAGTCGGACTGTGAAGAAGGCTGAGCATCAAAGAATTGATGCTTTTGAACTGTGGTGTTGGAGAAGACTCTTGAGAGTCCCTTGGACTGCAAGGAGATCCAACCAGTCCATTC
>NW_011494913.1:7811673-7821817 GCF_000754665.1 Bison bison bison | reverse complement strand
GCCCTGGGATTTCTTTGGAAGGAATGATGCTAAAGCTGAAACTCTAGTACTTTGGCCACCTCATGCGAAGAGTTGACTCACTGGAAAAGACTCTGATGCTGGGAGGGATTGGGGGCAGGAGGAGAAGGGGACGACAGAGGATGAGATGGCTGGATGGCATCACCGACTCGATGGACGTGAGTTTGGGTGAACTCCGGGAGTTGGTGATGGACAGGAAGGCCCGGCGTGCTGCGATTCATGGGGTCGCAAAGAGTCGGACATGACTGAGTGACTGAACTGAACTGAACTGATGCTATCCTAACGCTTAAATTTACCACATATTGCCACATTTCTCTCAACATGATTGTCTCAATTACAGCTCCACTAGCAAGGTATGAGCATTCTTATTTCTCTACTTTCTTCACAGGATGGGTAGGCTAATGGATGTTAAGGGATATTGTGTAGTTGTTCCAAGCTGTGTTTCCCTGATTGCCAGTACAGTTGAACCCAATTCATACTATATTGACCTTTTGAGTGTCCTGTCCTTTGAACTGTCTATTCATATCGTTTGTTCAAGTTTCTGTTAGATTACCCTTTTTTCACTGTGGAATTCGTTTATGCACTTAGTATATTGCTTGTTATACCTCTTGCATATATATTCCCTCAATCTCGGGCTGATTTTAAATGTTAGTTATGATATCTTAAGTTGTGGAGATCTGTGAACTTAATGTAGTCACATTCCTTTATCTTTGCCATTAGGTTCATGATTTTTGCATCCAGCTGAAAAGTTTCTCACTTTCCCTGATGTCATAGAGATATGTGCATATATTTTCTTCCAGAAGTTTTTAGCTTTGTCTTTTAATTTATTTAATAAACACTTTATTGTGCATGATGTTGTTCTAAGTCCTTTCTGAAAGATCACCTCATTTAATCTTCAAGATAACCTTATGAAAATGAAAAGTGTATTAGTTTCTCAGTCGTGTCTGAGTCTTTGAGACCCCATGGACTAGGACCCACCAGTATCCTCTGTCCATGGAATTCTCCAGGCAAGAATACTGGAGTGGGTAGCCATTCTCTTCTCCAAGGGATCTTCCCAACCCAGGGATTGAACCCAGGTCTCCTGCATTGCAGGGAGATTCTTTGCTGCCTGAGCCACCATGGAAGCCCATCTATAACCTTAAGAGTCAGGTAGTATTATTCACATTTGACAGATGAGGAAGCTGGTGGGTAAGGAAGTTAAACAACTTGCTGAAGATCACAATTCTAATAAGTTGTGGAATCTTTAATCTGAAATTAATTGATATAAAATTGGATAGTTTTGCCTTTATCCATATGGTAACTAGTTATCACAGCATCATTTATTAAATAGCCTATCCTTTCCCAATTGATTTATAATTCCTTCTCTCTCACATTTCAAGTTCTCATAAATGTGAAGGTCTATTTCTGAGCTCTCTGTTTTGTTAAGTTAGTCCATAGGTTAATGCCACACTACTTTAAAACTAGAGTTTTAAAAAAGTCATAGCTGCTATTGTATGTCAGATTTTTTCCTTATTCTTTTTATTCTGACTTCAAATTGTTTTGGCTATTTTGTACCTTTACTCTTCCAAGTGACCTTTACAAGATCACTCCAGTAAGTTCCATGAAAACGCTGTTTGGAACTGTGATGGGAGTTTCATTGCGTATGTGATTTGAGTAGAGATTGACATCTATGCAATACTAAGTGTTTACAAACATAACTTTGATGTCCAATCTGGTTTTTCAAGTCTTCTTATGTATCTTTCAAAAAAGTTTAAAAATTTTCTGCATACTGGTTTTGTGTCTCTTCTGTTGGCTTCTTTTTTAAAACCAGATGTCATATGGTCTCTTGTTACTATGAATGAAACCCTCTTCCTTAAAACACATTTTGTAGTTAATTGTCCATGGTGAGTTTAGGTTTTTTTGCATGTTAGTCTTATACATAACAGCTTCCCTCTTGTGGGCCTCCTGTGGGACTTTGTTTCGCATTGTGCCACGGTCTTGTCTTCTGTGGGTTCACTGCACTTGCTGCCTCCTCTGTCTGTAAGTCTCACTCCCGTGTCACCACATCTGGCCCATAAGCTGCTTACCTTCCCTTGCCTCTTGGGCCCAGAATTTATTTTGCTCTTAGCAAAATAAGTAAGAAGTATTTCCCAGCCTGCCCCGTATGGTCACTTTCATTAGCATTGGGGAATTTACACAGAGGCTTGAAGAAAGTGATGTGTGTTAGTATAAATTAGACAGATAAATCCATTGCCACCTAAACCAAACACGACTACAACGAAATAAAACAAAGCAGCATGACTTATTCAAACAGCAGACCCATGAGTAACAGTGGTCTCAGGAAATGCTTCAGGATGGATCTTTAGAAATGATGGCTTGTAAGCTGCAGTCAGATAAAGCAGGAATCATCAATTGCTTTTGTGGGTTTCATATGACCATTAATATTGAGTTATTTTAAATGAATAATTTTCTTTATTTGACAGGATTACTGACCTGGGAGAGTTGGATTTTGTTTGAATGTTAGGGTTTCAAGCCATCAACAAGGACCCTTCACGTTTCTGTTCACTGCTTCAGTTAACTGTCTCATTCTACTGTCACGACAGCCATCATTTAACACACACTCGACACTGACTAGCACTTGCTTAATGGTAAGCTGAAAGATAGGTTTGTACACACCTGGATGAACAAATGTATTCAAAGGACTGATATCTTTTGGAATTGGAAATTGTCCAGAAGTGTTTCAGTGAGACAGTTGATGGCTGCCTGACTTAATGTGGGATTGATATAAAATGGCCAAAAATAGAAAATATGTTGGTCACAATCCAGGACTGAACAAGAATGTCTGTGACTCTGGCATGTGAAAGAGATTAATTGCATCTCATCCAAACATATAGAGGAAAGAACCACCCACTTCTTAGGCCAGACATAATGTGATTAAGTTGCTTTGTAAAGTCATGTATTCATGGTGGTTGTTCAGGATGAGGCAGAAGCATTGCTTGGTAGGTAATTTTGGGGAACATCTAATGTCCCTTTTGCCATCAAATTCCCTTTATTAAGAGATTATTCCAAAGAGACTCAGATGACAGGCCTGACACGCTTCCCGCCCTGTTTCACGGGCACTTAAAATGCTCTCATTCCTGATGCCTGATATGTTATCACCTCCACCCAACATGTTCAGTGACGGAGTTTTCATTTCACGTGTACTAAACAAATGCAGAAGACTCGGGTTCAATTCCTGAGTCGGGAAGATCCCTGGAGGAAGAAATGGCAACCCACTCCAGTATTCTTGGTTGGAGAATCCCATGCACAGAGGAGCCTGGCAGGCTACAGTCCATGGGGTCACAAGAGTCGGACACAACTTAGCAACTAAACCACCACCTAACAAATGTATTCATTCCATAGAAAAAGACGGAATTGGCAGTCTTGGCTGCCAGGATCTGTGATCCTGGGCGAGGTGATCCTCAGGTCCTCAATGTGTAAGCAAGGGATAGTAATAACTATACCAAGTGTCACTGGAAGGCTACATGAGGCTTCATATACAGGCCGCGATAATGATTATGAAGTGAGATGCCAGAAATGATTTTATTGTTTCTTTTATTTGATACTTAATGATTTGTTCCAAATTTCAGAACTCCCATTAGCTACATAGATGTAAAAATGATCAAAAAGCTCTTACCCTATGATAGATATTTTCAAAGACAAGATTGATGTCTCCTAAGTAGTTTGTGTGGCCAGAAGGGGAAGAGATCCAGTGGGTCTAGAACGTCCCCCACACGCACATGTCAAATAGCTGTGGAAAGGGAAATGCTGACCTGCATTTGTGGCCTGGGGTCCTGGAGAGCCGGCTGCCAGCGCTGGGTGGCAGGTTTGCTCACAGCTTTCTGGAGTAGAACAGGTGTGGGGCAGTTTTTCCCCCAAAGTCTCATCCTCCAGGGCAGGATGTCACAGGAGGTGCTGGTGGTAAAATAGCCACCTGCCAGGAGACGTAGGAGATATGGGTTTGGTCCCTGGGTTGCGAAGATCCCCTGGAGTAGGAAATGGCAACCCACTTCAGTATTCTTGCCTGGGAAACCCCATGGACAGAGGATCCTGGTGGGCTACAGCCCTTGGGGTCCCAAAAGGGTCAGCCACACTCATCCCATCACATATACACAAACACACACACATACAACATACACACCTCCCCGTACACACACCACGTACACAACCACACACACACTGCATCAAACACCACAATCCCCCAACACCAAGCATACACACACCCCATTGCACACGTGTGCGCGCGCGCGCACACACACACACACACACACACACACGGTAAGACAGCTCAAGGAGGAAAGTCAGTGTGAGAGATAATGAGGACTAAGGCTACAGGTAGGGGAGCTGGAGGGGAGACCCGTGATAGTCACAAGTTATAATTACATTATGTGCATAACCACACTGAGTAATAGCTGCTCAAGGTCGCCGGTCCGGAAGTAAAAGAAAACAATGAGCATTGTGAGCCTATCAGTGAGAATTGTCCAGACAAGGAGCTGGCTGTTGTTCCTGGACTAGGAAGGGGGGCTATCTCCTCGGTGCTAAGAACACAGTGACTGACAGCTTCAGAGTGTGGCTTCAGTCCTGGACGTCGTCCTGGTGGGCAAAGCCTCCGTGCCTCAGATCTACCTACTTGGCTGGCAGGTTTGCCTACAGAGAAGAGGAGGATGAGACAGCAGAACTGGCCTGAAAATAACCTTAGAAGATGAAGCGTTCAGTTACAGCAGAGCATAGCCTCTTCCAAGTGGACAAAGGGACACTCTCACGAAGAACTGAAATGAACTGGCGTTACAGGAATAGGAGCTGAGGGAGTGGCTGGGGAAAGGGCAGCGCACAGA
This sequence comes from Bison bison bison, assembly GCF_000754665.1. Classification (NCBI taxonomy): domain Eukaryota; kingdom Metazoa; phylum Chordata; class Mammalia; order Artiodactyla; family Bovidae; genus Bison; species Bison bison. The sequence goes on along the minus strand of NW_011494913.1, from coordinate 7,816,946 downwards.
AGGGTCAAGATCAACCATGGCCGTAGTTGATGATCACCCCATGGGCCACAGCGACTAAGAGGGCACATCCCTTCCTCCAGCTGCTAGCATGGGGCCTGGCACAGAATCTAGGATTGCTGAAGGCTGCTTTTGGGGTTGGGAGTTGGCATGGAGTTGGGAGATATGATGCTCACCTCTAATCCTCATGCCTTCTGCCTGGCCAGAATCTACTTCTCCATCCAACAAAGCCAGATTAAAAAAAATTTTTTTTTTCCTGTCTTCCTCACTTCAGCTATGAGATCCATTCAATCTCTTGGCTTTTCCCCCAGTTATCCTACATGCCCTGCTGGATTCTCTCCAATCTGCCAGGCCACACCCTCAAGTTCTCAGTGCCTGCTGAGTCAAGATTCAAACATCTGTTGACTCAGATCTCTCTGCTTTTTCCTTTGGCCCATCACCTTTCTGAAGCAAAGAGCAACTGAGGGTGCATTGGAGCCACAGTCACCCCAATGTTGATAGAAACTGTGGCTTCACCGACACGGACCATCAGCCCACCCTTTCTTGTTCTTGGATCCCAAAGGTCTCCTCTGAATATTTCAGCTAATGAGATACTGTCACAGGAAAATCTACTGGCATTTTCTCCTGCCTGAACTCCAAGTTGGGGCTCAGCATTTCCACTTCGAATGATTGCACCCCCCAGTGACCCTCCCTGTTGTAACCGGAACACTGGCAGGGCCATAAAAGAGCTGCTGATTTATAACACACCTCGGTTTTGTTTTTTATTCTCCTTGGCAGTCTCTTTACAACCCCTCCTTGAAGTAATTTTTCTTAGTGGTTTATAGTCTTTGTTTTAGGATTTTGTTTGTTTTTGTCATTTGTTTTCAGAGGAGAACTGGCAGGCAGGGCCCTGTGGTTATTTCCTGATAGATATTCACAACCCGGGAGATATTCTTGTTCTTTCACTTTGGAAACGGAAGCTTCCAGGGCTCTGTCTTCCCCAGCAGTGGCAGGTCCGCTTCGTGTCCCAGTACTACAGTGTACCTGCAGAGGAGGCACAGCCTATTTCCACATCGTGTGCAAGTGAGGTGCTCAGGCCTGCACTTCACTGGAGTCCCCACCACTCTCTGATTACCCATTTAACATACTGACTAGACCCCAGGACAGTGGTTGAGTTGGCTCTTTTAGGGCCAAATGTCACCCATGAGAGAGATGGGACAGCTGAGGGCTTACCCATGAACCAGGGTCCCCCAGGTGAGCTAAGCCTTCTTTTCCTCTTGGAACCTTGTCCTCTTGAACTGAGCATCCCTTGGAGAGGACACTCTGGGTGGGATTCTGGCTCCAGCTTCAAGAAGGGGCTCTTTCTGTAGAATCTCCCAGACAGTGTAAGGGAGGATCCTTTTTTTTTTTTTTTTTAAGAAAAATGTGCTCTCTTTCTGACGTGTTCCATACACATAACTTTCTCTCCTGGGTATCCATCCTCCTAGACAGACGTCCTCCCACAGTGCTGAGAAGAAACCTGCCATGAAGGATTAACCACGAGTCTGGAGTGTACACTGATGAAGGCAGGGCAAGCAAGTGAGATTCTTATCCTCCGTTGGTAGAGGGTTGGAGGAGGAGTGGGAGCAGGAGGGGCAGATGAGTGCACTGATACTTGCTCCCCTGGCTTTACCCAGGGAAGCAGGTGTACTGGGTCAGCAGGTAGGGACGCCTAGGGTGTGTGGGGGAGCTCCCTGTTTGGGGCTCTGGTAGGCAACTGTCATGCAAGGCAGGCTCAGCCAGAGAAGGGTCTCTAGAGTCCTCATCCGACCTGGGGCTCCTGTTCGGAGTGGATGCTGGATTGGGAGCCAGCGGCTCTGCCAGTCTGTTCATCGTGATAGGGAATCAGTTAGTGCATGTCAGGGGCTTGTCCAGGGGAGACAGTGAGTAAGGCAGCATTGTGGGATGTTCTGTGGTTAGTGGGATCAGCGGAGAATGCAGGAGGAGACTGAGCTCAGGAAGGACACACTTCCACTCTAACTGCTACACAGGCATCTGGTTCCTAGCATGGGGCCGACAACAGTTTCAGACACTAGAGTAGTTCCTTGGCAGCTTAGCATAGACTCTGGAACTCATTACCTCCCCTCCACTGCTGTCAAACCATGTGACTCCTCCCCACACACACCCAGAGACGGTCTAGGAGAGAAGCCAGGGAAAACAGTAGGAATGAGACAGATTGAACAGTTACCCTCAGAAGGCTGTGCATTGTTCCTAGAGGGAGGCTGACTCTCTGGACTGAAAAAATCAGACATATTCTGCCTGATTGAATTGGGGTTTCACTTACAGGCCCTTCTATGCTTTTAGTACCGATTTATGTCCATATTCTTTAACATTCTGGGGGAACAGAAAAGGGCAAACTTGAAATGCCAATTGTTAGAAACTTTCCAGAAGTTCCCTGGCTGATTCCTCCTTGGCACCCTGTCTCCCTAACAACACTGCCAGGAGGCGGAAACAGTCTCAGACATCACCTTCAGGGCGCCGGGGGAGCCAGCCATGCTTGTGGGCAGTGTCCTTGGGATATGCTTACTCACTTATTCTCTCCTTTGTGTGGTGGAAACCTCCTGCTTCCTGCTTCCTGGGGCAGCACAGGAAGGCCAGCAGTGGCCCCGTCTCTCTTTCCCTCTCTGAAATTATCTGCGCACATCACAGATGTGAGAGCCAGAACTGCGGCTCATAGCCCCTGATCGGGCCTCACAGCCTAATGCCTTTTTTGGTCACTTCCTCTGCTCTGTGTGGCTGGAGTGAGGGGAGGTTTCCTTGGAGCAGGAAGAAGTGATAGGTGTTGGAGAGCAGGAGCCCCTCAGACCTAGGATCAGGCCTTCTTGTCCGGCACGGGCAGAGTTCCGCTTCAGGGTGTAGGACACACAAATGATAGCTGCCCGCCAAGCACCACTGTTTTCCCATTTGACTGGTGCCCTGGGCACACTTGCCTGTCTAAGCACGGGGGGCTGACGGTGACTTCAGGCAGGGTCTGTGTGTTACTGGTTATTAGACGCCACCATTTCTGAAGCCAGGGTTTGCTTTCTACCCTTCACCTCGCCTGTGTGTGTGACTGCTTCACCCAGCAGGGTAGAACTCAGCCCCAGAGCGGGAGTGCTCCAGGGCCAAGAGCGTAGTGCTTCGGCTGTGACGCCTGCTCCGGGGCCTGTCTCTGACTCCTAGCTTGTTACTTAGGGCAGATCACTTACGCTGACTCAGTTTTCCTCATCTTAATGTTACAGGTAAGGAGACTGAATCGCTAGACTAACTAGACACGTCGACGCTGACTGTATTGCATTCACGTACATGTGGGGAATAATACATTTATGATGCCAACAGAAAGATATCCCGAATTTATTGAGCAAATTAAAGAGAAAATGAAGTTTCCTGGGGGTACATTTTAAACTACCTGGATTTGAGTACTGAGCATGACAAATACTAGGAAGCTGGATAAAATCAATATGCAGTTAAAAGCTTCCAACTTTGTGCCTCTTAACCAAAAACTTTGGCCACCTCATGTGAAGAATTGACTCATTGGAAAAGACTCTGATGCTGGGAGGGATTGGGGGCAGGAGGAGAAGGGGACGACAGAGGAGGAGATGGCTGGATGACTCTATGGACGTGAGTCTGAGTGAGCTCCAGGAGTTGGTGATGGACAGGGAGGCCTGGCATGCTACGGTTCATGGGGTCGCAAACAGTCAGACACGACTGAGCGACTGAACTGAACTGAACCAAAAATACTTTTTTATTTTATACTGTGTATCTATTATTTATCCAAAAGTTATTTATATAGTTTGAAAAGTAGACAAGGAAAAGATAAAAAAATAGCTTTGTTGTTGTTCAGTCACTAAGTTGTGTCCAACTCTTTGCACGCCTGTGAGCTGCAGCATGCCTGGCTTCCCTGTCCTTCACCATCTCTCTGAATCTCCTCAAATTCATGTCCACTGCGTCAGTGATGCTATCCAATCATCTCATCTTCTGTCATCCCCTTCTCCTCTTGCCCTCATTTTTTCCCGGCATCAGGGTCTTTTCCAATGAGTCAGATCTTTGTATCAGATGGCCAGAGTACTGGAGCTTCAGCTTCAGCGCCAATCCTTCCAATGAATATTCAGGACTGATTTCCTTTAGGCTTGATGGGTTTGATCTCCTTGCAGTCTAAGAGGCTTTCAAGAGTCTTCTCCAACACCACAGTTCAAAAGTATCAACTCTTCAGTGCTCAGCCTTCTTTATGGTCCACCTCTCACATCCATACAAGACTACTGGAAAAACCATAGCTTTGATTATAGGGACCTTTGTTGGCAAAGTGATGTCTCTGCTTTTTAAAACACTGTCTAGGTTTGATATAGCTATTTTTCCAAAGAGTAAGCATCTTTTAATTTTGTGGCTGCACTAACCATCTGCATTGATTTTGGAGCCCAAGTAAATGAAATCTGACACTGTTTCCACATTTTCCTCATATATTTGCCATGAAGTGATAGGATCAGATGCCATGATCTTCGTTTTTTGAATGTTGAATTTAAGTCAGCTTTTTTCACTCTCCTCTTTCACGTTCATCAGGAGGCTCTTTAGTTTCTCTTAGTTCTTCACTTTCTGCCATTACAGTGGTATCATCTGCATATCTGAGGTTGTTGATATTTCTCCCGGCAATCTTGATTCCACCTTGTGATTCATCCAGTCCAACATTTCACATGATGTACTCTGCACATAAGTTAAAAATAGCTACTGCTAAGTCGCTTCAGTCGTGTCTAACTCTGTGTGACCCCACAGATGGCAGCCCCCCAGGCTCCCCTGTCCCTGGATTCTCCAGGCAAGAATACTGGAGTGGGTTGCCATTTCCTTCTCCTTATTTAAAGCTGATCTCTGTGCTAAGTGCTCATTCCTAGAACAGGAAGCATTAAAAGACAGACAGTAGCAGTGCTCCTGATGCTGACGGCAGAGGAGGAGCTGGGGCAGTCCGGCAGAGGTGCAGGACAGGGCACAAAGTTGGGTGTGTTCCTCTGCAGGGTTGAGTGAAGAAGCATCCGACAGGGCTGTGGAGGGGGAAAGGGATGAGGAGTGTCTTACCCTCAGCTGAAGTATGGGGGTGCTCACCAAGTCTGAGGAAGGTACAAAAACAATGAGGTAAATCCCAAACTAATCTGCATGGCTGGAGAAGGCGATGGCACCCCACTCCAGTACTCTTGCCTGGAAAATCCCATGGACGGAGGAGCCTGGTGGGCTGCAGTCCATGGGGTCACTAAGAGTCGGACTCGACTGAGCGACTTCACTTTCACCTGTCT